>NC_052080.1:26378185-26739435 GCF_015852505.1 Tachyglossus aculeatus
GATGGTGGAAGGAAGTCTGAGGACGGCGGCCCCCTGGAGCCTGAGATGTGGGGACCCTGGGGAGAGCCAAGAGGCAGAAGCCAAAAAAGAATCGGGGAAACTGGACCATCAAGGCTCGCCCCTTGGCTAACGCGGGAGCCAGAGGTACCGCCAGCTCACTCCCGTGGCCCTACGACGTAGAGATGGAAGCCCGTGGCCCTGCTTTGCCAAGTGGATAAAGGTTTATTGAAAAAGCCCTTGGTTAAGGACCCAGACGCCGGCGTCGTCTCGGAGACGCTCAGACGCCCGGAGGAAACGGTGAGACGGGGCTCCGGCCGGAGCCGCGGTGGGGATTCGGCCGAGCTGAGGAAGGAACAAAAGACGACTCGCTACATCTCTGGGCCCCAACCCCGCGACGCTTGGTCCGTGCCGAGACGGTGAGTGAGGCCGGGGCACGGGCAGGGTCATCGCAGCTCGTCCAAGCCACTGTCCGCAAAGTCTTCGCGGCCTCCCCCCCAGAGGGCTCCGAACAAGGTCAAAATGGACTTTATTTCTGGGGCCGCTTGCCCGGATAGGCTTGGGACCCAAGGAGCAGGAGGAGCCCAAACATGACGGCTGCAGGGAAGCTCAAACCGGCCGCCACCCCCCGCCCACCAGGGAAAGGCTGCTTCTGATGCTTCCAAAAGGACCATGGAAAATGAATCTCCAAGGGTGCGGCCTTGGCCGGACAAATCACGAGTCTCCCCTGCGAACCCTGGGCCCGGCCCCACTAGCCAACAAGCAACTTACCTCGCCCAGGGTAAGCCCCTTCAGAAGTCTGCATAATGTTGCAACCTGCAAGAGCAAAGACAGCCGTGTCAGCTTCACCCAACTGCATCCGCAGCAGATGTCAGGCATCCGTGAACACAAGTAAGATTGCCCACTGGCTCTCAGAAAACAGGGCTCATCGGTGTGGTTTCGGCTGACGCAAAAGACCCAAACGGTGACGGGAACTGTAGACGCGCCTTCTGTTCGGACACGGGCCAACACCGAGGTGCCCAGGCGGGATCCCCGCCTCCAGGACACGCTGAAGGGCTCAGCGTGGACGGCTTCTCTGAACCAGAGCGGGGTTTAGTCAAGGTCAGCGTTGCTGCGACTTACCGGTACAGCAGGGCTCGGCCCTTGTTGTTCCCTAGGGTGAAAAAGCCACTTCTGGGAGAGAAGTCCATGGACTGGGACAGGAAGATGCCCTTCTTGTTGCTCTCGGGGAAGTTGGAGAAGACGGTGCAGGAAGGGAGGTGGACCTGCCGAGGGGAGAGACGGCCACAAGCTTCAGCGGGGCATGACGTGGGACCCCGATCGCCGGAGCGGTCCCACGGCCAGATGGACGCCCGCCCCGCGGGCCGTCACGGTGTCCCCCTTCGATGCGGCCAGACCCGACGCCGATGACTTCTAACTTGGGTAGGGAATGCATTCAGCGCTCACTCTGGGCCAAGCACTGTGCTCAGCACGGATCCAAGAGAATTAGATTGGACCCAATCCCAATCCCGCGTGAGGTTCCCGGCCTTTCGGGAGAAGAGGGTGGGGATCTTATCCCCCGTTGGGTGGCTGAGGAAATGGAGGTCTGGAGAGATGAAGCAGCGTGGCTCAGTGGGAAGAGCCCGGGCTTTGGAGTCAGAGGTCATGGGTTTGAATCCCGGCTCCGCCACATGTCTGCTGTGTGACCTTGGGCAAGCCACTTCACTTCTCTGAGCCTGTTATCTCATCTGTAAAATGGGGATTAAGACTGTGAGCCCCACGTGGGACAGCTTGATCACCTTGTATTCCCCCCAGCGCTTAGAACAGTGCTTTGCACATAGTAAGCGCTTAACAAATGCCATTATTATTACTATTATTATTATGAAGGGACTGGAGATCACACGGCCGGCCAGGGGCCGCCCCCACGGGCAGGCGTGTTTTCAGACGGTCACCTCATTTGCAGTGGACGCCTCCTTGCTCGGCAGGCAGGGGAGCCCGGCAAAGCAGGGGACGAGTGTAGCTGCTTATGAACCCCTAAGTGGGTTTCCAGGGGTCAAAATGTAGGACTGCACTGGGGTCTAGTGGAAACAGCCCAAGGGAAGGGGTCAGAGGACCTGGATTTGCAAGCCAGCTCTGTCACTTGGCCGCTGGGTCGCCATTCCCGGGACTTCATTTTCTCATCTGGGAGAGGAGAACTGGAGTCTGGAGGGGAACTGGAGTCGTGCGGGACGGGGACTGTGTCTAAGCCGATTGTCTCGTATCTACCCCAGCGCTCAGTACAGCGTTTGACACACTGCACAGAAGCAGCGTGGCTTAGTGGCTAGAGCACGGTCTGAGGTGGGACCCCGGGTAAGTCACTTCACTTCTCTGGGCCTCGGTTACCTCATCTGCAAAATGGGAATTGAGACCGTGAGCCTCATGTGGGATAGAAACCAAGGCCAGCCTGATTTGCTCGTATCCACTCCAGGGCTTAGTATAGTCCCTGGCACAAGCTAAGTGCTTAACAAATACCATAATAATAATAATTATTATTATTATTACATAGTAGTAATAATAATGTAATCATGTAATGTGATTATTATTACATAGTAATAATGTGGTTATTATTACACAGTGATATTATTAATATTTATTATTATTACATAGTAAGTGCTTAAACACCGCTATTATTACTGTTGTTATTGATGCACCTCTGGGTACCGTATACAGGAAGCATGAACTTAGGATGTCTTTTCAGCCCCAAGCGCTCAGAGTTGAGGGACGGGCCCAGTTGGCCCCTCGGCTCGCTCCAGAAACAGGCCCCCTCCCACCTGGAGTCCCTCCATTCACCCGGCCGGGTGTGGGGGGCCGGGGGAACGTACCATTTTGAGCCCCTCGTTGGCCTCGTTGGAAGCTATGGCCAGGATCTCCGTGGTGGGGTTGAAGGCCAGGGACGTGGCTGGCGTGACCAGGTTCATTATGGCTCTCACGGGCTTGGGGTTGGCATCTCGGAGACAAGCCTCCTGGGTGTACACGTTCACCACTCCGGAGCTGGACCTGGGGCGGACGCAGACCCCGGGGACCCGGCCCTCAGGCGGACGCGGAGAGCCTCCCCTCGCCGCCCGCCCGTTTGTCTGACCAACTTGGGTACGTATTACAGCGCTGCAAATTGGAACGGTGCTTTGCACACAGTAAGCGCTTAATAAATGCCATTATTATTATTAGATATAGGGTAGGCATCGAGACACCTTTCTGACTTGGCTTGGGTCACGGGGTCAGGCACGGGGCGGAACTACGTTAAACCTGCCGATAACAGGGCTCCCCTCAGGAAGGGATGGCTTGTGCATGGCACATGGTAAGCATTTAACAAACAGCATAATTATTATTATTATCATCATTATTATTATCAGAACCAGGATCTCTCTGGCCAGAGTTCTGCATGGATTCCACTCAAGCGGAGGCCTCGGTGAAACTCCGGCTTGAGTGCAAGCTCCTTGAGGATAGGGATCGTGACCACCAACTGTACCGTATTCTCCCAAGAGTTTCGCACAGTGCTCTGCACACACTAAGTACTCGGCCAACTGAATGATCAAAAGGATATCAGACGTAACAACGCGTGTCACAGGAAATTAACGCACAGGGCATCCGGCCGCTCCAAAAGAGGACAAACCGGGATGAATGATAACCTCATCACATCACCGACCAGGTGATGCCTATTTAAATACTTAATTTTTTAAAGTGTTACCTTGCTTAGCACGCGGGGCAAAAAAGCTACTTTTTGCTAACATTCCCCCTTACAGGAGGGAGAGTGGATTTTAATCTTTCGGGTCAGTGAAAGCACTTGTGAGGTTGAGGGGGAGCAGGAAGAGGAGGGAGAGGCTGCCGGGCCCAGGAGAGCGGAGGGTCGCCTTGCAATGCGAGCGTGCAGTGAGGGTACGATGGAAAAGGCGTTCTCACGAGGGGTTAGAGTGCCCAACAGGGAGTGAAGCCACAACAATCCGGTCCGGACCCGAAGCCAACTCTAGCCACCATGTCCTTCGCAGGTTCACTAGACCGTCAGCTCCTCCGGCACGGGGACCACGACTACCACCTGTACAGTCCCCTGGGCTTGGAACAGTGTTTTGCACATGGTAAGCACTCAATATCACTGACATGAGGAGGATGAACGATTTTGGGTGGGGGGCTTCCAGGCATCTAACGGCGCAGGGATCCTCCGACCGGCCGGGTCCCCGGGGCCCCGCGCCTCGGCCAGGAGGGCTGAGCGAGGCAGCCGTGGGGGCCTGTCACTCACCCGCAGGCCACGTACTGCCCGTTCCTGGACAGGGCGATGCAGCGGCCAGAGAGGCAGCCCTCGTCGGTGAAGCGGTGCAGGTACTTACGGCTGCCCACGTCCCAGATGAAGACATCCCCCGTGTCTGGACCGGAGAAGCCAAGAGGAAACGCATCTGAGTCCACGCGCCGATATGGGAGCCCGGCAGCGCGACAGGAGCAGGTGGGGAAGCGGGACCGGTTTTGCGGGGAAAAGGGGACTTTTCCATTGCCCGCCCGGGGCCCAGGACAGTCAGCGCCCTAAAGGGCACCGCGCGGCTGAGCCGAGCCCAGATCCAACCCGCGACAGTCCCCGTTACCGGATGTGCTGAAGACCTTCGAGCTATCCGGGGAGAAAACCGAAGCCAGAGATTTCCCACTGATCTTCATGCTCCCGATGAGCTCTTTGCTCTGAAAGGTGGACAGGGACAACAACCGGGTTACTTGGGATGGTGGGTGGGGACGCCCAGAGCCAGCCCCATAGACCAATCAAACCCTCTTTATTTCACAAGATGTGTTCTTGCCCCGTTTCCTCCGCATTAGACACGGCCCCTCACCCTCTTTTTCTTGCCGCTCATGCCCCCAGAGAGCCTAAGAGCGGGGAGAGCGATTGCCTGGGGGGAAAATCTCACCTTCATGGAGAGCAGGTGGAGATAGCCCTTAGTGCCTGTGAGCAGCAAAAAGGACCCATCCGGAGAGACTTCAAATTTCTTGACAAAATTCTCTTCCAACCCTGAAAGGAGGAACACGGGGGCAAGATGGTGAGAAGCTCGTTGCCTTTCATTCACAGGGTATCAGTTCCAGTGCCTGGTAAGGGCAAAGTAAGTGCCATCCCTTTCCTTCATTCTCCCCAGCCCTCTAGGCCGTTCAGTCTCAGCCCGGCACCCCAACCGATCCACAAACAGGTGGGGTGATGGCGAGAAGAGCTTACGAGGACCTCGTTTTCGTCCAAGATTGTCGGGAGAAAGCACCGTGCATCCAAGGAAAGAGCCAGAGGTAACTATAGTGATCTGGGAGATTCAGACTTTCCAAGACTATGATTTCTAACACCTGCCTTCACCATTCTCTAAACTGAGCACTTTCACTTCATATTTGACCGGGGCCTCTGACGTCTGTGGGAGTGGATAAAATCATGGCCCTCAGAGCCCGGTTCCGGAGTTGTGACTGAAACGCCTCACGGGGAAACTTTCTAAGGGGCCTAAGGAAAATTCTGGACAAGGTCAGTAGCTATATGCAATTCTCAGCAGGCGCAAATGTTCATCCCCCGGCCAGTTATTCAGAGCCGGCTTGGATCTGAGGGAATCGGATCGGACACGGTCCCCGTCTGACGGAGCTGGGGTCGAAAGCCCCGTTGAGAGGATGAGGAAACGGGAGACCTGGAAAGAGGAAGCGACCCGCGGGGGTCACAAGGCGAGGGGATGGCAGAGGCGGGATTCCCAGGCCGGGGCTCGTAACCTCCAGAACCCGCTGCTTGCCTAACCCCCGCCCCCAGCAAGCTCTGGACCAAGCTCACCTCTCACTTGGTGCACGGGATTAATGCTCCCGCCTATCATATCGTACACGTAAATAATCTTGCTCCGCACGCTCGTGGCAATGACCTCTTCCCCGCTGGCACTGAATCGGGCTTGGTAGATGGGAAAGCGCTCCAGGGAGATGCTCTGAATTTTGGGATTTGTTTTGCCGTCCACCTGATAGAGACACGCGGTGTGATTACGCCGGGCCCCCTGCTCCGGGAACGGGCCGAGCACGCTAGAGATCCCTCCTCCCTACCTGGAAGAGCGTCAGGGAGGTGTCCCGGCTGGCGGTCATCACCACCTGGGCACAAGGATGGAACCGGACGGAACTGAGGTTGGCGGACGAAGGAAGCTGACAGTTGGCATCCGGACACTTCTTAATCTGGGGACGAGGTAGGATCTGGGTTAGGCATCTGCTACCCCGCTGGGCACCCGAGACAACGGCAGGAAAACCGCGGTGGGACCGTTCCCAACTCACCCACCAGGTTTGGGTAGAATTCCCAAGATTTTCTCGAGTCCCTCCTTGCCCCTCCTCCCTTTTCCCTAAGCCCCTCCATGGAAGTCCTGTCTTTCCCCTTCCGTCGCCCGCCCTACATTATAATGAAGATATTACCCGTGGTACCAGTGAAGCCCTTAGTATGTGCCAAGCGCTGCTCTAAGTGCTGGGGTAGATACTAGGTAGTCGAGTTGGACAGAGTCCCTGTTCCACATGGGGCTCACAGTCTTAGTCCTCGTTTTCAGATGACTGAGGCCCAGAGAAGTGAAGTTCCCCCTCTCCGTCCCCCTCATCTTACCTCCTTCCCTTTCCCACAGCACCTGTATATATGTATATATGTTTGTACATATTTATTACTCTATTTCACTTGTACATATGTATTCTATTTATTTTATTTTGTTAGTATGTTCGGTTTTGTTCTCTGTCTCCTCCTTTTAGCCTGTGAGCCCACTGTTGGGTAGGGACTGTCTCTCTATGTTGCTAACGTGTACTTCCCAAGCGCTCAGTCCAGTGCTCTGCACACAGTAAGCGCTCAATAAATACGATTGATTGACTGATTGATTGAAGTGACTGGCCCAAGGTCACACAGAAGACAAGTGGCGGAGCCGGGATTAGACCCCAGGTCCTTCTGATCCTCAGGCCTGTGATCTTTCCACTAGGCCCGCTGCTTCACCGCGCTATGGTCCTCCTTAGGACCATATTCTCATCAGGTCCCTCAGCCCCCTGGCCAACGCCCAAGGATGACTGACAGGAGCCGGTGGAACTCGGAGAGCCAAGGACCAGGAGGCCGCCGCTCTCGGTTGTTTCGGCCGTGCCCGGCCTCTCCCCGCTGGGCCCCAGAAGGGATGAGGCCTGCACGGAGGCGGCGTGGGACTCCCGGAGCTGCCTCGGGCTGACGGTGCACCTGCTTGCCGATCCCTAGGGTTGGAGCGGTCCAGGGTGACTTCTCACCTCCAACACTCCTCGCGGCAAAGAGGCCGACGTGGTGATGAAGTTCCCGGTCCGGAGCAGCAGGTTCTCTTCCTCGTCTTCGCTGTCGTCTAGGGTGAGCAAGCCCCAGGGCCCCTCTGCTTAGAACCTGTGGTGCCGTGCCGGGCATGAGGTCCCCACCCCCTCCCACCCACCAGGGAGCCGACGGGAGAGGACCGGCCCGGCCCGGCAACACGGGCCGCGTGCCCGGTTCGGGGCGTCGAGCGGGCCGGTTTCCTAAGCGCCTCACTGCTGGGGGCAGAGGAGCAGCTCTCAGATGGGGAGTCCCTCGTGGGGCAGCGACGGCGTCTCAACACTGTTTCCGTGGCCCTTGCCCCGTGCTCACCGCGGCATTCAGAGCACAGTAGGCAACTGATGGAGCAGCCGATCCCCGACTGGGCCACCGGACGTCTGGCTGGACAATCCTCCGTGGGCCTTCCATGACCCGGTCGGAGGCCAGAGGCGAGGCCGGGACCAAACCTACCTTCGGAATGGCGTTTCTTCCTGCCGATCTCCGCCCACGCCGGATTTCCTCCCATCGCTTGCTGAAACCTGAGGAGAGACGCCAACCCGCACTTTCTCTGGTGAACGGGTTCTGTCCACAAGTCTTGTAGGGGGCCTCCCCAAGACCCCAGAGGGGCAGCATCACGCCCAATGCCCGGCTCCAAGCCGCTTTCTAGGGGAGGCCGCAACACGCGCTCCCTAGACGCGACCCCTTTTGAGAAGGTGCCCCCTCAGCCCACCCGACCCGGGAGGGGAGGGCCACCGTTACCACGGGAGGGGCTGCAGCTTGGACCTGAGCAAAAGAGACACGATCTCTCTGCTTAGGGGAATGCCAGGTGGAAATACATCCAACACGGTCCAAGTACAGCCCTCCCCATTTTCAGAGCCTCCCGAAACCCCACAATCCTGCCCTTCCTCACAATATGCGTGCAGAGGTTTATTCCACTGTCCGCTACTTTATTTATCTTGATTTCTCCAAGTGTTTTATGTCTGTCTCCCCCATTAGTGGAAGTGCCACGTGGGCGGGGAAGGCGTCTCTTCTTGGATTTGGAGTACTCCACTAAAATCAAACAAGCGATCCGGTGGCTGACCTCCAGAGGAAGGGTCATTTGGCTTTAGCTACTTAACTTGGCCAACGGTTAAGATCCGTATGTAAAATGCGTATCGACACAAGCAAGAGATTATAGGCCAAAGTACAGTTATATTCTTACCCTCATACTGCACATATGTCTTTTCTCTCGAAGTGAGTTAAATTTTTGTTTTTTTTCCCCTAGAGGGATACAGATTTAAACCCCAGAAGTTCATCAGGATAAATCCACCATCTTACCAAAAGAATACATGCTAAAGCACTTGGTTGCCAGGAAGAAAAGGGGGAAAAAAACCAAACTATTGACAAACAATATAAAACTTACTCTTCTCTAAGCCTCCTTTGGAATTGCTTCTTGGTAAGCTGCTTCTCCTGGGTGCTTTTTTTCAGAGCTTTCCGACGGTGCTCGGTCATGTCAATCCTATAAAAGGGAGAGATGGATTGATTTGCAAAAGCATTCCAAAATGCTCACCGTTTCTTGCTGCTGAGGTGTTCCCAAAGCAAAAGCCATTTGAGAATCTGTAAACTGCCTGGCTGGGCTTTTCTCCTCCGCTTATCCTTTCTGGACAGGGGCGGAAGGGGTGAACTGCATCGGCGGAGGTGTTAGGGCTCAGATGCACACGTATTACTATCCCCACTTCCAACGGGACGGTTTGGAGCCTTCCCTCATTCCAGTATTCCCTGCTTTGACTTCCCAGCACCCTGGGTTACTTCACCCCTTGGGCAACGCCAGCATTTATGAATTTAACACTCTCCTCGGCCCTTACCAACATCTGCTCACTTGAATTGTTTTGGACGTGCCTGGTCTTAAGTATTTTGCTATCCGTCTCCTCTTCTGGAATCTAAGCTCCTTGTAGGCAGGGACAGGGTCACTTTGTTATTCTGTATTTCCCCAATGACCAGTACACCCTAGCAAGCGGGCATTCAGTCAACAAAGCTACTGCTACTACCTAGCGAATTCCAGATGGGATGCCTTCCGCTCAACAGACTGACTGCTGCCGAGAGGGAGGCTTCAAGCAAGCGGCTGCTGATGTGCTTCAACTTACGCTTCTTCCTTGTCGTCGTCTTCATCCATCCACACGGGCTTCCGCCGGGAGAGAGAGTTGTCTTTAGCTTCATTCTCCTCTTCTGAATCACTGGAGTCTTTCCGCAGTTTTCCCCCGACGACGCGGTCGTCCTAGAGGGCAGACAGCAACCTTGGAGTTCCCTTCAAGGTTCTGGGGGGAAAGGCCGTAAGACTGACCCGCGAGGACCCCTGGCCAGAGTCGTTCATTCATTGAATCGTATTTAGTGAGCGCTTACTGGGTGCAGAGCACTGTACTATGCGCTTGGGAAGTGCAAGTCGGCAACATAGAGAGATGGTCCCTACCCAACAACGGGTTCCCAGTCTATAAGGAGGAGACAGACTACGAAACAAAACACGTAGACAGGCGTCAAAATCATCAGAACAAATAGAACTACAGCAGCAGTCAGGCTGGGGCTAGGGAGAAGACTTTGTGTGCCACAAGCAGGCCGCTCCCGAGAAGGGAAAGAAGAGAACTTCCCAACAGGCCAAATCAAAGAGCAGTTAAGGGAAGGAGCCAGGGATGAGATTACCTGTGGGGAGGCCCCAGTTCTTTCTCCATCCCTAACTTCCCACTACCCCTCCCCAGGATGGCCGGGATCCTCTCCCCCAGCACTCCCAAACCCTCCCTCCACAGGATGCTTGGGAGCCCCTCTACCCCTTTCCCACTTGCCCCCTTTCACGTTGTCCATGTTCTCTTCCTCGGTGCCCCCTATCTGGCCCTCCCCAGGCACCTGAGATCCTCTCCCCCTCGCTCCTCTTTCCCTGGACCCCCAGGGTCCCCTCCATCTCCTCTCTCTGTGCCCCCGATCTGGCCCTCCCCAGAATGCCTGGAAGCGGTTGTTCTCTCCCCTGATGCCCCGTCTACAACCTTACCTCCAAGAGGACAGAGATCCCGTCCATCCCTTGACCCCAGTCCGGCCCTCCCCAGGATGTCTGGAAGCTGCTCTTCTCTCCCCTGATGCCCAGTCTACGACTCTCCCTCCGAGATCCCGTCCATCCCGTGGCCCCAATCCGGCCCTCCCCAGGATGCCCGGGATTGCCTCCCCGTCCTTCATCCTTCCCGGGATACTCCTAAAGTCCCCTGCATCTCCTCTCCCCGTGGCCCCTATCTGGCCCTCCCCGGGATGCCTGGAAGCTGTCCCTCGATGCCCTGTCTACGACCCTCCCCGCAAGACGCCTGAGATCCCGTCCATCCCTTGACCCCAGGCTGACCGGGATTCCCTCCCCCTCCTTCCTCCTTCCCGGGCCCGGTGCCCCCTCTCCCACCGTCCCCCAGCTGCCCTCACCCCCGAGCCCCTCAGGCGCCTCAGCAGGCACTCCTCGTCGCCCTCCTGGTGGTCGCCGCCGAAGACCAGCTCCTCCAGGCAGCGCTCCACCTCGGGCTTGTCGCGGCCCAGGGCCAGGAGGTGCTGCTGACGCCGGGCCTCCTCGGCCGCCGCCGCCTCCAGGCTCAGAGGCTTGGGGGCCGGGGGCCCCGGGTTGGGCCGCACGCTGAACTGCCTGTTGGGCCACCTCCTGGACTCCTCACTGGACTCGTCACCGGGCCGCACGTTGGGCCGCTTCCTGGGCCCGTCACTGCGGCGCACGTTGGGCCGCTTCCTGGGCCTGTCACTGGGCCGCATGTTGGGCCTTTTCCTGGGTCCATCACTGGGCCGCATGTTGGGCCCTTTCCTGGGCCCATCACTGGCCCGCACGTTGGGCCCTTTCCTGGGCCCATCGCTGACCCGCACAATGGGCCTTTTCCTGGGCCCATCACTGGCCCGCACATTGGGCCCTTTCCTGGGCCCATCGCTGGCCCGCACATTGGGCCCTTTCCTGGGCCCATCGCTGGCCGGCATGTTGGGCCCTTTCCTGGGCCCATCACTGGCCCGCACGTTGGGCCCTTTCCTGGGCCCATCACTGGGCCGCACGTTGGGCCCTTTCCTGGGCCCATCACTGGGCCGCACGTTGGGCCCTTTCCTGGGCCCATCACTGGCCCGCATGTTGGGCCTTATGTTGGGCCTTGTCCTGGGCCCATTACTGCGCCGCCCATTGGGCTTCCCGTTGGGCCCTTTCCTGGGCCCACCATTGGGCCGCATGTTGGGTCCCACGTTGGGCCTTTTCCTGGGTCCATCACTGCGCTGCAAGTTGGGCTTTTTCCTGGGCCCATCAGTGGACCAGCGATTGGGCCGCACGCTGGTCCTCTTCCTGGGCCCATCGGTGGGTTGCCCGTTGGTCCTCTTCCTGGGCCCATCAGTGGGTTGCCCACTGGGCCACTTCCTGCGCCACCCACTGGGCCTCCCGCTGGTCTGCTCACCGGCCCGCTGCTGCTGCACTCTGCGCATCTTCGCCGGCGTCGCCATGGGGCCAACCCCGCGGATGATGGACAGCTCGCGCGGCAGCCCCACCGCGCCTGCGCGCCGGCCCCACCGCCTCGTTTCCGGCGCCCGCGCGGGCCTCCCCCCCGGCACGTGACCCTCCCCGTAGACGCTCCCACCTCGGCCGAGAGGGGGGCACCGGAGCCCGCCCACGGGGCGCGAGCCCACCCGCGACCCCGCCGCGGCTCCGCGCCAGTACATCCGAGTTAGGAGCGAGGGCTCCGCTGGTCGCTAGATCGGTCCCTTTCTCAGGGCGGGTGAGGTGACGGCGGGCCCCCCCCCCGCGCGGGGTTGGTACGTTCCGCTGTGTACGGTGCCCGCCGAGGGTCGAAAGGGTTGGGGGGCGGCCGAGGGGAGGCGCGGGTCAATCGGGGCCGGGGGGGCGCGCAGGCGCGTTGCGGGCCGGGGCCGGAGGCGGGGCGGGCTGGGGGGTGGTGGTAATGTTGTTGCCGTCCCGGGACGGCGGGAGGTGAGTGGGCAGCGCGGCCGGCCGGCCGGCCGGGGGGAGGGGGAGGGGGGCCCCACACCCATCCATTCATCAATCAATCAGCGCCCACATCAATCAATCAATCAATCAATTTGGGCCTGGGCCTGGGCCGCCCCCACCGGGGGGGAGGGAGGGAAGAAGGAAGCCCCCGCAGCCCCCGCCCGCTGGCCGGCCCCGGCCCCTGCCCATGAGGCCCTGATGGGAAACACAAAGGATCTGGTGAGAACAGGCCCCCCGGACCCCCCCCCCCCGTCTCCTCCATCCCCCCTGTACCCTCATTTCCTCCGGCCCCCCATCCCCGGACTCACATCGCACATCCCCACAATCCCTCATCCCCCGTTCTCCCATCCCCCCATCTCCTCACCCCCCATTTCTTCATCCCCTCATCCCCCCACCCCCATCTCCTCATCCCCTGTCTCCTCATCCCCCATCTCCTCACCCCCCCATCTCTTCATACCCTCATCCCCCACCCTCCGTCTTCTCATCCCCCATCTCCTCATCCCCCATCTCCTCATCCCCTCATCCCCCCACCCCCATCTCCTCATCCCCTCATCCCCCCACCCCATCTCCTCATCCCCCCACCCCATCTCCTCATCCCCATCTCTTCATCCCCCCACCTTCTCATCCCCCCATTTCCTCATCCCTCCATTTCCTCATCCCCATCTCCTCACCCCCCCACCCCCCATCTCCTCATCCCCCCACCTTCTCATCCCCCCATTTCCTCATCCCCCATCTCCTCACCCCCCCATCTCTTCATCCCCTCATCCCCCACCCCATCTCCTCATCCCCCATCTCTTCATCCCCTCATCCCCCCACCCCATCTCCTCATCCCCCATCTCTTCATCCCCTCATCCCCCCACCCCATCTCCTCATCCCCTATCTCTTCATCCCCTCATCCCCCCACCTTCTCATCCCCTCATTTCCTCATCCCCCCATTTCCTCATCCCCATCTCCTCAACCCCCACCCCCCATCTCCTCATCCCCCCACCTTCTCATCCTCCCACCTTCTCATCCCCCCATTTCCTCATCCCCCATCTCCTCATCCCCTATCTCTTCATCCCCTCATCCCCCCACCCTCCATCTCCTCATCCCCCATCTCCTCATCCCCCCATCTCCTCATCCCTCCATCTTCTCATCCCCCATCTCCTCATCCCCTATCTCTTCATCCCCTCATCCCCCCACCCTCCATCTTCTCATCCGTCCATCTCCTCATCCCCCATCTCCTCCTCCCCCGTCTCCTCATCTCCTCGTCCCCCATCTCCTCATCCCCCCATCCCCTCACCCCTCCATCTCCACGTCCCCCATCCCCTCGCCCCTCCATCTCCTCGTCCCCCATCCCCTCATCCCCCATCCCCTCATCCCCCCATCCCCTCACCCCTCCATCTCCTCGTCCCCCATCCTTTCATTCCCCATCCCCCCATCCCCCCATCCCCCCATCCCCTCATCCCCCATAATAATAATAATAATAATAATAACGGCGGTATTTGTTAAGCGCTTACTATATGCAAAGCCCTGTTCTAAGCGCTAGGGGGATACAAGGTGATCAGGTAGTCCCACGGGGGGCTCACAATCTTAATCCCCATTTTCCAGATGAGGTCACTGAGTCCCAGAGAAGTGAAGTGACTTGCCCGAGGTCACCCAGCTGACAAGTGGGGGAGCCGGGATTTGAAGCCATGACCTCCGACTCCAAAGCCCGGGCTCTTTCCACGGAGCCACGCTGCTCCTCATCCCCCCCATGTTCTCATCCCCTATTCCCCCATCATCCATCCCCATCCCCCCACACCCCCGGACGACCGTTAACGGCGCCCGGCCCCTCCCCCTCCCGGGAAAGGAGCAAAGTTTCCTTCCCTTAGCAAGCAGCTCCCGCCCTTTCTCCTCCATCCCATTCGCTCAGTCCTATAGCTTCATTCGCCCATCCATTCAGTCGTCTTTACTGAGCGCTTACTACGTGCAGAGCACTGGACTAAGCGCTTGGAAGGCACGATTCAGCAATAGAGACAATCCCTGCCCAACAACGGGCTTGCGGTCTAGAAGCGGGGAGACAGACAGCAAAACAGGTAGACAGGCAGCAATAGCATCAAAAAGTGGGATTTGTTAAGCGCTTACTAGGTGCTAAGCACTGTTCTAAGCTTGGGGGAGGTACAAAGGAATCAGGTTGTCCCACATGGGGCTCACAGTCTTCGTCCCCATTTTACAGGTGAGGTAACTGAGGTGCAGAGAAGTGAAGTGATTTGATGACGACAATGTGATGATGGTGTTTGTTAAAGCGCTTACTAGGTGCCAAGCGCTGTTCTAAGCGCCGGGGGAGGTACAAAGGAATCGGGTTGTCCCGCGTGGGGTTCACGGTCTTCATCCCCATTTTACAGGTGAGGTAACTGAGGTGCAGGGAAGTGAAGTGATGTGATGATGGTGTTTGTTAAAGCGCTTACTAGGTGCCGAGCGCTGTTCTAAGCGCCGGGGGAGGTACAAAGGAATCGGGTTGTCCCGCGTGGGGTTCACGGTCTGCATCCCCATTTTACAGGTGAGGTAACTGAGGTGCAGGGAAGTGAAGTGATGTGATGATGGTGTTTGTTAAAGCGCTTACTAGGTGCCAAGTGCTGTTCTGAGCCCTGGGAGAGGTACAAAGGAATCAGGTTGTCCCACGTGGGGCTCACGGTCTTCATCCCCATTTTACAGGTGAGGTAACTGAGGTGCAGAGAAGGGAAGTGATTTGATGATGATGATGTGACAATGGTATTTGTTAAGCGCTTACTATGTGCCAAGCACCGTTCTAAGCGCTGATAGATACAGGGTAATCAGGTTGCCCCACGTAGGGCTCACACTTTTAATCCCCATTTTACAGATGAGGGAGCTGAGGCCCAGAAAAGTGAAGCGATTTGCCCCAGGTCACCCAGCAGACAGGTGGCGGAGCCGCGATTAGAACCCACGACCTTGACTCCCAGCCCGGGCTCTTGCCACAAAGCCACGCTGCTTCTCTGCAGACAGGCATCAGTAGCATCAAAAAATAAGAATGGTGTTTGTTAAGCGCTCACTATGTGCCCAGCACTGTTCTAAGCGCTGGGGGAGATACAAGGGAATCAGGTTGTCCACGTGGGGCTCACGGTCTTCGTCCCCCCCATTTTACAGGTGAGGAGCAGAGAAGTGAAGTGATTTGCCCAAAGTCACACAGCTGATAATCAGTCGTATTTATTGAGCGCTTACTGTGTGCAGAGCACTGTACTAAGCGCTTGGGAAGTACAAGTCGGCAACTTGATAAGCGGCGGACCGGGGGATTAGAGCCCACGATCTCCAACTCCCAAGCCCGGGCTCTTTCCACCAAGCCGCGCCGCTTCTCTCAGCGCCGCACGCCGCTTTACTGAGCGCTTGCTTTCATTCCTTCGTTCGCTCAGTCGTCTTTCTCCGGCGCTCACGCTGTGCAGAGCCCTGTGCTAAGCGCTTGGGAAAGTACGAGCGCTTGGCAGTGTGGCTTAGTGGAAAGAGCGGGAGCCGGAGAAGGCGGCTTCCCATCCCATCCCAGCCCCCCTCCTTACCTCCTTCCCTTCCCCACAGCACCTGTATATATGTATATATGCTTGTACGTATTTATTATTCTATTTTATTTGTACATATTTACTCTATTTTATTTTGTTAATACGTTTTGTTCTCTGTCTCTCCTTTCTAGACTGTGAGCCCACTGTTGAGTAGGGACCGTCTCTATATGTTGCCAACTTGGACCTCCCAAGCGCTTAGTACAGTGCTCTGCACACAGTAAGCACTCAGTAAGCGCTCAATAAGCACGATTGAATGAATGAATGAATGAATCCCGGCTCCGCCACTCTCGTCTGCTGTGTGACCTCGGGCAAATCGCTTCCCCGGGCCTCAGTTACCTCCTCTGTAAAACGGGGATGAAGACCGTGAGCCCCACGTGGGACGGCCTGATTCCCTTGTATCTGCCCCAGCGCTTAGAACAGTGCTTGGCACGTAGTAAGGGCTTAACAGATACCATCGTTATAATTATTATTATTACAGGTCAGCAACAAAGGGAGACGATCCCTGCCCATTAACGGGCTCAGCGGTCTAGAGGGTTAAGCACTTCCTACGTGCCAGCGTGGTTCAGTGGAAAGTGTGGGCTTGAGAGTCAGAGGTCGTGGGTTCTAATAATAATAATAACAATTGTGATATTTGTTAAGCGCTTACCGTGTGCAGAGCACACGGTACAGAGAAGCAGCGTGGCTCAGTGGAAAGAGCACAGGCTTTGGAGTCTGAGGTCATGGGTTCGAATCCCAGCTCCACCACATGTCTGCTGTGTGACCTTGGGCAAGTCACTTAACTTCTCTGAGCCTCAGTTACCTCATCTGTAAAAATGGGGATTGAGTGTGAGCCCCCCGTGGGACAACCTGATCACCTTGTATCCCCCCCAGCGCTTAGAGCAGTGCTTTGCACATAGTAAGCACTTAACAAATGCCATTATTATTATTATTATTATTATTATTATTATTACTGAGCACTGAGATAGATACAAGTTAATTGGGTTGGGCACAGACCCTGTCCCGTGTGGGGGCTCACAGTCTTCATCACCACTTTACAGATGAGCTAACGAGGCACAGAGAAGCCAAGTGGCTTGCCCAAGGTCACACGGCGGGCAGCTGGCGGAGCCAGGATTAGAACCCACGACCTTCCGTCTCCCAGGCCACCGCTGTATCCCCTAGGCCATGCTGCTTCTAATCCACCTGCCTGCCGTGTGACCTTGGGCAGGACGCTTCGCTTCTCTGGGCCTCAGTTCCCTCATCTGGAAAATGAGGGTTAAGACCATGAGCCCCATGTGGGACAACCTGATGACCTTCATTCATTTGTATTTATTGAGCGCTTACTGTGTGCAGAGCACTGTACTGAGTGCTTGTGTATCTACCCCACCACTTAGAACAGTGCTTGGCATGTAGTAAGCGCTTAACAGATACCATTATTATTACTATTGCTTCACTTCGGTGGACCTCAGTTCCCTCATCTGGGAAATGGGGGTTAAGACCGTGAGCCCCACACGGTACAACCTCGTTATCTTGTGTCCACCTCAGTGCTTAGGACGGTGCTTGGCACTCGGAAAGCGTTCAGCAAATACCTTCATTGTTAGTAGTATCATCGCGCTTTTCCCCGGATCTTGTATGGCACCGAGCCCTGGGCTAAACCTTGGGGTCGGCGGGAGAGAATCGGGTCCGACCAAGCGTGGCCTAGTAGATAGAACAGCCTGGGGGGTGTATTTATTGAGCGCTCACTGTGTCTAGAGCACTGTACATATATGCCTAGATGAGAATCCGTTGGCCAGGTGGCCCAAATTTTTCCCCCAAACAAACCGGGAGGGTGGCGGATCGCTCGGGCAATATTACGCTACGGCCTGGTCCCGAGCAGCCCCAGGCTCGAAATGTCGCTCGCGGCAAGGTTGTTGTCGTTTGACTTTTGTTTTTTCGCCGTCTTTCCCCCGCCGTCGCTGCCCCAGGCCACCCGAAGTGAACCGCAGAGACGGGGCAGACACAGAGGACGGGACCGGCTGTGAGGGCCCCGGTTTGGAGCGGACTGGAATAAGCACTCTTCTCAGGTAACCCATTTGTCCGTTAGAAACGAGTCCCCTCGTGGGCAACACATTCTGCCTTCAGCGGCCTCGCTTCCACGGACAGCCGCTTAAAGTTTTTAATGCATTACTCCCCTCTGTAGCACTTCCAGGAGGCTGTCCTGGAGTGTTTTTTTCTTTTAATGGTATTTAAGTGCATAATACGTGCCAGTCAGCGTACCAAGAGCTGGAGTAGACACAAGCTGATCAGGTTGGACAAAGTCCATGTCCCGTATGGAGCTCACAGCCTCTCCATGAGGTAACTGGGGCACAGAGACGTTAAGTGACTTGCCCAAGGTCCCACAGCGGATGAGTGGAGGAGTAAGAATTAGAACCCAGGTCCTTCCGACTGCCGGGGAGTCTGCCGGAGAGGCCTCGTTGGCCCCAACGTCCCTGCTCACCGCCAGGCTCAGGGGACGTAGTCCAGGCTGTCCACCCCGGCTTTGAGTATTTCTGAGGACCCCCGAGCAGAGCAGCAAGAGGTGACTAGCTCGTACTCTGTATCGGGAGTATTTATGAAGGACCTGCTTCGGGCAGAGCACAGCCCTTGGTGTTTTGGGAATATCCCGAAGAAGATAAGGCTGGCTCCTTCAGAAAGTTGATGCCTACAGGGGGAGGCTCCAAGAGACAGACCCGCAATTAAACTGAAACGTTCCCAAGACCCGTTCCCAGGTTCGACAGCGAGAGCGGGAAGAGCTGGGATCCCCGAGAGGGTGGCAGGACCGGGGTTGGGCGAGAAGGCTTTGTCGGAAGACCCTCACGCTGCCGAGGCGGGGACGGAGAACGGGTTTGGAGGCCGTGAGCCCAGGCTGATACCAAACAGGAGCGGTGGGCGGCTAGTTGGCAACCGTGCCTGAGGATAATCAATTGACCAGTGGTATTTATTGAGCACTTATGGCGTGTAAAGCATTGTTCCAAGCACTTGGGAGAGTCCAATGCAACGGAGCTCATTGTCCACAAAGAGAGGGCAGCTGTGAAGCTCGTGACCAGAGGCTTTTCAGCAGGTCTGAGAAGCCGCGTGAGCCTCCAGAGGTTTCCGCAGGGGCCTACCTGTAACCTGGTCTTCTGTAACCTGGCACGCCTCCCCCCCCCGGCTCAGCATTTCGGGGGCTCGGAGGGAAAGGCCACGAAGGGGGAGACCGGAAATCGTCTAAACGTCCAGCTGGGGACATGAGGCGGTGGGCTCTTCCTGCCCACCCTGAACGTGAACCGTCACGACTCGGCCGTCTTCTGGGACGATGCCACTTTTAAAAGACCAGGGCGGGCCTGACCGGTTTTACCTCTTCTGGAATACGTTCTGCTCAGTGGTCAGCCGACTTGGGGAGAGGCCCCATTTTGTGGCGGGAGAACGGAGCGGTCCCCGTGGTCAGGAAGGTGAGCGAAGCGGTAGCCTGACGCCCCGAGTAGCTGAAGTCAAGACCTCAGCTGACAGCAACAAGTTCCGCTCTGGAGCCATTGGCCAGAGCTGAGGGACCGCGTGTCCCCGGAGGGCCGGTCAGGGGACACCTCGGCCACCGCTAAAATTTCGGCTTTTGTCCCAAATCCACTACCGGGACCGTGTCCAACCTAACTAGTGTCTACCCCAGTGCTTACAACGGCGCTCAACACATAGTAAGCAGTTAGCAAGTACCATAATTATCGATTATATCGGAGCCGGCTCACTGAGTTCCGTAGTCTCCACTACGCTGTGCACACAGCACATAATAATAATGGTATTTGTTAAGCGTTTACTATGTGTGAAGCACCGTTCTAAGCGCTGGGGGATGCAAGGTGATCACGTTGTCCCACGTGGGGCTCACAGTCTTCATCCCCGTTTTGCAGATGAGGTGTCTGAGGCACAGAGACGTTAAGCGGCTTGCCCGGGGTCACACAGCTGACAAATACCATCGCTTAAGGACTCGCCCATGCTAGGTGCTGGTGGACTGTGGTGGAGTAGAGTCTTTCAGCTACAAGGGGCCACTCTGCTCGTGGAAATGGTCCCCGTTAGATGCAGTTTGGGAGCTCTGAAAATCCCCTTGGGGAATCTGGAGACCTCAGGCCCTTCCCTCGAGCCCTTACGTGTTTGGATTTGGGGGTAGGGAGGTGCCCACAGTCCCCTCGGGCAGGTGGATAGGTGCTCTGAGCCCAAAGGTGGGACAGTGGCAGGACCCTCAGAGAGTCGGCGTCCTTCGTGGGGCGACCAGAGGACCCTAAGCCTGGGGAAGAATCTGCTGGACCTCTTTGAGGTGGGTCAGCCGTGCACTCTGGAGGATTTGGGGCTTTGTCATTGGCAGGATGAGAGCCAGGCCCAGACTCTGCGGACCCTCTGCACCGAGGCAGATAACGTGCCAGAGGGTCTTGACTCTGGCATTTGGCTTCCAGTGGCCACGCTGGCCACTGTGTCATTAACTGTGTCATTCTATATTAAGTCTTTATCCAAGAAGTTGGCAAACCACCCCTTGACGTGTGTATATATATGTGTATATATATGTGTATGTATATATGTGTGTATGTATATACATATGTATGTATGTATGTATATACATATGTATGTATGTATATACATATGTATATGTGTATGTATGTATATACATATGTATATGTATGTATGTATATGCATATATATGTATGTATGTATGTACATATATATACACACACATATATATATGCATATGTACATAGATATATGTAAGTATGTATGCTCTGAGGCCAAAATATCTACTCAATCCCACAAGATTACCAGTTTTTTTATAGGGCAGCGGGGTCGTGTCTGCTAATTCTATTGGACTCTCTGGTGTGCTCACTACAGTGCTGTATACGCAAAAACTGCTCAGTAAATCGATCCCAAAGCGAATATTACGGCCAGGGAACACGTCTGCTAATTCTGTTGGATTGTACTCTCCCAAGCGCTCGGTACGAATCCCGGCTCCGCCAATTGCCAGCTGTGTGACTTTGGGCAAGTCACTTCTCTGTGCCTCGGTGACCTCATCTGTAAAACGGGGGTTAAAACTGTGAGCTCCCCGTGGGACAACCTGATCACCTTGTAACCTCCCCAGCGCTTAGCAGATAGTAAGCGCTTAACAAATACCATCATTATTATTATTGTTACAGCGATCTGCACATAGTAATAATCAGTAATCGTGTTTCAATAAGTATAATTGATAAATGACAGCGGTGGCATCACATGCCAAGCAGGGTGCTTAACGCTGGGATTGAAGGCAAGATAATCCAATTGGACACAGTGCCGATTCTACGCCAGGGCTTACAGTCCAAGGGAGGACAGGTATCGTATCCCCTTTTCCAGGTGAAGAAACTCAAGGACAGAGAGGAGAAGCGACTTGCCCAAGGAAGCAGCGGGAGGGAGGCAGAGCTGGGACTAGAACCCAGATCTCTCGACGCTGGTTCCGTTGCTTTTCCCGTGAGGGCACGAGAATAAGGAAATCCATCCCTCCTTTGGTTTTTTAGCGAGTTGCGATCTTGAATGGGGTTTGGCCATGAGTTTACATTTCTCCAGACTGCTGCAGCCGGGGAGAGGAGAGCGGGGTTGCTCTTAAGTGAGCCCCTTCCTTCCTCTCCCCCTTGTCCCCCTCTCCATCCCCCCATCTTACCTCCTTCCCTTCCCCACAGCACCTGTATATATGTATATATGGTTGTACATATTTATTACTCTATTTATTTATTTTACTTGTACATTTCTATCCTATTTATTTTATTTTGTTGGTATGTTTGGTTCTGTTCTCTGTCTCCCCCTTTTAGACTGTGAGCCCACTGTTGGGTAGGGACTGTCTCTATGTGTTGCCAATTTGTACTTCCCAAGCGCCTAGTACAGTGCTCTGCACATAGTAAGCGCTCAATAAATACGATTGATTGATTGATTGATTGATTGATTAAGTGTCTGACTGTTGGGCGTAGAAGAAGTCCAGCCCGGTGTGCAGAACCACTCGCTAATCATCTTCTAGCCAGGCCAAAATAGCCTGCAAACTTAGGAACCAAACTTGGAATGAGCCTAGACCCGCAAACCTGGCCTTAAAAGTATATCTGTCAGGTCATTCGCAGTGGGGCAGTCCCTCAGAGAGCGGCATCATTCGTTCAGTCGTATATATTCATTCATTCAGTCGTATTTATTGAGCGCTTACTATGTGCAGAGCACTGTACTAAGCGCTTGGGAAGTACAAGTTGGCAACATATACAGACGGTCCAAAACAGTAAACAGGCATCAAAAGCATCACTATCAATAAATAGAATGATAGATAATATATACACACATCAAAACGATAATAATAATAACGGGGGGGGGAAAGAGTCTGGCTCTCCCAAGTGTCTCAATCAAGTGATCATAATGGCCTAACGGTCAGAGCCCGGGCCTGAGGGTCGAAAGGATCTGCGTTCTAATCCCGGCTCTGCCCCTTGGCCGCTGTGTGACCTTGGGCTAATCACTTCACTTCTCTGGGCCTCAGTTACTTTAACAGTAAAATGGGGATTGACTGTGAGCCCCATGTGGGACATAGATTGGGTCCAACCTATTTTGTATTCATTCAGTCGTACTTATTGAGCGCTTACTGTATGCAGAGCACTGTACTAAGCCCTTGGGAAGTACAAGTTGGCAACAGATAGAGACGGTCCCTACCCAACAGTGGGCTCACAGTCTAGAAGGGGGAGACAGACAACAAAACAAAACATACTAACAAAATAAAATAAGTAGAATTAAAATGTACAAGTAAAATAAATACAGTAATAAATACGTACAAACATATATACATATATACAGGTGCTCTGCCAATTGTCAGCTGTGTGACTTGGGGCAAGTCGCTTCACTTCTCTGGGCCTCAGTTCCCTCATCTGTCAAGTGGGGATGAAGACTGTGAGCCCCACGTGGGACAACCTGATCACCTTGTAACCTCCCCAGCGCTTAGAACAGTGCTCTGCACATAGTAAGTGCTTAATAAATGCCATTATTATATATTGAGCGCTTACTGTGTGCAGAGCACTGTACTAAGCGCTTGGGAAGTCCAAGTTGGCAACATCTAGAGACGGCCCCTACCCAACAGTGGGCTCACAGTCTAGAAGGGGGAGACAGAGAACAAAACAAAACGTAGTAACAAAATAAAATAAATAGAAGAAATATGTACAAATAAAATAAATCAATAAATAGAGCATCAGGAACCGTTTCGTACCAGGAAACGTGGACTGTGGGAATTGGGTGCGGCACCTCCAGATCTACACTATGACCTGCCAAAAAAAAATTGCGTGACTCTCAATGGCTCTGAGCAGCCTGAATCCGAGGTGACTTCCTAAGGCACGTGTGTGTTTACATGTGTGGGAGAGAAAGAGAGTTACGAGAGATAGAGACACACACACACCCGCGATAGCCGGACGGAATGTAACCTGGCGGGCTTTCTCCGCAGAGGCCGAGCACCGTCCCCGCCCCGAGCGGAGGAGGAGGAGGCGGGCTTCGTTCGGGATGTTTGACGGCTATGAGAGTTGCAGCGAGGACACGAGTAGCAGCTCCAGCTCGGACGAGAGCGAAGAGGAGGTGGCCCCTTTGCCCTCCAGCCTCCCGCTTATCAAAAACAATGGGCAGGTCTACACCTATCCGGACGGCAAGTCAGGCATGGGTGAGTAGCGCTCCAACACCCCCCCTCTTCTCCGGCGCCGGCCCGGGGGGATTTCCGCAGCTTGGAAGCCGGGGCTCGGGGGTTGTGGGGGGAAGGACCAGGCAGGTGGGAGCCTCCTCTCCCCCTTTCGGCTCCCGGCCCGTGCACCCCGCGGACCAGAGCGCGCTCTCCGCCCGCCCCCGGGGCCACCGGGTCTGAGCCGAAGTCGCCCGATCCCCCTCGGACAGAGCCGGGCCCCGTGGGCTGAACCTGGCTTCTCTCCCCGTTTCCCAGCCACCTGTGAGATGTGCGGCATGGTGGGAGTCCGCGACGCCTTTTACTCCAAAACCAAGCGTTTCTGCAGCGTCTCGTGTTCCCGAAGTTACTCCTCCAACTCCAAGAAGGCCAGCATTCTGGCCAGGCTTCAGGTAACGGTACAGGAACCTTCTTATCTTTCCCCCCTTCTCCCCCAAATCGGCCCGCCCCGGTTCCCAACGGATCGGGCCCCTCTCGCCCCCGCGCCCCTTCGTGTTTAGTGGCTGGGCCCTCCGTTTCACCACCTCCTGTAGACCACCGATTAGCTGATTAGCTTTTCCCGGGTGAGCGCACGTGCGATCGGAGACAGCGAAGGCCGTGGCTAAAGCCGGCATTTCCCTCTAACCTTCTGGAGCTCTACGATCAGGGAAAATCTACCCTCCCGAGCGATCTGGAGATTCCCGCAGAACTTGACTTGCTGCAGAGTCCCTCGATACTGAATACGTAGTAGGCTTTTTCTGCTGCATCACTTTCTAAACTTTTTCTCTCCCTCTCGTTGGAGAAGGAGCTCAGTCTTGCTGCAGTTATTTCAAGGTCCGCCTCCCCCTCTAGACCGTGAGGCCCTCGTGGGCAGGGATCTTGTCTGCCGACTGCGTTGTAGGCTTCTCCCCTGAGGTCTGCGCCCAGTGAGCGCTCAGTAAATATCCTCGGTTCATCGACAGAGCGGAGGGAGTCTCAAACCTCAGATTTTCTGCGGCCTGCCCCCCTCGAGCCGTCATGACTGGGCCTAGGCCCGTTCCCGGTCTCTTCTACGGCGAAGTCGACACCCGGCCACCAACCACGGCTCGGCTAGCGGCCCGAACTGTGGCACCGCCGTCTCCGGTGGGACCCACGGGGATTTCTCTGCCAGGCCTGCCCCAGCTCGGGCATCTGTCCATGGGGCCCGCGGCCCAGATCGGTGTCTCTGGGCATAAAGGGAGTCCATCTCCCGGACTTACCGAGTAGTGGTCCGAGGGGAGCCGACCTGAGCGTGAGGAGAGAGGCAAAAGCGTGGCCGCCCTCTGGGGTTTCTCAAAGAGGCGCCTTATTTTACTTAACTCTTCTCGTTCCAGGGCAAGCCTCCAACCAAGAAGGCCAAGGTTCTCCAGAAACAGCCCCTGGTAGCCAAGCTAGCCGCGTACGCTCAGTACCAAGCGACCTTGCAGAGCCAGGCCAAGACGAAGGCCGGTGAGAGAAGGGGGCCGGCCGGGGCGGGGGGCGGCGCTGGGACCCCCGGGGAAGGCGAGCCCGCGGCCTGTGGCCCCCCGACTTCATCTGGGTTCCTTCTGTTTCAGCCACGGTCTCTGTGGAAGGCTTCAGCTGGGGCAACTACATCAACAGCAATAGCTTCACAGCGGCTCCGGTCACGTGTTTCAAGCATGTGAGTATGTGGCCGTTCTGGGCCGAGCCACCGCGTTCGGCGAAAATCGCTCGAGACCCACAGCCTCTGGGTCTGGGTGGTGGTGGTTTCCTTTTCACCTCCGCAATATTAATGACGGAGTGTCCTGTTTTAAAAAAAGAGGAAAAAAAAGAGAATTAAGTCAGTGCCAGAGATCTCCCAGGAAGAAACGGATCCGGCAAACTTTAGTCCAAAGCCCGTGGCGCGTTTTCCCCCAGATTGAGGCGGTGTGGTTGGGGTCCCCCTCATTTTCTCCTGTTGTTAAATCCCTGAGCCCCAGGCCTGTCACGGCACCCCCCTCACCCGCCAACCTCCGCCCCTTGAGTAGGAACCAGCGGGCAGGTGGTTCCAAAATCTCTGCCTTCACCATGTCTGAGCTTTTGGGGAAAAAGGTGAAGGAGTGGGGGCTGTGTTCTTCTTAATAGTTTTCTTGAGTTGCGCTCTCGGTTGAGGGGAAATCTGAACTTCCAAGTGACTCTTCTGTTGTGTTTTGCGTTCTCCTATGCGCTTAGTACAGTGCTCTGTGCCTAATGAACGCCCAATAAGTACCATTCGTCGATTGATTCCTCCTTCTCCCCTGAAATACCCGGAAAACCAAACCTAAGGCTGAAAAAAGCAATTGGAAAGGCTTCTAAGGTTTTTCTTTAAGGTCCAGGTTATTTGGGACCAGTGAAAGACCGTTCAGATTCGCACTGGAAGCTGTGTGTCTCTGAAGACCGATTACTAAAGATGCTCACTGGGAATTCATACGCGACTTCGTCCCGAGAATGAATTGTGTGTAGCCTTTTTCACCGTGTCCTTAAACTGGCTTTGTGCGCAAAGCTGCCGTATCACTGCAGAGTCGAGTGGGTCTGTGTGTTTGTGGATCAGCAGAGAACTCTGTGCAGATAAAATATATGCACACTTTGCTTTCCGATTTCCCAATTCAGTTAGGCATTAAGTGCCAAAAAATCTGTCTCCAGTAGCATCTTCCAGGTTTGGCTTCCAATTCTGAATAAGGAACGCGTTCGTTGTCTCGGAGACGTATCCGTTCGCGCTTTCTGTTTGGTACCGCTTCAGTTGACGCGTTCAGAGGTGGAGTAACAAAGGAAGAGCCGGCCCGCCGCGGGGTCCGAAGCGTCGGGTGCGAGCGCGGTGGGTTTGCCCCCTCGAATCGCTTTCTTTAACTTTTGGGTAGCGGCTGCGAGGCGGAACCGGTTTCTGGTAAACGAAGCCCCCTGCGTGACCCCGAAACTGAAAGGGAAAAGGCGTCTGGTAACCCCCCGCACCCGTTCTGGTGGGTTTGACTGCAGTTTGAGGAAGCGGGAAGGGTCTCATCCTTCTCTGCCCCTCCCCACCCGGCACCGAGCTTCCGGTGGCCCGCGTTGTCCCCGCGCTTGACACTTGACCGTTGGAGAACCGCGGTGACGAGGGGAGGGGAGGAGGGCGCAGCCGGGGACCCCCACACTGCGCGGAGCCAGTCTGGTCCCAGTCTACACTTGGTCCATGTCCGCATGGCTTGTGTCTGAGGGTGGGTAGGTTCGGGTGGGCGTGCGTGTCCTGCCCCGGCTGTGGAGCGGCCCAGATCCCGTCATAATTTGGGGGTCCGTCTGGCAAATCGCATCCTATCCTGTTTGGGGGAATTCGAGACAGAAAGTCTTAACCGTCTGCCGACGTCTAGCGGGTCCACTTTTTCGCCGAGGCCTCTGGCTTTACGATGAGGCTCCCGGCCTTCCTCTGGCCAATCCTTGAAACGGCTAGCATCTTGGCAGGAGCGGAGTGAGTGCGCAGAGAATTCTTGTGGCTCAAGTTGATAAGCATTCACCCCCTTCTCACAATTGATTTAGGAAGCCTGGTCCACGGAGGGCAGCCTTCTATAAGGGATTTTGGAAAAATGACCTGGGCCCTGTTCTCCGAAGCGTTTGCTCAGTCTTCTTTAAATACACTTCGAATATGCCCCCTTGGTTAACTTTTTTTTTAGCTTTCCCTCTCCCAGGCACTTAGTCCACACAGTAAAAAATCACTCCCACTGTTTGATTGATCAGAGTTTATGGGGCAGAAGTGACTGTACGTGCTATGTGGGGCCCGGGTAGGGCTCTGGCTCTGTCCGGAAAGTTTCTGGGACTCAGAAAGTCGTCGGTTCTAAGCGCATGTTACGTGCCAAGCACCGGGGTAGATACGAGGTAATCAGGTTGTCCCACGTGGGACTCACCGTCTTAATCCCCGTTTCCCAGATGAGGTCACTGAGGCACGGAGAAGTGAAGCTACTTGCCCAAAATCACTCGGCTGACAAGCGGCGGAGCCGGGACTAGATCCCACGACCCCCGATTCCCAAGCCCGGGCTCTTTCCACTGAGCCCCGCTGCGCTTGTGTGCTGTGTGACCTACGTCGAGTCACTTCACTTCTCTGGGCCTCCGTTCCCTGAGCCAGAAAACGGAGATTGAAATTGTGAGCCCCAAGTGAGACAGGGACCGTGTCCATCCCGATGTGCTTATATCTACCCCTGCGCTTAGTACGGCACATAGTAAGCGCTTAAAAAATACTGTCATCATCATCATCATCATCAGGAGGGGACCACCCAGAGCGAGTCCAGATCTGGATTCCGGATTGGAAGGGTCAGGGACGTGGGCGCCATAGAGGGGTGGCAGCTCTGTGCAAAACCCGGATCGGATTGTATATATATATATTTATGTATAATTTATTATTTATAGAATATACTACATATATATTTTTTTCTTCTAATACAATTCTCAAAGGCTGTAGCAAAACTCATGCAGGAGGAACATTCATTTATTCGATTGTATTTATTGAGCATTTAATGTGTGCATTGTACTAAGCGCTTGGGAGAGTACAATATAACAATAAACAGATACATTCCCTGCCCACAACGAGCTTACAGTGTAGAGAGGGGGAGACAGACATTAATAGAAATAAATAAATTGCAGATCTGTATATAAGCACTGTAGGGCTGCGAGTGGGGAAGGACAACGTATTTATTACTTCTTTATTTATTACGTATTTATTATTTTTCGTACATATTTATTACTCTATTTTATTTGTACATATTTATTCCATTTATTTTATTTTGTTAATATGTTTTGTTTCGTTGTGTCTCCCCCTTCCAGACTGTGAGCCCGCTGTTGGGTAGGGACCGTCTCTCTATGTTGCCGACTTGGACTTCCCAAGCGCTTAAAGGTACAGTGCTCTGCGCACAGTAAGTGCTCAATAAATACGATTGAATGAATGAATGAATCATCTTCCTACAGCGCCTGGGGATACTCTGCCAGAATTTGTCTGGCGTGGGTGTTTTCCCGAAACCCTTTTTATCCCTGGTGGGGTTTTTTTGTTTCGTTTTAAGTCTCAACGTCCCCGAAAGGGAGGGGATCCATACGTGCCGAAACCGAGGCCCGGGAAGGTCAAGGTTTCGCGGCAGAGCAGGGAGTAGAACCTGGCTCTCCTGACTGTCGGATATCTGTGTGCTTTTCCCGGGACTCTGAAGGCTTTTCCTAGTTACACGCTTGGGGAGGAGCATTCAGGCCGCCAGCCCACCGGCTGACCAGTCGCGATGGCTTTCCGAATTGGGCGACCCTCACCGGGATGGTTCTGGAAATACCATCGGTATTTCTGTCGCTTTTCAGGTGGCTGCTGGTAAGCCCGGGCCACAGAATCAATCAGTCAATCAATCAATCGTATTTATTGAGCGCTTACTGTGTGCAGAGCACTGTACTAAGCACTTGGGAAGTCCAAGTTGGCAACATATAGAGACAGTCCCTACCCAACAGCGGGCTCACAGTCTAAAAGGGGGAGACAGACAACAAAACCAAGCATACTAACAAAATAAAATAAATAGAATAGATATGGACAAGTAAAATAAATAGAGTAATAAATATGTACAAACATATATACAGGTGCTGTGGGGAAGGGAAGGAGGTAAGATGGGGGGATGGAGAGGGGGACGAGGGGGAGAGGAAGGAAGGGGCTCAGTCTGGGAAGGCCTCCTGGAGGAGGTGAGCTCTCAGTAGGGCCTTGAAGGGAGGAAGAGAGAAGACTCCCAGGCTAAGAGTTCGGCGAGGGGCCGGGGGGATTGGAGCAGGCAGGCGCCCTGGGACAGGAATACTGGACAGATCAACTCGGTAACGATTGCGGTGCGTAGTGTTGTGGCGATAGTTTTTTAACGGTATCTGTTGAGCGCTCACTACGCGCCGGGCGCCGCACGAAACGCTGAAGAAGAGCCAAAGGTATCGAGCTCTCGGAGCCACGTGCCACACCGTATCGAGCGCCGACGTGAGTCGCAGACGGGCCACGAAAGGCCCCTCGCCCAAATGGGGGGGAGCAGATGTGTCCAGCCAGGAGCGGACGAGAGCTCGTTTTAAAAATTCCTCAGTCCAAAACAGTGGCCCACGGCCGCTCTCGTGGTGGTCTCTCGGGCGCCTTGTCCCCCATGGCTCTCTCCGCTGGCAACAAATGGGGAGACCAGTGAGCTCCCGGCGACGTCCATCCCACCGGGCCCTCGGGAAACCCTCAGTTGCCGCATTCCTACGGCTGGATTTCCTTACCCATCATTCCTGCCCCACGGAGCCCGATAACGTGTTGGACTCGGGTCTGAAGTGCCGAGTCGAAGTGGGTGGTTTTTTTGGCTCGTTCCGTTTTTGTAACTACTCCTTTCTCTTCGGACTTCAACAGCGGATTGGCACGGAGTTCAAAGGGTTTCTCTGAAAGACGTAGGCAACCGTCGGCTGGGTCCCCTAGAAGCCACAGTTCCCGAGGAGAGGCCGGATCCCTGCGGCATTCGATCGTATTTGTTGAGCGTTTACTGTGTGAAGAGCACTTTTCCTACGCGCTTAGGGAAGTACAAATCGGCAACATATAGAACGGACTCACAGTCTAACTTCATCTAAGCTAGACCTTTCCTTCCTCTCCCCCTCGTCCCCGTCTCAATCCCCCCCATCTTACCTCCTTCCCTTCCCCACAGCACCTGTATATATGTTTGTACGTATTTATTACTCTATTTTACTTGTACATATCTATTCTATTTATTTTATTTTGTTAGTATGTTTGGTTTTGTTCTCCGTCTCCCCCTTTTAGACTGTGAGCCCGCTGTTGGGTAGGGACCGTCTCTATATGTTGCCAACTTGGACTTCCCAAGCGCTTAGTACAGTGCCCTGCACACAGTAAGCGCTCAATAAATACGATTGATGATGATGATCTAAAAGCCTTATGATTTTCAGAATGGGAAGCCACTTCCTGCTTATTTTCCGGATTTGGAATATTGTAAAATCTGGATGTGAATTCCAGAAGCATCCAAACAGGGCATTTATCTGGAGAGCGGTGCGCCCGTTTCTGCGTACGAAGCTCCTCCAGGGCATTGCGGCCTAGTTAAAAGAGCATGGGTTGGGTTCTGATCCCAGCATTTAACTTCCGAGTGACCTCGGGCAAGTCAGTTAACTTCCCAGTTCTCTCTTCTGTAAAATGGGAATTTACTGTCTGTTCTCCCTTCCTGGAGACTGTGGGACAGGGACGGTGTCCCTCCTGATTATCTTACATCCGCTCCACCGCTTAGTACTGTTTTTGGCATATCATCATCATCAATCGTATTTATTGAGCGCTTACTATGTGCAGAGCACTGGACTAAGCGCTTGGGAAGTACAAATTGGCAACATATAGAGACAGTCCCTACCCAACAGTGGGCGTATGTAATGCCCTCAACAAGCAGCAGCGTGTCCAAGTGGAAAGAGCCTGGCACGGGGGTCGGAGGACCTGGGTTCTAATCCTGACTCTGCCGCTTCCCTGCCAGGTGACCTTGGACAAGTCACTTAACTTCTCTCTGCCTCAGTTTCCTCACCTGCACAATGAGGATTCAAAACCTGTTCTCCTTTCTACTTAGACTACGAGGCCCGTGTGGAACCGGATTATCTTGTATATACCCCAATCAATCAATCAATCATATTTATTGAGCGCTTACTGTGTGCAGAGCACTGTACTAAGCGCTTGGGAAGTACAAGTTGGCAACATATAGAGACAGTCCCTACCCAGCAGTGGGCTCACAGTCCCCAGAGTTTAGGACAGTGCTTGGCGCATAGTAAAAGCCTAACAAATACCATTATTGTTACTGTTACTATTGTTATTACTATTACTATTTGTCGCCAACTTGCACTTCCCAAGCGCTTAGTACAGTGCTCTGCACACAGTAAACGCTCAATAAATACGACTGAATGAGTGATTGAATATCGTCAGTACTATTGCGTGGCTCAATGGAAAGAGCCCGGGCTTTGGAGTCAGAGGTCATGGGTTCAAATCTCAGCTCTGCCAATTGTCAGCTGTGTGACTTTGGGCAAGTCACTTCACTTCTCTGGGCCTCAGTTCCCTCATCTGTAAAATGGAGATGAAGACTGTGAGCCCCCCATGGGACAACCTGATCTCCTTGTAACCTCCCCAGCGCTTAGAACGGTGCTTTGCATATAGTAAGTGCTTAATAAATGCCATCATTACTAATACCCCTTTTATTTTTATTGGAAGCACTGGGACTGCTCCCTCCATATTCTGTTAGTCATTCATTCATTCAATTGCATTTATTGAGCGCTTACTGTGTGCAGAGCACTGTACTAAGCTCTCGGGAAGTACAAGTTGGCAACATACAGAGACGGTCCCTACCCACAACGGGCTCACAGTCTAGAAGGGGGAGACAGACAACAAAACAAAATATGTTAATAAAATAAATAGAATAGTTAGTCAAGAAGTCTAGCATATTTGTGTGATTTCCTTTTTCCTCTCCTTCCCAGATAGCATTTTCTTTGCTTCTGGACCCCCTTGCTGTCTTGGCGCAGGCGGAATTTTTCTCGTGAATAGGAAAAACTCCTTGTCTTCCCAATGCAGTCCTTTCTGCCGTAAGGCAGCGGTTACGGTCTCGAAACGCTCAGGCTCTGGGGAAATCACACTGGCGACCAGTGAGTCGACAAGAGTTGGCGGGTTGGGGAATGGGCCACGCCGACCGTTGAGAAGCCACGTGGCCTGGCGGGATGAAGATGTGCCTGGGTTCTAATCCTCCCTCCGCCACTTAACTGCTCCGTGACTCCGGGGAAGTCACTTCTCTGCCTCAGTCCCCTCATCTGCAGCGCGGAGACTCAATCCCTATTCTCCTTCCCCTTAAACTGTAAGCCCCGCATGGGACCTGATGATCTTAGATCTACCTCAGCGCTTAGTACAGTGCTTGTCACGTAGCGCGCTGAACAGATACCTCAGTTCCTCTTCTCGATGCCAATTTCTCTCTGGTTGTTTCATCCTCCACCTAAAAAAACGCCGCCGTCTGCCCTTGCCACTCGTTGCTGTTTCACTGTATCAAACAGTGAAAAGCTGCAGAGACGCGCAGTCCGGCAGGGATCGGGGGTCGTGATGGGGTCGCGCCTAGGCCGACGCCCCGCACCTGCTCACGTCCAATTTCTCCCTCCCCGCGTCTCCTCGGGTCGGCGTGGGGACCGCGGCCCAGCAGGGTGGACTCGGAGCTGGGGGGAACGGTTCCCGAACTCTTCCATCGTGCCCTATCGAAATGCGGGTCCCGTAGCTCCCAATTCCCCATTTCTCACTCGTGTCGACCGGCGTTACCCTCGTTGGCCCCCCTACCCTTTCTGAAATGAAATTCCCATGCTGAGGAGGTTGCGGGGCAGTGGGAGGAATTCTCCCTCTGTTCGGGTCAGCGTTTCCCTGGCCTATCCCAAACCGGTTCAGGAGATCCGTCCTGGGTGGAGAGGACCTTTGTTGTTTGTTTTTCGGGGGTTTTTTTTTTTTTTGCACTCACGCAGCGTGAACGTGTCCTCTGTCCCTTTTTAGCGAGGCAGCCCTGCGTCCGTTTCCCCAGGAGGTGAGGCAGCAGCGATCAGACTCCTAACGTTGTCCTCGAACTGATTTTTTTTTTTTCTTTTGATTGTTGTTGGCTTTTTTGGTTTTTGTGTTTTGGCTTTTGTTTTGGTTTTGGTTTTTTGTTTTTCATTTCCTCACACCACGCGGAGCCGCCAGGCCAGGCGGCGCCTCGGGTTCTCCTGCCGCCCCAGGTTCTCCCTCCCCGCCCAACCACGTGGAGGGACGGGGGGTGGCTCCCCTAGGTGACGGAGCCCGGGCCGCCGGGGCCGGGGACTCTCGGTGGGGCCGAGCCGCCCCGACTCCCAGAGAGGCAGACCCCCGGCCCCCCGCCCACGGCGTGCCACCGGCCCAGCCGAGGAAGGGTGCCCGCCCGCCGGGCCGTCGGGGAGCCCCCCGGGTCCGGATCTGGGCCGCGCCAGGGGACCTTCCTGATTGCAGCTTCCCTTGCAGGGAAGGAGAGCCGGCCGCTCCCAGATAAGTCCTCACGACCTTGCAGGGGAGGAGAGCCGCTCCCAGATAAGCCCTCCCGATGGTTCCCGGATCAGGAAGTGGTGAGCCAGATCTTCCTCGCTTGGGGAGGCGCCTGAGAGGCGGGCGGAGCTCTTCGCCACGAGTCTGGAAGGTAAATTTGTTGTTCCCTGTAAACTTTGGTTCTGCTAGTTCACACTATGCCAATCCAGATTTCAGAGTTCTCCCTCCCTCCCTCCCTCCGTCCCACCAGTCAGCGAGGACCAATGACCTGCAGGAAGTTGGGCCGCGGAGCCCGGGCTTGGCTAGTCTTTGGCACCGGAGACTGTTTGTCCGGCACGGGAAAAGGGAACGCCGGCGGGGCCCCGTCCGGTCCCGGGCCACCCCAGGGTGCACGGCCGGCGCCGGGGGGGCCTCTTTTCCTCCTCTTCCTCCTCCTCCTCCTCCCTTGCAGGGGGCGAGCTCTGTAGATTGGTGTAGGAGGGCCTAACAGAACCACAACCTTACAGGCAAGAACAAATGTCCCTTTCTGCTATTTTCTCCTATACCAATCCAGACCCGAGGAACCAAACCACCCCCCACCCTCACCGAGGCCCACGGGCCGACCGAAAGACTATCTATCGCCTAAGAGATGGGACGGTCCGTTGGGGAGCCGGGTTGGGAGTCGGCTCCTCGGGCTCTGCCGACTTCCTCCTCCTCCTTAGCAAGGGCCAGGCCCGAGCGGGCGAGGTATCGAGCAGCATCCAGGCGGCCGACGGCGCCTTGGCTGATTCCGGGTGTGAGCCCCCGCTTCTGCCACGGGGCTCAACTCCGAGCAGATCCAGAGGACCGGCCGGTGTTTCCGACCGATCCGGATGATCCGTCTCTTCCTCCGACTCCGCCGGCCGGCGGCGTGGCGGGAGGGGGGACCGATGCCACGTGGCGAGCCGGTTGCCCTCAGCCGAAGGAGCCACGGGCTCATCCCCCACTGAGCGGCAAGATCCCGGGCTTTCTTGACCGAAGCGGAGGGCCACGGTCGGTTCTGTTTGGTCTCCGGGCTTCCGGTCCTAGGTCCTGGTTCTTCCCCACTCATTACGGGCCCCCACCCGCCGCCACCCCCCTCCCCACCCGCCCTCCCCCGTCCCCAGCACCCTCCGACTCCCTAGGCTAGGTGCTCTGGTTTGAACAATCGGGCGATCCGAGCGAGTCCCCCCAAACCGGGGGGCGGGGGGAGGAAAGCCAATGGACCGGGAACCCCAGGGAGAGAGTGTTTGCTGCTGAGCATCATCGTTACCGTTCTCGTCAGGCCAGAGGGAGAGGTCCTCTTCCTCTCGGGGCTCGCGCTCGTAGGTTTACATTGGCTCGACCTTCCCCGTGGCACGGCGCGCCGCGCTCGGCTCGACGGTCAGCGAGCGGAGCCTTTTTCATTCCGACGGGGTGGTTTTGCCTAATCGGAGAGCCGGCCGGCTGTTGATGCCTTGGCATTTATCAGAATCCGGGCGTGAGAGGCAGCTTCGTTTACCGCTCTTGTTTTAGCTTCACAGAACCGATTACTCCCTCTCCCTTTCCCCTTTTCCCAAAACCACCGTTTCGATGTGACCTTTTAGTGATCTCCGCAGCTGTGGGTACATTGACGGAAACGTTTCCAAACTCTCCGAAGGTGTAGCATCCTCTTGGTCAGGACGATCCAGCTGGCCAACTCCATCGGAGCCAATTAAAAATCTTGGGGGCCCCGCTTTTTAACCGAAGGCGCGTCTTCTGACCGTGTTGACGTACTGACCCCAGACCTCGACGGGCCCGTTTTTTTTTCTCTAGTCCTCGCCTGCCGGATTTCTTCAGCTTAAGTAGTCGCAACCCTTCCTCCCGTCAGTTTTCCTCACCCTCGTGCCAGGGAACAAAAGGAAAATGCCGCCTTTATAGGGGAAGGGGGGACGTAACCCTCCCGCACGGCTCGACTTCCTCTTTTACGTGGTCGCTAGTTACTTGCGCTGCAGGGGTTGTCTAAGATGCACGAGCGATGGAGACGTTTCTCTCATTAACCCGGGGTTGGGAGTCGGGTATGCAACTCCAGGTACTCTGGGGGGGGTCCGCCTTTTTGAGCGGGTTAAATTCAGGGCCCGATGGGAGCGATCGCCACTTAGGGCCACTCTGTCGATGGAAATCTGCCAAGTCGACCAAATGGGATTGTTAATTGTGCCCAACGTCACATTGCGGCTTCCTCCTTCCCCATCACCCCCCCAACCCTCAACACAAGGGCCCACGGTTGGAGTCTGAAGCCAGAGCCGTTATGTTGTCAATTCTGCTCATCCGAGTCGTGTTGTTCTTGAACGTCCCATTGAAACGCCTCGTAGATACTAGGGCATTGCGTTCTCTAAAAACCGAGTAGGGCAGGGGAGGGATGGGGCGGACTTTGCGGAGAAGCCCGAGAATGACCAGATTTCAGGTCCTCTTCCTGGACCCCGGCTACTTTCGGAGGACGGCTGTTGCCGATTTTAGGTGCTCTCCGTAGGCTCTGGAGGATAACGGGGTGCTAACTGGCTGTTTGTGTGCGACAGGCACCCATGGGGACCTGCTGGGGAGACATCGCCGACAACATCCGGGTCGAAGTGCCCAACACGGACTGCAGCCTCCCTACCAAAGTCTTCTGGATCGCGAGCGTCGTAAAAATCGCAGGTGAGACCCCAGCCCCCCTTTCCGGGGTGCGTCCGATGGCGCGGGGTCGTACGGCGCCCGGACAGAGGGGAAACTGACCGTTTTTCAACTGGGTGTGAGTGTGCTCATTTTCTCCGGACGCCGAGGGGTGAACAGGATGAGACCGGGAACCGACCGGACTCCACCAAGTCGGGCTCAGCCCCCATTCCGCCTTGGGCTCACCGTCTACGGGGGAAGGACAACATTCCCTCCAGGCTGGAAGCTCGTCTTGGGCGGGGAATGTGTCCATTTATTAATAATAATCCTAATGATGGCATTTATTAAGCGCTTACTATGTGCAAAGCACTGTTCTAAGCGCTGGGGAGGTTACAAGGTGATCGGGTTGTCCCACGGGGGGGCTCACGGTCTTAATCCGCATTTTACAGATGAGGTAACCGAGGCCCAGAGAAGTTAAGTGATTTGCCCAAAGTCACCCAGCTGACAGTTGGCGGAGCCGGGATTTGAACCCCTGACGTCTGACTCCAAAGCCCGGCCTCTTTCCACTGAGCCACGCTGCTGCCCTGCTATATTGTGCTCTCCCAAGCGCTTAGTACAGTTCTTTGCATTTAGTAGGCGCTCAGTAAATGCAAATGAATGAATGAGCGAATGGTGTTGAATCCCCATTTTCCAGATGGGGGATCTGGGGTGCAGAGAAGTGTAGTGACTTGCCCAAGTTCACCTGGGGAGATGCGGTCAGCCCAGGCTGTGACATTTACGTCGGCGGCAGAGGTTTCTCTCCTCCCCCCGAAAGTCTTGGCCCCATTTCGGTCATCCGAGGGCCGGGTCACGGCCCGAAGGTGGCCGAGGGGAGGGGAGGCGCCTCGGCCCCCGTCCCGGGATGGGGTGTGCGGGATCCCAGTCGGCCGGGCGCGAGCCTGACGTGACGGCGGGCCGGTTGCTTCCAGGCTACAGCGCTCTGCTGCGCTACGAAGGGTTCGAGAACGACTCCAGCCTGGACTTCTGGTGCAGCGTGTGCGGCTCCGACATCCACCCCGTGGGCTGGTGTGCCACCAGCGGGAAGCCCCTGGTCCCCCCGCGGAGTACGTAAGCCCGAGCGAGGCGCTCCTCCCTCGGAGAGGGCCGGGATGGACGCGGGGGGCTGGGGGCCGGAGGCCAAATCGGTTCCCCATTAGGGTAATATTAGGAATCGCGAGAATCGTCCAGCATTCCCCGAGCCGGGAGAGAGGCCAAACAGTCGGGGCACACGCGGTCCCGATCCCACGCGGGGCTCCCGGTCCAAAGGGGAGGGACGACATCTTCAAAGAGAGCTGGCTTCGGGATGCCAAGCTCGAGGCGGGGGCCCGGCAACCCCGGGTCTGTCGGTGGGCTTCGGCGGAGCCCAACCCCGTCCTGCTCTCGGCGGAGAGGTAGCTAACTGATGCCTCATTCTCTCGCAACAGCCATCCAGCACAAGTACACAAACTGGAAGACCTTTCTAGTGAAACGTCTTACCGGTGCCAAAACGCTTCCTCCTGACTTCTCCCAAAAGGTAAGGGCCGCACGGGGTTGACCGACTGGTGAGGCGGGCGGGGTTGGCGTCCGGGGCTTTTGGAGCCGAGAGGAGCGGGGGAGGGCAACGTCCGCCCGCTCTGCCGCCTGTACGCTCTGTAACGTCAGCGGGTGCCGGGGGTCGGAGCGGGCCCCGCTGACGGCAGCGGGGCGGGCCGGGCCGGAGATCTGATGAGAAGCTCTCCGGGGTGCGCGGGCCGGGCGTCGGTGGATCAGGGAGACGACTCGGGGCTTGGGGTTGTGGGGGAATGGACAGCATCCCACTCCTCAGTGCCCTTCGTTTCCTCTACCCGGCAACCTGCCCAAGCCCCTCCATCATTCATTCATTCATTCATCCATTCAATCGTATTTATTGAGCGCTTACTGTGTGCAGAGCACTGGACTAAGCGCTTGGGAAATCCAAGTTGGCAACATAGAGAGACGGTCCCTGCCCCACAGTGGGCTCACAGTCTAGAAAGGGGAGACAGAGAACAAAACAAAACATATTAACAAAATAAAATAAATATGTACAAATAAAATAGAGTAATAAATACGTGCAAACATATACATATATACAGGGACATATTCATTCATTCAATCGTATTTATTGAGCGCTTACTGTGTGCAGAGCACTGGACTAAGAGCTTGGGAAGTCCAAGTTGGCAACATAGAGAGACGGTCCCTACCCAACAGCGGGCTCACAGTTAGAAGGGGGAGACAGAGAACAAAACAAAACATATTAACAAAATAAAATAAATAGAATAAATATGTACAAATAAAATAGAGTAATAAATACATACAAATGTATACATACATACAGGTACATATTCATTCATTCAATCGTATTTATTGAGCACTTACTGTGTGCAGAGCACTGTACTAAGTGCTTGGGAAGTACAGGTTGGCAACATATAGAGACAGTCTCTACCCAACAGTGGGCTCACAGTCTAAAAGGGGGAGACAGAGAACAAAACAAAACATATTAACAAAATAAAATAAATAGAATATGTACAAATAAAATAAATAGAGCAATAAATATGTACAAACATATATACATCAATCAATCAATCGTATTTATTGAGTGTTTACTGTGTGCAGAGCACTGTACTAAGCGCTTGGGAAGTCCAAGTCGGCAACATCTAGAGACGGTCCCTACCCAACAGCGGGCTCACAGTCTAGAAGGGGGAGACAGGGAACAAAACAAAACATATTAACAAAATAGAATAAATACGTACAAATAAAATAGAGTAATAAATATGTACAAACATATATACATATATACAGGTACATATTCATTCAGTCAGTCGTATTTATTGAGCGCTTACTGTGTGCAGAGCACTGTACTAAGTGCTTGGGAAGTCCAAGTTGGCAACATCTAGAGACGGTCCCTACCCAACAGTGGGCTCAAAGCCTAGAAGGGGGAGACAGAGAACAAAACAAAACATATTAACAAAATAAAATAGAGTAAATACGTACAAATAAAATAGAGTAGTAAATACGTACAAACATATATACAGGTACATATTCATTCATTCATTCATTCGTATTGAGCGCTTACTGTGTGCAGAGCACTGTACTAAGCACTTGGGAAGTCCAAGTTGGCAACATCTAGAGACGGTCCCTACCCAACAGTGGGCTCACAGCCTAGAAGGGGGTGACAGAGAACAAAACAAAACATATTAACAAAATAAAATCAGTAGAATATGTACAAGTAAAATAGAGTAATGAATACGTACAAACGTATATACATATATATACATCTATCCCTGCCCCAACAGGGCCGCTGAGCAGCCCTCCCCTCCTTGCCCCCATCGCCCAACGACGCAAATGCCCATCCCTTCCCGCTCTTCCCCCTTGTCCCTCCCGGGCTCCGTTCTTCCGTAGGTGGCCGGACCACTCTGGATAGGACCGGGATGGTCTGGCTCCTCCGGTATGGGGGCCTTCCGAGGCTCCCACCGTGCCGGCTCGAAGGCTGTCTCGGATGACCCCCCCACCCCGAACGGAGCCGGCTAGATTTGGATTCTCCCTCGGGCAGATTCCACGTCCCCGAGAGTTCCCGCTTGGCCCGCTTCCCCTGGTGTTAAAAACGGTGTCCCCCGCCTTCCCGTTCTTCTGCCTCCGTCTCCAGGTGACCGAAAGCATGCAATACCCCTTCAAGCCTTCCATGAGAGTAGAAGTGGTGGACAAGACGCACCTCTGTCGGACCCGGGTAGCGGTGGTGGAGAGGGTGATCGGCGGGCGGCTGCGCCTGCTGTACGAGGAGAGCGAGGACAAGTCCGATGACTTCTGGTGCCACATGTACAGCCCGCTGATTCACCACATCGGCTGGTCCCGGAGCATCGGCCATCGGTTCAAAAGACCCGGTGAGAGGCCTTCCCGAGGAGCCGTCCTGCCCGCCGAGGGCCGGTCGAGCGGGGTCCGGCGGGGTCCGAGCGGCTTCTAGTTCGGGCAGTGACGAGATCCGCTTTCACTAACCTGCTTCTTTTCTCCCGCTGTGCCCTTCCCTGGTCAGAGCCCGCCCTCGTCTCTCTGCTCTTCACACACCCCCTCGTTTCCTCCCCATCCCCTCCTGACGCCACCCTAACCCCCCGCCCAAAAAAAAAGATGTCAACTCAAACTTCTCCATCTTCCCTTTTCACCAAGTTAGCCAAAGCGAAGAATTCTTGCTATTTCACACAATGCTCTCTCCCCGCTAAACACTGGGGTAGCTGCAAGGAATGACCCTAATCGCAGCTGGGGGATTTGGGGAGCCCTTGCGATGTGCCAAGCACCGTGCGAAGTGCTGGCGTGGAAACCCAGTGAACGTGTTCGGCGGGAACCCTCAACCTCGTCGGTGGCTTTTATTGAGCGCGTCCCACTGTGCTGAGCGCTCGGGAATCCTTGCCCACGCTAGCCGCCTCTAATGCGGCCCAGGCAGCGTTCCAGCCGGGTCTGTTGGGTGACATCAGCCCCTGATCTCTTAGGAGGCCTCGACTGCCGAGGTTCACGGCTAAAAGCAGTGTCGAGGAAGCAGGCGGGCGGGTGGCCCCCGCCTGCGGTGCCGTTCGGCATCGTGGGCCCCCAGAGCGGAAACGGGAAGAGAAACGTGGGTGTTGGTCTTCTCACAAACGCCGACAGATTAGCGTGTAACTTTCCCTTGTAGATATCACAAAGAAACAGGATGGACATTTTGATACGCCACCGCATTTATTTGCTAAGGTAAGAAACTTTTCATCGGAACCCTCGTCTCTCGATTGGATCTGAAAGAGGGTTGTGGGGTGGGTTTTTTTCCTGAAAAGAGTGGAAACCTCCATAATCTGTTCCTTGGCCAGGATAAGACCCCGTGGTCTGTAAGCGGGTCAGCTCTGCTTTGCCATTATCCTAAAGTTCTTGCGGTGTTTCTTCGAATCCCCCCGAGCCCCGTTGTCGCTTGAGTAAAAACGCTGGGTAGGAAAGCAGCTGGGACTGTCTCTATATGTTGCCAATTTGTACTTCCCAAGCGCGTAGTACAGTGCTCTGCACATAGTAAGCGCTCAGTAAATACGATTGATGATGAAAGCAGCTATCCGGACCTTGCCCGTGGTGGAATTTTTCAGCAGATGGGTTGGAGCCTCAGGCGTGAACCCCTGCGGGGGCGTCCCTTGTTTGGGGCAGTGATGGATCCGTGCTTTCGTCCGCTTCTCTAGGTAAAAGAAGTAGACCAAAGTGGGGAGTGGTACAAAGAAGGGATGAAGCTGGAAGCTATCGATCCCTTAAACCTGTCTGCGATATGCGTGGCGACCATTAGGAAGGTAAGAGGTCTTGGACTCGGGCCCCGCTGGCGGCCACCTCGGGTCGCTTGCCACCCTTGTAGCGGGCCGAAGCCGGTCCTTGGGGAGGAATCGGCAGGGCCCCGGGGCTTAGGGCTGCCCTGGCATTTGGCCAGAGCCCCGGGAGCCGGGAGGTGTAGACCGGCCCCTCGAGGAACGGCTCCCTGGCCGGGCCTAGCCGAGACGGGAAATGGATTAAAATCCGCCGGCCTCTGAATTATTCAGGCTCTGCCCGGTTCAGCACTGCCGACTGGTTATCTCTACCCTAAATGAGTGGAGGAACTCATCTCGCTCGTCCAGGCGGGTGGGCCGCCTGGGCGATTTCAGGCAACAGGAAGCTATTCTCGGTGCCACGTAGACCCGGCCTCCGTCTGTTGCCAATTTGTACTTCCCCAGCGCTTAGTACAGTGCTCTGCACATAGTAAGCGCTCAATAAACGCGATTGATGATGATGATGATGGTGTAATCATCCATACGGTTGACCAGCCCAAAGATCTCCGAGTCGGTAAATCTTTCCCGTCAGCCCAGCTGGCCTTACCGGTACGGTGCCGACTAGAGACTAGTTTTGGGGTGGTGCTTTTATTTTTGTTGTTGTTGTTGTTTTTGTTTTTGTTTTGAGGGTGGGGGCCGTCAGAGGAAGTGGGTTTTCTGTCTTCCTTTGTAGATGTCAGGGCTGTCAGGCAGGCAGCGAAAATCATCAGCGGGGGCGAGCGGTAACCACTTTGTCAGGTAGTTGGTGTCCATCTTTCCCAGGTGATTATTACGGTGTCGGTCAAGTGCTTACTGTATATCAAGCACTGGGGGAGAGCCGAGTTAATCGGGTCGGACACGGTTCCTGCCCCACACGGGACTCACAGTCCAGACGGGAGGGAGAACAGGAATTGAGTCCCCATTTTGCAGGTGAAAAAGCCGAGGCCCAGAGAAGTGAAGTAAATCCCACAGCACTTTGGTGCGTATCTGTGATTTTATTTATATTAACGTCTCTCTCCTCCTCTAGACCGTAAGCTCGTTGTGGGTAGGGAATGTGTCCTGTTGATATTTTGTACTCTCCCAAGCACTTTCTACAGTGCTCTGCACTTAGCAAATTGATCGGTAAATACGACGGACCGACTGGCTTGCCCAAAGTCACACCATGGAACTAGTGGAGGAACCGGGATTAGAACTCAGGTCTTCCGACTCCCAGCCCTGAGCTCTTCCCATGCCGCTTCCCAAAAGCGCCTGTCGAACTCACTCTGCTGTCGTTTCCCTGTGAATCTGGCCTTCCCCAAACGCAACGTCGGTTGCGAGCCGGGGACCGAACCCCGTCGGCATCCCCGTATCTTTTCCCAGTTCTAAGGTTAACTCCCGGTGTGTTTTAAGCCCTCAGTAAGTACGAAGAACGAGCAGTGGCTTGGAAAGTGCCCAGTCTTTTTCATCAGCCCCTTGAGAAAAAGGGCATTGGTAACCCAGCACTTAAGAACAGTGCTTTGCACATAGTAAGCGCTTAATAAATGCCATCGTTATTAACTGGCCGCCATTTAGTCAGGTCCAACTAGGGGGGAGAAAGCAGCACCCGAGTCCCCGGTTAGCGTTTCCTCAGCCGAGCTTCACGATTAGCCCGAGGGTGCGTGATGGACTGTTGATCTTCCCAGGGCATAGTCGTCCTGAGCTCTGGAGATCCCCTGGGCTCCCAATCAATCAATCAATCAATCAATCAATCGTATTTATTGAGCGCTTACTGTGTGCAGAGCACTGTATTAAGCGCTTGGGAAGTCCAAGTTGGCAACATATAGAGACAGTCCCTACCCAAGAGTGGGCTCACAGTCTAGAAGGGGGAGACAGAGAACAAAACCAAACATATTAACAAAATAAAATCAATAGAATAAGTTGAGCAGTGGGGAGGGAGTCGGGAATAGAGGTTAAGGGACTAGGTGACAACTCCCGAGTTGCTCTGTCAGGGGAGATTAGGGTTCCCGGAGTGAGCTCTGGAAAGCCGGACTAGGGCAGTGAATCTGCGTCCCAAACACAGTAAGCGCTCAATAAATATGATTGAATGAATGATTGAATGAATGAATAATCTGCTGCAACTGTACCACCCTTCATCATCTTCCATCACATGCCGTGGTGCAGCTAAAATGCGGCTTTCTAATGCGACGTCACCTCGGGGGAGAAAGCGTCCTCCCATACCTCTCCAGGGCCCAAGAAGAAAACCTGATGCATCCCGGAGTGCGCCGGGGCGGGGAGAGAGAAAAGTACCCAGTAGGCCAAATTTATACGGTACAGAAGGATACGATCAAGCCGACGTAAACTAAATGCAGCACTTTCTGCTCTTTAAACGGAAAAGGGCAACCGGACCGTCAGTTGCTTTAGACTGCATTTGTTCACCTCAACCGAGGATCTGTGCGATTAGTAGTCGGGGATCTCTGGATTTCGAATGATGTGTTTAGAAGGTTATCAGCGTGAGGTCTTTCCCTCAAGAATCAGGACCGCAGGCGCCAGCGTCTCCAAATTACAGCTCAGAAATGAGCCTGGGCCTAGACTTCAAAATAGCGACACCACCCCCACCCCTCTGCTCCCACCGCCTCCACGCGGGTCCTGGTGCCAGCCGAAAAGCGTCTCCCGTCCGTGCGCGGCAACCGAGGAGAACCTGGAATGGGAAACTGGGCGGGGGGGACTCGATCCAAGCTGACAAGGTTGCGGGCGTTTTTTACTGCGGCGAAAAGCGGTCCTCCCCCACCGTCGTGGGGAGGTGAGCCTATCGTACGGCCAAAATGGAAGGCTGTAGTCACGGTATCAGCTGAGGGCCTGCCGGACTTCGGAAGGGAAGGGGGAGAATCGGCCCCGGGCCCTCTCCCCGTGGGTGGGGGTGCTCCCGATTTCCGAAAGTTGGGTGCCCGGGTGTTTTCGTACCGGTCTCTAACCAACCCGCGATGTTGGGGGTTTTCTTCTCGTCGGCGAAGGTGCTGGCCGACGGATTCCTCATGATCGGGATCGACGGCTCGGAAGCGGCGGACGGGTCGGACTGGTTTTGTTACCACGCCACCTCCCCATCCATTTTCCCCGTTGGTTTCTGTGAAATTAACATGATCGAGCTAACGCCACCCAGAGGTAACACCGCCTTGGCCCGAGGCTTTCCGTTTTGTCGTCGCGTCTTTCCGTGTGTAATTAATGCCAGACCGCTCGGGATGGTATCCTTTAGACGTTTAAAGGGGCCGCTGTAATGATACAAAAATGCTGTTACGGACGAGTGTCTGTGGAAAAGCTGTACGGTAACCAACCATTTTTACGACTGAGTGAGGAATGCTAGCAGCCGTAGAGAGGGCGCGTTCGTGTGCCGGTGTGCGTGCCCCGAAAAGAGAGCATTTCCTCACCGTCGCCGCTTCCGAGGAAGCCTCTGCTTTCGTATGGCTTTTAAGGAGCCCGGCGCCAACTCTGTCACTGTGCAGCCTGTCCGTTTTTCCCCCGAACACGTGTCAGGTGAAAGCCAGGGGAACTCTGGGCGAAGATTTCCTGGCTGGCCGACTTTCCAAGGAGGAATGAAAGCGAGAGTTGATGAGCTAGGCCTGGGGTCTTGGAAGCAGAGTTCGGGCGGGCCTGGGGCGGTGAAGCGGCACTAGGGGGGACTCCCAGCCCCTGGGCGGACCCACGTAGAGCGGCGGAGGCCGGTTGGTCCTCGAGGCCTCCGGTTCCAGGACCCCGAGTAACAGGAGAGGGTCCCCCGTGGGTGCCGGGCCTCATCTAGAACCAGGGCTTAGATCGGGCTCTCCCCCGGGCCTCTGGTCAGCAGAGTAAGGGCCAGCGACGAGACATCCCCGGGACGGCTTGGGTGGCGGGAAAAGCTCTCACACCCGGGATCAAGATTGGGGGACGTGGTTTGTGGCCACCGCTCGCTTCACTCCGCCCCGAGGAGCTTTGGATCTGCAGCCCGGCCCGATGTCTCTCTTGCAGGTTATACGAAACTCCCTTTCAAATGGTTTGACTATCTCAGGGAAACCGGCTCCATTGCAGCACCAGTAAAGCTGTTCAACAAGGTAAAGGCAACAAACGGAGGAGGGGGTGAAGCGCTCGTGCAGCAGTAAACCCCCAGCAAGCGCAGACCCCTCTAGGCTGTAAACTCGTTGTGGGCTGGGAACGTGCCCGTATTCTCCCAAACGTGAATAAATCAGATTAATTGGTCCGTCGTTAGGGGAGGTCTCGTGCCCGACGTGTTTTGCGCTCAGATCGGTGATCCTTTTAGACTGGGAGCCCACTGTTGGGTAGGGACTGTCTCTATATGTTGCCAATTTGTATTTCCCAAGCGCTTAGTACAGTGCTCTGCACACAGTAAGCGCTCAATAAATACGATTGATGATGATGATAAGATCTTGTCACCCAGTTCTCTGAGTAGCGTATATGCGATGCATATAATTGAAAGATGGCAGGTTGGCAGGTTCCCTCTCCACAATCCAGCCGGAAAGCTTGTCTCGCTCTGTTATCCAAAAATTCAGCTCTGTTCCCCAAATACTTGCGAACCGTTTCTTAGATGTCACGCCCTCCCTTTCCGGGGGTTTAAACCGGGCGCCCGGGTCGGCCGAATTCCCACTCCCTGGGTTTCCCGCGGGGCGCCCCGGACCGTCCCTTCTTTCCCTTCCCCTCTCCTCCCACTTCAATCGCCGCAGCCCCTCACCCCCGCGGCCGGGTTTTCTCTCCTCCGGCCAGGACGTTCCGAACCACGGATTCCGCGTGGGAATGAAACTGGAGGCCGTGGACCTCATGGAGCCCCGCCTGGTGTGCGTGGCCACGGTGACACGCATCATCCACCGCCTGTTGAGGATCCATTTCGACGGCTGGGAAGACGAGTACGACCAGTGGGTGGACTGCGAGTCCCCCGACCTCTACCCCGTGGGCTGGTGCCAACTGACTGGCTACCAACTGCAGCCCCCGGCACCCCAGAGTAAGTGACTTTCCTCCGTCCGGCCTGCTGGCCGTCGATGGCCGGACGGTTGGCCGGGTCCTCTCTCACGCCTCTCTCTAATGGCACCTGGAAGGGCCAAGTTATCCGTGCCGGTGGAATTCAAGGCTGTACGCCAGCTGACGTCTTCCCACATTTCCGCTCTCCCCCGTGTTATCCCAACGTGCACCCCCCTTCCACCCGGCCCACCAAATCCGCCGGACGGCGTCTCACCCCCACTTCCCCATATCATCCTCACGACACCTCACCGTGGACAGAGTCCCCATGTGGGATCACTCATTTTGGGGGTTTTGTATTCCCGGTTGTATCTCAGGATTTTGTTTGGGTTTTTTTCCCTCTTATCTACAGTGTATCACTCGTTAAGCTCCTTGAGAGCGGGGATCGTGCCTACTGACGCTCTTGTAATAATAATAATAACGTTGGCATTTGTTGAGCGCTCACTATGTGCCAAGCACTGTTCTAAGCGCTGGGGTAGATACAAGGTCATTAGGTTGTCCCATGTGGGGCTCACAGTCTTCATCCCCACTTTATAGATGAGGGAACTGAGGCCCAGGCAAGTGAAGTGACTTGCCCAAGGTCACACAGCTGACAAGTGGCGGAGCCGGAACTTGAACCCACGACCTCTGACGCCAAAGCCCGGGCTCTTTCCACTGAGCCGCTTAGTACGATGCTGTCTTCATCAGTATTAGTTCTTGAACACTTATTGTGGGTGGAGCCCCGTATTAAGCTTTCAGGGAAGTACAGTAGGATTAGTAGACATGATCCTCTGCCCTCAAGGAGCTTACAGTCAATCAAGGGAGGAAGAGAGAGAGACAGACTAAAATAATTTATAATAATGATGATAATGGCATTTATTAAGCGCTTACTATGTGCAAAGTACTGTTCTAAGCGCTGGGGAGGTTACAAGGTGATCAGGTTGTCCCACGGGGGGCTCACGGTCTTCATCCCCATTTTACAGATGAGGGAACTGAGGCCCAGAGAAGTGAAGTGACTTGCCCAAAGTCACACAGCTGACAATTGTTAGAGTCGGGATATGAGCCCATGACCTCTGACTCCAAAGCCCAGGCTCTTTTCCACTGAGCCGCACTGCTCCTCTAACTGTTTATAACTTAAAACTGTTTTACACACACGTGCAGTGTTTGAGTAACAAGATCATCTGTGTCAGCCAGTCTTCCATTAGACGGAACCCCTCAGAGGCAGGGTTGCCTTGCCTTTAAACATCTATTTCCTTCATTCATCCATTCGATCGTATTTATTGAGCGCTTACTGTGTGCAGAGCACTGTGCTAAGCGCTTGGGAAGTACAAGTTGGGTCCAAGCACCTCTGATGATTACGATAATGATGGTATTGAGCACAGCCCTAAAACCAAAAGCTTATTTTTCTGGATTCCACCGCCTTCTAAGCCTGAGCGATTTGGTGTCCTAGCTACGGTTCATGTCCATCTTGCCGGCCCTCCCTCGTCTGTTGGAACACCCTCCGAGGCAGCTCGCGGTCCCTCGTTAGCGCGGAGGTCACGGACGCCCCGCTCGTCTACCAGCATCCAGCAGCGAGAATGAAGGTGGCGGTTGGTGGTAATGGCTGTGGCGTTAATTAAGCCGCTTTCCCTTTTGCGTTTCAGCCACGAGAGAGAGCCAGTCGGGGTCGTCGAAGCAGAAGAAGAAAGCCAAGTCCCACCAGTACAAAGGACACAAGAAAAGTGGGTCCCCGAACGGTATCTGTGCGCTTTTGTCCCCGGCCTGTGCCCGGTTGAGAGCAGAAAGGAATGTCTCTGGCTGGCATTGACTTCCAGGGCATAGATCATCCTTTGGATGGGCACCGGGGTGGGTACGGTGGGCCACCCTTTCTTTTCCCGCAGAAATGTTGCGGGACAGTCGGGAGCCGGCTCCTTCCTTGGGCAGTGCACAATTCGTGGTAAAGGACAGAGGGGTTGCTTTGATATTGCCAGGAATCTGTGAAACGCCCTGAGGAAATGTCATAGTAACGGGACCCTTCGGAGCTCAGTAGCTTCCTGCCTTTGGACCAAAAAATAATAATAATAATTCCCCTTTTAAAATGATTCTCCTATTATTTTTAAGAAATCAGAAAGCAGATTGATTATTGGTGTGGGAAGAAGGGGAAACCATGGCATAATGGAGAACTGGGATAAATTTCTAGGCAGAATCCTGACGGGCAGGATTTCTATGGTATTGGGGGTTTCCCCCACGATGGTGTGGGTCACCTCTGTGGGTTCTGTCTGCACAGAGCCGGTGGCAGAACGGCGGAGGCAGCCCGTGGCAGACTTTCTCTTTTTCTTTCTCTTTCTTTCCGTCCCTTTTTTTGTTTCCTTCCCCTCCCTTCCCCCAGGCAACCAAACTGGTACCTTCGACGTCCCTAGGTAACCAGACTCAGGTGTCGTGCCCCATTTCTGATCCTTAAACTAAGCCATCTACCAATGACCTTTCCATCCCTTCCGTATCAGCACAGAATGCCCACCCGCAGCTGCCCGGCCACCAACATTTTTCTGTGAGGGTCCAAGCTGGCCCTGGCCGAGCCCCTTGTGGGCCAGGGACCCAGAGGAGCCGGAGACGAGCCTAGTTGTCTCTGCTTAAAAATGCTCCGTGGAGCCCGGCGTGCGGCGGGGGTTAGACCTCTGAAAGCCTGTCTGACTCACCCATTCCCCAGGGTCGGGTGGTGCCAATAGGACCAGATGCCACGAGGAAAATGGCCCTTCATCTTCCCATGCTGAGGGAATCTGAATTTCCCCGATTCTGGGCCTGGCGATTTGCCAAGGGGGCTAGGGCCGAACCGGAGGGGAAGAACCTCATAACCGCCTTTCCGCACCCCAGTTGCCCCCATTGGGATCGGGGCAGGGACTGAGAGAGCGAAAAGTTGGGCTCCGGCCTCACTGCCGCCTAGTCGGGTCCCCGGCGCCGCTCTGCACGGCCCCTGTACATCCCGGACTTGGGGCCTGTCTCCGGTACGTGGGGGCGAATAGATCGGGTTAAGCGCGAAGAGAGGCCGCCGCGGGCTGTGTGTGTGAGGGGCTGCTGCGGTCTAAGTCGGTGTGAGAAGCCGCCACCGCCTCCGTTTACGAGAGAGGCCCCCGCGGAAGTGGAGAGCCGGCTGTCTGGCCGTTTAAGTGATGTCGGAGACCGGTTCCCATCTTAAAATCGACACGTTCCGCGCGTGCACAAGGGAGCCCAGGCAGAATTGCGTTCCTGTTGTCATCTTGCTCTCGCCCAGCGCGAGGTATTGCCAACCTAATAATGACGACGGTCGTTGTGTTCGCTAAGCACTTGCCGTGTGCCAAGCACCGTACTAAGCGCTGGGGTAGAGACAGTACTCAGGTCACACACGGCCCCTGTCTCACACTGGGGCTCACGGCCTGAGAGAGAAAACAGGTCTTTTATCCCCATTTTTCAGATGAGGAGGCTGAGGCCCAGAAAAGTGAAGCGATTTTCCCTGGGTCACACAGCAGGCAAACGGCAGAGCTGTGATGAAAACCCAAGTTCTCCGACCGCCAGGCCCAAGCTCTATCTGTGCTGCGTCCCTAGCCATTACCCTGATATTAGTGATAACGTTTATTAAGCGCTTACTGTGTGCAAAGCACTGTTGTAAGCACTGGGGAGGTTACAAGGTGATCAGGTTGTCCCACATGGGGCTCACAGTCTTAATCCCCATTTTACAGTTGAGGTAACTGAGGCACAGAGAAGCAAAGTGACTTGCCCAGAGTCGCCGAGCTGGGATTCGAACCCAGGACCTCTGACTCCAAAGCCCATGCTGTTTCCACTGAGCCACGCTGCTTCTCTGATATTTTGACGGGACTGTTTTTCTTCTTCCGCCGATGAGGTCCAAGCTAAAGTGGGCTTGCTGGGAACACCGTAGCGTACGCGCGTTCTCCTGCAAGTGGCCTTTCGAAGCAGGATCAGGGGTGGGTCGGCGCGATGGGGTCGATCATTCCCCGAGCAGCAAAGGATGCTTTCATCATCATCATCATCATCATCAATCGTATTTATTGAGCGCTGACTATGTGCAGAGCACTGTACTAAGCGCTTGGGAAGTACAAATTGGCAACATATAGAGACAGTCCCTACCCAACAGTGGGCTCACAGTCTAAAAGGGGGAGACAGAGAACAAAACCAAACATACTAACAAAATAAAATAAATGGAATAGATATGTACAAGTAAAATAAATAGAGTAATAAATATGTACAAACATATTTTGTACATATTTCCGTTTCGCCCAATACGGTTCCAGATTAGGAGAGTGAGCGTTGACTCTGCATTTGCTCCACGAACTTTGTCCGTGCTTCTGGAACTGCAGGTTCGGAAGTGAGCACTGCGGCAGGAGTTTGGGAGCGCGTTTCTTCTCGTGAGGATGGCCTTCATGGGGAAGAGGCAGGAGGGATGAGAGGAGCGTGGTTTTTGTATGACGGTTAAGAAACCAGTGTGGTCTTCCTGGTCCGCTGTTTGGTCCCCGAGTCATTTTCAACCAGATAACAGTGGGCAGTAGTCGCCTTACAGGCAGCCTGTGAGTGTCTGTGAGGGAGAGAGAGATGCCAGGCAGAACCAGGGTCTTGTGGCCTGGATTTTTGGGGTCCCAGATGACAAGCATTGGGTCATTCAGTCAATCGTATTTATTGAGCGCTTACTGTGTGCAGAGCACTGTACTAAGCTCTTGGCCACATAGAGACGGTCCCTACCCAACAGTGGGCTCACAGTCTAGAAGGGGGAGACAGAGAACAAAACCAAACATATTAACAAAATAAAATAAATAGAACAGATATGTAAGAGCGTTCGAGGAGAGCCGTGTGAGGAGGGGCGGCTGCTTGGTGCCTCACTGCCCTCCCTCGGAGTCCCCAGAGCTGTCGGGGGAGGGATGGGGGCCGAGGGGAGGAAAGGCCTGAGGTGAGCCAGCCGGCTGCTACGTGCTCTTCTGAAGCGCTTAGGACAGTGCTCTGCACACAGTAAGCGCTCAGTAAATACGATTGATGATGAAGCTCTGCCCCAGGCAGAGAAGGACGGGTTGGCTTGTGGCTGGAGCCCGGAACGTCCTCCGTCCTCTTGAAAGTTCAGTCTTGCGGTGGGCCGTCCGGTACAGAAATCCCCTCCCCGGGGGGTGTCGGCTTGCCCGGCTGGGGGACAAAGCCAGAGGAGCAGGTGGGCGTCAAGCCAGTTGAATCCCAGGCCCGGACGGGCCTCCCGAGCAGAGCAGCTCCCTGCGGATACGTGGCACCCTGCTCCGAGAGGTGGGAATTGTGCCAGCGTCGGAGGTCATGGCGACGCTGTCTGCCGAGCGCCCCCCGGGGTGGGTGGCGCTGGTCTAAGCGGTTGGACGAGCCCACCGATGCCGAACCCGTTACCGGCCCCCGAGGTCTTCCCACCTCCCGGCGCTAGCCAAGAGTTCAGTCCCGGCCTCGAAACGGGTAACTCGGGCCCCGTCGGCCCAGCCCTTCCTAAAGGGCTCCTTCCGGACCCTCCCCTGGGGGAGCCCATCCCAAAGCCGTGCTGCGGCCGGCCGGGCCGGACCAAAGCCTTCCGGGAACGCTTTCGCCGCTCCGCTTGCCTCTCCCCGCGCCTGCCTTCAAGTCAGCCGTCGGATCGCGGCCCGTGTTGCAGCTCCGAGGGCGGCCGTCGGGTCATCCTCTTAGGTCCCCTCTCCTCCTCTCTCGTGCTGCCCATCGCCTTGATTCTGCGCCCGACGAGGGGAACGTGTCGGTCCTCCGACCCGCCTACGGGAGTTGCCCGTTGGTCGCTTTTCGGGCCTACCTTTGAAACTTGCCTTTATAGTTGTGGGGGGGGAGGGTTCATCATCATCAATCGTATTTATTGAGCGCTTAATGTGTGCAGAGCACTGTACTAAGCGCTTGGGAAGTACAAGTTGGCATCGCATAGAGACAGTCCCTACCCAACAGTGGGCTCACAGTCTTTAAGACTGTGTTGTTTGGTTGTCTTAAAACTCTTTCTGAATCTGGAAGCTATCTGTGCAGTTTTACAGGCCCCCGCCGCCGCCACCGGGCCTGCTGTGGGTGGGGCCCAGGGGTATCGGCCTCGGCAGTCCCTGGAGGGCAGGCTAGGCCCTGTGCCCATTCCCAGCCTCGCCCCAGCAGGGCTTCCCTGCAGGGACCAAATCTCTGCCGTCGCCCCGTGGGTTTTGTGGTTTAATAAAGAGGTCCCCGGGGGTAGCGGAAAGCAGGCCAAAATCAGTGGAAGACGGCCGCTCTCCCGCCCCGCTGAGATCTTTTCCGGCTTCAGAACGGCAGGCCGGGCGACCCGAGGGTCCGCCGCCCGAGGCTAGGCTCGGAGATGGTCCGGCCTGGCCGCAAAAGGCCGCGGCCTCGAGCCCCGCCGCTCTCTGGTCAGCTCGGGTCCGCCTTGGCTGGGAAGCGGCCGATGCGGTGGGGACACCGTTCCCCGGAGGGTGGCGAGACCTAATGGCTCCGTGTGTCTCTCTCTGTGTCCGTGTGTCCCGTCTCTCCGTGTCTCTCCCGACCAGTGACTCCGCTGCAGCTGAAGGAGGAGCTGCTGGACGGGGAGGAGTACGGCTTCCTCCAGGGAGCATCCGACCAAGAGAGCGGCGGCTCCGCCAGCCACTACATCAAGCAAGAGCCCTGAGGCGCGGCTCACCTCCCGAGCCATTCGGGGCCGACCCATCTCCGAGGCCGCCCCCAGAAGAGATTTCAGTTCAGATTTCCTTCCTTTTGTTTCTTTTTTTTTTAATTTGAGGTGGGTAGGGAAACTATTTTAGCCGGGGTGGGGCTGGGGGGGTGGGGGGCGCGGGCGGGAGGGAACGGCGAAGGGAGGGGGACGTTTTCGATTTCTAAACGATGGACCTTTTTGTGTTGTATTTGAAGCTTTTGGAAGAATTTTGTAATATTTTCCACACTCGGGTTTACCGTGCGTTGTCAAGCGGAACTGAAATTCTAACTTTTTGGTAAGACTAGCATTTTAAGTAGCAGGAGCGCAGGAAACCGTCGAAGGAGGTTGTTCCGAACGGACGGTCGCTCAGAGCGAACCTTTCCGGTACGAGTCGAGGCGGGACGGGAGAGCCGGGGAGCTCTGGCCGGGCGCGTCTCCCGCTTCCCCGGGCGGCGGCGGAGGGCGGGCCGGACGGCCCGGGGGGCGAGGGGTCGCGGCCGGCCGGGGCCGGGCTGCGCTCCTTTTTATTAGGAAATGACGGACGCCCCCCCGAACGCTAAACTGGAGAAGTCGGCCGGGGGTTGAGGCCGAGCGGCTCCGCGGGATGCTCCGCGGGATGCTCCCGGTCGCCTGCCCGCGAAGGAGGCCGCCAGGCCCCGGTCCTCCGCTCGTCCCCATCTCTTCTCCCCCCGCCCCGGTAGCCACTGGCACAGCTGCCCACCCCTTCCGCCCCCCCATAACGCACCCTATCCCCACAGTCGGAGCTTCAGGATCAGGACAGGACCGTATCTTCACACCTGTACCGGCCCAGGCGCCTGCAGGCCCGGCCCTCTTGAACGTCCCGGGGCTCCCCGGCATGCGGGGTTTTCCCCGTCCTCCCGTTGGCCGGGACCGTGAAATCCGAGTATTGTTTTAGGACTCGATCGGCTGGAGAAATCGGTCCACCTGGCGGGCCCGAGCCAAGTAAACTTCAGGGTCCGTGAGTTTGGCTTTAACCGTTTTAGATTCGCTTCCCGCCTTTTAGAGAGAAATCGGTAAAAACCGGGCCCCCCCACCCCAAAAAAAAAGAGAGACGTTGATTTCATTATAGCTGAAAGCAATCTTAATAAAAATGTGAAAGGTCCCGCGGACCGTGGTAACGCTCCCCAGTTTTACGATCGGAATGGTTTGGAGGGGGCGGTGGGGAGAGGCGTGTTCCGTGCGTTTGGCTCGCTTCCCAGTGGAGACCGGAGAGCGGAGGGCTTAAGCTTTGACCAGGATGGTTCATTAACTCAATTCTCAGGAATTAACCGCATTATGTTCTGCAAGCGCTTCTGGGCCCCGGCCCGTCCCCCCCGCAGGGCGACCGCCCCGTGGACGGGACCGGCGGCCGGGCTAACCAGAGGCAGCGGGAGGCATCCGAAGCCACAGCCCGTGGGCCCGCCGGGCTGCGACCTCTCTCCTTCCTTCCTTCCCTCCCTCCCTCCCGTCACCGCCCCCGCCGCGGGCCTCCGACTGCTTGAACCGCAGCGTGCACCGACGGTCCAAAACCAGCAATTTCCTTTCCTGAGAGACCGCGCTCGTCCTGGGGGTCCGCGGCATTGGTAGCGCACACGGGTTTGCCTCATTCTATGCAAGAGGGGACGACGGCGCCCGACTCGCCGCGGCCCACCCGGGCGTCCGGCGCGGGGCACGTGGCCGCCGCGGGCCGGGATGCGTCTCGGAATGGAAACCTTGGGCCTCAAACCCCGAGGGCGGGGTGAGGCGCCCCGAGCCGGGGCCGCGGACGTCCGACCGCCCCGTCCGTGCCCGATCCGTCGATGAGGCCGTCGTCACCGGGACCGACCGAACTGGCCACCGCCGAGCGCGGACGGGCCCGCGGGCGGCCGGCTTGGTGGGGGACACCGGGCCCGCCGAGTTTCTGTCTTGGAGGCGACCCAAATAATACTGATGCGTCCAGACCGCCCCGTCCGCCCTCTTGGTTGGAAATGTCCCGCTGTCCCCTCTCCTCTTCCTCCTCCCGCCCCTCCCCGGCTTTCCTTTTCTCATTTCCTCCCCACCGGAGCGTCGGACAAGACCCCTCCGCCTGCCCCCGTGGCGGCCCCGCTCTCCCTCCCTCGGTCGACGGATACTAACACGGGTTTCGGTGTTCGTTTTTGGTTTTGGAGGGGTTTTTTTAACGATTACTTTCGCGTGATGTGAACCCCCCCCCCCCCCCACCCGGCCCCCATCAATATTTGTATTATGGTGCTATATATTTGGTAACGATCCTTTAGTATCGGGAAGGGATTTGGAAAGAAGAAAAAAAAAACAAACTGTGATTCAACTGGGGTTTCTTCCTTTTGATTTTCAGATTTTAAATAAAGCCACAGTCCTTTATACGAAATAAAAAAAGCTCCTCGTCCCCCCGGGGCGGATCCCCGGGGGCTAGAGGTCAAGGTAATTGCCTAGGGTTTTTACATCATTTCTGTATGTATTTGATAGAGAAATCAATATCTGTATAAATTTAACCTTATTTTCTTGGCAACACGTGTGGTCAGAGGAAGTGTATTTCGACTTTCTCCGGTGTACATAACTGAAGTTTAAAAAAAAAAAAGCTTTTGGAGAAATTACCGTTCCTTTCCTTTTTACCAAAATTGCAGACCTTCAGCATGGATGTGAAAAGCATTAAAAATATAACTTTGTGTACAAGATGAAAATAATTCACTAAATCTACCTTTTTTTACACAAAATAAAATATGGAAATGTTTCACGAATGAGACTTCTTGAATGTCGGAAGAGAGAGGGAAAACGCCCCTGCCTTTCCTAGCTGTCGCTTGCCTGAATGAATGAACAAAACACCATTATTATAATTCTCTGTGCCTCAGTTCCCTGATCTGTAAAATGGGGCAACTTGATTACCTTGTGTCTACGAATGAATGAATGAACGAACGAACACCATTATTATCATTCTCTGGGCCTCAGTTCCCTGATCTGTAAAATGGGGATTAAGACTGTGGGACAACCTGATCACCTTGTAACCTCCCCAGCGCTTAGAACAGCTCTTTGCACCTTCAAGCATTCGTATTTATTGAGCACTTACTGTGTGCAGAGCACTGTACTAAGCGCTTAAGAAGTGCTCAATAAATGCCATTATTATTGTGGCAGAAGCCCGGGGTTCGGTTAGATAGCGGATTTACACGCGCACTTCACCGGGTCTCCGGGCAACGACTGGTTTCTTGGCCGATAGAGAAAAGGGGTAGCCCACGGGGGTTGTGGCATAATAATAATAGTAATAATAATAATAATAATAATGGCATTTATTCATTCATTCAATCATATTTATTCAATCATATTTCCCCCTTTTAGACTGTGAGCCCACTGTTGGGTAGAGACCGTCTCTATATGTTGCCAACTTGTACTTCCCAAGCGCTTAGTCCAGTGCTCTGCACACAGTAAGAGCTCAATAAATACGACTGATGATGATGATGATATTTACTGAGTGCACACAGTAAGCGCTCAATAAATACGACTGATGATGATGATGATATTTATTGAGTGCTTACTGTGTGCAAAGCACTGTACTAAGCGCCGGGGAGGTTACAAGGTGATCAGGTTGTCCCAATGAGGGGGCTCACAGTCTTAATCCCCATTTTGCCGAGGCGGTAACTGAGGCCCAGAGAAGTGAGGTGACTTGCCCAAAGTCACACAGCTAACAGTCGGTGGAGCCGGGATTTGAACCCGTGACCTCTGACTCCAAAGCCCGGGCTCTTTCCGCTGAGCCACGATGTGTCTTTGCCTCCTCCCCGCTCGCGTCAGAAGAGATCTGCCCCTGGAATCTGATTTCTCCCTTCTTAGCTAAAGCTAGATATGTATATATGTTTGTACGTATTTATTACTCTATTTATTGATTTATTTTACTTGTACATATTCTATTAATTTTATTCTGTTATTATGTTTTGTTTTGTTCTCTGTCTCCCCCTTCTAGACTGCGAGCCCGCCGTCGGGTAGGGACCGTCTCTCTATATTGCCAACTTGGACTTCCCAAGCGCTTAGTACAGTGCTCTGCACACAGTAAGCACTCAATCAATACAACTGAATGAAGCTAGAGCCAAGGCACAGCTAGCGCACTTTGGTGTCCGGGTTCTCCATCTACACACACTCCCTCGTAGAACTCATTTGTTCCCCCGGCTCTAATCTCTGTGGATTATATACCTGTCAATCAATCAATCAATCGTATTTATTGAGCGCTTACTGTGTGCAGAGCACTGTATTAAGCGCTTGGGAAGTACAAGCTGGCAACATATAGAGACAGTCCCTACCCAACAGTGGGCTCACAGTCTAGAAGAATTTACCTGTCCGTAAATTATATTAACATCTGTTTCCTCCTCTAGACTCCAAGTCCGTGGTGGGCCGGGAACCGATCCACCGAGCGCTTACCACAGTGCTCTGCACACAGTAAACGCTCAGTAAATACGATTGAATGAAGCTAGACTACACACGCCCCCTCGTAGAACTCATTTGTTCCCCCAGCTCTAATCTCTGTGGATTATATACCTGTCCGTAAATTATATTAACGTCTGTTTCCTCCTCTAGACTCCAAGTCCGTGGTGGGCCGGGAACCGATCCACCAAGCGCTTAGCACAGTGCTCTGCACACAGTAAGCGCTCAATAAATACGATTGAATGAAGCTCGACTACACACGCTCCCTCGTAGAACTCATTCATTCCCCCGGCTCTAACCTCTGTGGATTATATACCTGTCAATCAATCAATCAATCAGTCGTATTTATTGAGCGCCTACTGTGTGCAGAGCACTGTACTAAGCGCTTGGGAAGTACAAGCTGGCAACATATAGAGACAGTCCCTACCCAACAGTGGGCTCACAGTCTAGAAGAATTTGCCTGTCCGTAAATTATATTAACGTCTTTTTCCTCCTCTCGACTCTAAGTCCATTGCGGGCCGGGAACCGATCCACCAAGCGCTTAGCACAGTGCTCTGCACACAGTAAGCGCTCAATAAATACGATTGAATGAAGCTAGACTACACACGCCCCCTCGTAGAACTCATTTGTTCCCCCGGCTCTAATCTCTGTGGATTATATACCTGTCAATCAATCAATCAATCGTATTTATTGAGCGCTTACTGTGTGCAGAGCACTGTACTAAGCGCTTGGGAAGTACAAGCTGGCAACATATAGAGACGGTCCCTACCCAACAGTGGGCTCACAGTCTAGAAGAATTTACCTGTCCGTACATTATATTAACGTCTGTTTCCTCCTCTAGACTCCAAGTCCGTGGTGGGCCGGGAACCGATCCACCGAGCGCTTAGCACAGTGCTCTGCACACAGTAAGCGCTCGATAAATACGATTGAATGAAGCTCGACTACAAACGCCCCCTCGATTTGTTCCCCCGGCTCTAATCTCTGTGGATTATATACCTGTCCGTAAATTATATTAACGTCTGTTTCCTCCTCTAGACTCCAAGTCCGTGGTGGGCCGGGAACCTGTCCACCGAGCGCTTAGCACAGTGCTCTGCACACAGTAAGCGCTCGATAAATACGATTGAATGAAGCTCGACTACACACGCTCCCTCGTAGAACTCATTTGTTCCCCCGGCTCTAATCTCTGTGGATTATATACCTGTCCGTAAATTATATTAAAGTCTGTTTCCTCCTCTGGACTCTAAGTCCGTGGCGGGCCGGGAACCGATCCACCAAGCCCCTTCCTTCCTCTCCCCCTCGTCCCCCTCTCCATCCCCCCCATCTTCCCTCCTTCCCTTCCCCACAGCACCTGTATATATGGATATATGTTTGTACATATTTATTACTCTATTTATTTTCCTTGTACATATCTATTCTATTTATTTTATTTTGTTAGGATGTTTGGTTTTGTTCTCTGTCTCCCCCTTTTAGACTGTGAGCCCACTGTTGGGTAGGGACTGTCTCTATATGTTGCCAATTTGTACTTCCCAAGCGCTTAGTACAGTGCTCTGCACACAGTCAGCGCTCAATAAATACGATTGATGATGATGATGATGATGAAGCGCTTAGCACAGTGCTCGGCACACAGTAAGCGCTCAAATACTATCGATTGGTGATTTCCAAACCTACATTCCCAGCCCTGCTCTTCCTCCTCCACGGTCTCCTATTGCCTCCTGCCTTCAGGGCATCTCTATTCAGAACAGTGCTTTGGACAGAGTAAGCGCTTAATAAATGCCATTATTTTTATTATTATTTGGGTGTCTATCCACCTCTGCGTCCAACAGAAGCTCCTTACCCTGGGCTCTCAAGCCCTCAGCTCTCCCTCCGTTCCTTCATTCATTCATTCAGTGGTATTTATTGAGCGATTACTGGGTGCAGAGCCACTTTAACGTTACTCGTTAATAATAATAATAGCGTTTATTAAGCGCTTACTATGTGCAAAGCACTGTTCTAAGCGCTGAGGTTACAAGGTGATAAAGTTGTCCCACGGGGGGCTCACAGTCTTCATCCCCATTTTCCAGATGGGGTCACTGAGGCCCAGTGGAGTGACTTGCCCAAAGTCACACAGCTGATAAGTGGCGGAGCCGGGATTTGAACCCATGATCTCGACTCCAAAGCCCGGGCTCTTTCCACTGAGCCACGCTCCTTCTCAATCAATCAATCAATCAATCGTATTTATTGAGTGCTTACTGTGTGCAGAGCACTGTACTAAACGCTTGGGAAGTCCAAGTTGGCAACATATAGAGACGGTCCCTACCCAACAGTGGGCTCACAGTCTAGAAGGTGGGCTCTCATTAAGCGCTCACTACGTGCCGGGCGCTGTTCTAAGCGATGGCACGGCTCCAAGGTGATCGGGTTGGACACAGTCCCTGGTCCACGGGGGGCTCACGGTCTTAATCCCCATTTTGCAGATGAGGTAACTGAGGCGCGGAGAAGCCAAGTGACTCGCCTAGGGTCACAGAGCAGACTAAGCGCCGGGACGAGAACCCACGTCCCCCCCGACTCCCGGCCCAGGCTCTATCCACCCTGGCCGCAAGTAACCTCCACTCTTTTTACACTCCCTGAGAGGAATTCATTCATTGAATTGAATGAATGAACGTCACTCCACTCCTACCTTGTATCTACCTCGTGAGCCTGTTGTTGGGCAGGGGTTGTCTCTATATGTTGCCGAATTGTACTTTCCAAGCGCTTAGTACAGTGCTCTGCACATAAGCGCCCAATAAATCTGATTGAATTGAATGAATGCAAGTCACTCCACTCCTACCTTGTATCTACCTCGTGAGCCCGTTGTTGGGTAGGGGTTGTCTCTATCTGTTGCCGAATTGTACTTTCCAAGCGCTTAGTACAGTGCTCTGCACATAAGCGCCCAATAAATCTGATTGAATTGAATGAATGCAAGTCACCCCACTCCTACCTTGTATCTACCTCGTGAGCCCGTTGTTGGGTAGGGGTTGTCTCTATCTGTTGCCGAATTGTACTTTCCAAGCGCTTAGTACAGTGCCCTGCACATAAGCGCCCAATAAATCTGATTGAAAGAATGCAAGTCACTTCACTCCTACCTTGTATCTACCTCGTGAGCCGGTTGTTGGGCAGGGGTTGTCTCTATCTGTTGCCGAATTGTACTTTCCAAGCGCTTAGTACAGTGCCCTGCACATAAGCGCCCAATAAATCTGATTGAATGAATGCAAGTCACTTCACTCCTACCTTGTATCTACCTCGTGAGCCCGTTGTTGGGTAGGGGTTGTCTCTATCTGTTGCCAAATTGTACTTCCCAAGCGCTTAGTACAGTGCCCTGCACATAAGCGCCCAATAAATCTGATTGAATTGAATGAATGCAAGTCACTCCACTCTTACCTTGTATCTACCTCGTGAGCCCGTTGTTGGGTAGGGGTTGTCTCTATCTGTTGCCGAATTGTACTTTCCAAGCGTTTAGTACAGTGCTCTGCACATAAGCGCCCAATAAATCTGATTGAATTGAATGAATGAAAGTCACTCCACTCCTACCTTGTATGTACCTTGTGAGCCCGTTGTTGGGTAGGGGTTGTCTCTATTTGTTGCCGAATTGTACTTTCCAAGCGCTTAGTACAGTGCCCTGCACATAAGCGCCCAGTAAATCTGATTGAATTGAATGAATGCAAGTCACTTCACTCCTACCTTGTATCTACCTCGTGAGCCCGTTGTTGGGTAGGGGTTGTCTCTATTTGTTGCCGAATTGTACTTTCCAAGCGCTAAGTACAGTGCTCTGCACACAGTAAGCGCTCAATAAATACTACTGAACAAACGAACGCAGGCCACGTTTTCCACCCGGCCGCAAATAACCACTCTTTTTACACTCCCTGAGAGGAATTTTTTGAGGGTAAATCCCGCGCAGGCCAAATTTTCCACCCGGCCACAAATAACCACTCTTTTTACACTCCCTGAGAGGAATTCTTTGAGGGTAGAGAACGGGTCTGCTGCTTCGGATGTATTTTCCCGAGTGTTTAGCACGGTGCATGGCCCTCGGTAAATCCCGCGCAGGCCAGGTTTTCCACCCGACCACAAGTAACCACTCTTTTTACACTCCCTGAGAGGAATTCTTCGAGGGTAAATCCCGCGCAGGCCAAGTTTTCCACCCAGCCACAAATAACCACTCTTTTTACACTCCCTGAGAGGAATTCTTTGAGGGTAGAGAACAGGTCTTCTGCTTCCGATGTATTTTACCAAGTGTTTAGCACGGTGCTTTGCCCTCAGTAAATCCTGCGCAAGCCAAGTTTTCCACCCGGCCGCAAGTAACCACTCTTTTTACACTCCCTGAGAGGAATTCTTCGAGGGTGAATCCCGCGCAGGCCAAGTTTTCCACCCGGCCGCAAATAACCACTCTTTTTACACTCCCTGAGAGGAATTCTTTGAGGGTAGAGAACGGGTCTGCTGCTTCGGATGTATTTTACCAAGTGTTTAGCACGGTGCGTGGCCCTCGGTAAATCCCACGCAGGCCAGATTTTCCACCCGACCACAAGTAACCACTCTTTTTACACTCCCTGAGAGGAATTCTTCGAGGGTGAATCCCGCGCAGGCCAAGTTTTCCACCCTGCCGCAAATAACCACTCTTTTTACACTCCCTGAGAGGAATTCTTTGAGGGTAGAGAACGGGTCTGCTGCTTTGGATGTATTTTACCAAGTGTTTAGCACGGTGCGTTGCCCTCAGTAAATCCCATGCAGGCCAAGTTTAACACCCGGCCGCAAGTAACCACTTGCATATTTATTACTCTATTTATTCATTTATTTATTTATTTATTTTACTTGTACATTTCTATCCTATTTATTTTATTTTGTTGGTATGTTTGGTTCTGTTCTCCGTCTCCCCCTTGTAGACTGTGAGCCCACTGTTGGGTAGGGACTGTCTCTGTGTGTTGCCAATTTGTACTTCCCAAGCGCTTAGTACAGTGCTCTGCACATAGTAAGCACTCAATAAATACGATTGATTGATTGATTGATTGATTGATTTTTACACTCCCGAAGAGGAATTCTTTGAGGGTAAATCCCGCGCAGGCCAAGTTTTCCACCCGGCCGCAAGTAACCACTCTTTTTACACTCCCTGAGAGGAATTCTTTGAGGGTAGAGAACGGGTCTGCTGCTTCGGATGTATTTTACCAAGTGTTTAGAACGGCGCGTTGCCCTCAGTAAATCCCGTGCAGGCCAGGTTTTCAATCAGTCAATCAATCAATCAATCGTATTTATTGAGCGCTTACTGTGTGCTGAGCACTGTACTAAGCGCTTGGGAAGTACAAGTTGGCAACATATAGAGACAGTCCTTACCCAACAGTGGGCTCACGGTCTAAAAGGTGAAGCGGGCGGGAGGGGGACGGGGGATGCTCGCTCCTTCGCCTCCAGACGCACCTGCCAACCTGCATGAAGATGTCGCCGCGGATGGTGCCCGGCTTGGAATCGGCGGGGTTCGTCTCCCCCAGCATCACTCTGCCCGTCTTCACCACGTTCAGCCCTTCCCACACCCGCAGGAGGGAGAGAGACGACGACCCGGGTTCAGGTGGTCCGACCCCGCGACCCCACTCACCATGGCCACCACCGGCCCCGAGTTCACGTACTTCACCAGGCCAGGGAAGAAGGGCCGGTCCTCAAGGTGGCCATAGTGTCGCTTCAGGTGCTCCTCGGAGGCCTGCACGGAGGAGGAGGGGGAGGCTCGATCTCGCCGGAGCGGCCCCGACCAAAGTTACCACCTCTTCCCCCGCCGTTTCCCCAAGCAGACGTGGGCGCCGTGGGGGCCCGGGCAGGTCCAGAGGCGGTGAGGGCCACCGAGGTCGAATTAGATGAGTCGACCGCTCGAGAAGCCGCGTGGCTCAGTGGAAAGAGCTCGGGCTTTGGAGTCAGGAGTCACGGGTTCAAATTCCGACGCCGCCCATTGTCAGCTGGGCGACTTCGGGCAAGTCGCTTACCTTCCCCGTGCCTCAGTTCCCTCATCTGTAAACCAGGGATGAAGACTGCGAGCCCCACATGGGACAACCTGATCACCTCCCCGGCGCTTAGAACAGTGCTGGGCACATGGTAAGCGCTTAACAAATGCCATTATTATTATGATTGAGTGTCGGTTTGGGGGCAAAGTCGGGCTGGGCCTGCTCTCGGTGGGCGCAGGCGGCTGGGAGGAGGGTGTAGATGTGGGCACCTTGGGTGTCCGGGCTACCGGGCAAGTCCAGAGGTGGGGAGGGCGACCAGCCGGGGAGGACCGAGGCAGGGGGGTGGAAGCAAAGGGGTCGAGTTAGATGAGGGATTAGTTGATTAGTTAAAGAAGCAGCATGGCTCAGTGGAAAGAGCCCGGGCTTTGGAGTCAGAGGTCATGGGTTCAAATCCCCACTCCGCCCACTGTCAGGCGTGGGATTTGGGGCGAGTCACTTCACTGGGCCTCAGTGACCTCATCTGTAAAATGGGGATGGACTGTGAGCCCCACGTGGGACAACCCGATCACTTCGTATCCCCCCAGCGCCTATAACGGTGCTTTGCACATGGTAAGTGCTTAGCAAATACCATCATCATTATGATTATTAGAACAGTGCTTTGCACATGGTAAGCGCTTAACAAATACCATCATTATTATTATTAGAACAGTGCTTTGCACATGGTAAGCGCTTAACAAATACCATCATTATTATTATTATTAGAACAGTGCTTTGCACATGGTAAGCACTTAACAAATACCATCATTGTTATTATTATTAGAACAGTGCTTTGCACATGGTAAGCACTTAACAAATACCATCATTATTATTATTAGAACAGTGCTTTGCACATGGTAAGCACTTAACAAATACCATCATTATTATTATTATTAGAACAGTGCTTTGCACATGGTAAGTGCTTAACAAATACCATCATTATTATTATTAGAACAGTGCTTTGCACTTAAATACCATCATTATTATTATTATTATTATTATTATTATTATTATTAGAACAGTGCTTTGCACATGGTAAGCACTTAACAAATACCATCATTATTATTATTATTATTATTAGAACAGTGCTTTGCACATGGTAAGTGCTTAATACGATCATTATTATTATTATTATTAGAACAGTGCTTTACACATGGTAAGTGGTAAGTATACATATATACAGGATATATACATACATATATATGTGTGTGTATATACATATGTAACCCTATGTATACATATGTATATGTATACATACATACATGTATATATATGCATGTGTATATATACATATGTATATGCATATGTAACCCTATAACATATGTATGTATACATATGTATATTTATATGTATGTATATATGTATATATCCTGCATATATGTATATATGTATGTTTGTACATATTTATTACTCTATTTTACTTGTACATATCTATTCTATTTATTTTATTTTGTTAGTATGTTTGGTTTTTTTCTCTGTCTCCCCCTTTTAGACTGTGAGCCCACTGTTGGGTAGGGACTGTCTCTATATTTTGCCAACTTGTACTTCCCAAGCGCTTAGTACCGTGCTCTGCACACAGTAAGCGCTCAATAAAGACGACTGAATGAATGAATGCCCACAGTAATCTCTCAATAAATACGATTGTATGTATTTATTTTCCTTTGTTAGTATGTTTTGTTTTGTTGTCTGTCTCTCCCTTCTAGCCTGTGAGCCCGCCGTTGGGTAGGGGCCGTCTCTAGATGTTGCCAACTTGTACTTCCCAAGTGCTTAGTACAGTGCTCTGCACACAGTAAACGCTCAAGAAAGACGATTGAATTTATTTATTTTGTTAATATGTTTTGTTATCTGTCTCCCCCTTCTAGCCCGTGAGCCTGCCATTGGGTAGAGATCGCCTCTATATGTTGCCAACATCGACTTCCCAAGCGCTTAGTACAGTGCTCTGCACACAGTAAGCGTTCAAGAAAGACGATTGAATTTATTTATTTGGTTAATATGTTTTGTTGTGTTGTCTGTCTCCCCCTTCTACACCGTGAGCCCGCTGTTGGGTAGGGACCGTCTCTCTATGTTGCCAACTTGGGCTTCCCAAGCGCTTAGTACAGTGCTCTGCACACAGTAAGCGCTCAATGAAGATGACTGAATGAATGAATAAAGACGATTGAATGAATGAATGCCCTGGAGGAGGGGGCCTGGGATGGGGGGGGCCCTTACCGTGGGTGGGCTCTGGGGTCCAGTGTGAGCGCGGCCAAGGGCTGGGAGTGGTCTGAGCGCCCCCAGGCCCAAAAGGGAGAGGGGTTTCCGCAAGGGGACCCCCTCCTCATTCATTCACTCACTCATTCACTCATTTATTCAATTTACTGAGAGCTTACCGGGTGCACAGCACTGTACTAAGCGCTTGGAAACTCCAGTTTGGGCCACACAGAGAGAGAGAGAGAGTCCCTAGCCAACGATGGAGGAGATGGAGGGACAGTGAGAGGTAATAATAATAATAAGGATGGTATTTGTTAAGCGCTTACTATATGCCAAGCACTGTTCATTCATTCATTCAATCGTATTTATTGAGCGCTTACTGTGTGCACAGGACTGGACTAAGCGCTTGGAAACTCCAGTTTGGGCCACACACAGAGAGAGTCCCTAGCCAACGATGGAGGAGATGGAGGGACAGTGAGGGGTAATAATAATAATAAGGATGGTATTTGTTAAGCGCTTACTATGTGCCAAGCACTGTTCACTCATTCATTCAATCGTATTTATTGAGCGCTTACGGTGTGCACAGGACTGGACTAAGCGCTTGGAAACTCCAGTTGGGCCACACAGAGAGAGACAGTCCCTAGCCAACGATGGAGGGACAGTGAGGGGTAATAATAATAATAATAAGGATGGTATTTGTTAAGCACGGTGCTTTGCACATTGTAAGCGCTTAATCAATGCCATCATTATTATTATTATGTGCCAAGCACTGTTCATTTCATTCAGTCATATTTATTGAGCGCATACTGTGTGCAGAGCACTGGACTAAGCGCTCGGAAACTCCAGTTTGGGCCACACAGAGAGAGACAGTCCATAGCCAACGATGGAGGAGATGGAGGGACAGTGAAGGGTAATAATAATAATAAGGATGGTATTTGTTAAACGCTTAGTATGTGCTAAGCACTGTTCATTCATTCATTCAATTGTATTTATTGAGCACTTACTGTGTGCAGAGCACTGGACTAAGCGCTCGGAAACTCCAGTTGGGCCACACAGAGAGAGACAGTCCCTAGCCAACGACGGAGGAGATGGAGGGACAACGAAGGGTAATAATAGTAATAATAAGGATGGCATTTGTTAAGCGCAGTGCTTTACACATTGTAAGCGCTTAATCAATGCCATCGTTATTATTATTATGTGCCAAGCTCTGTTCATTTCATTCAGTCGTATTTATTGAGCGCTTACTGTGTGCAGAGCACTGGACTAAGCACTTGGAAACTCCAGTTGGGCCACACAGAGAGAGACAGTCCCTAGCCAACGATGGAGGAGATGGAGGGACAGTGAGGGGTAATAATAATAATAAGGATGGTATTTGTTAAGCGCTTACTATGTGCCAAGCACTGTTCATTCATTCATTCAATCGTATTTATTGAGCGCTTACTGTGTGCACAGGACTGGACTAAGTGCTTGGAAACTCCAGTTGGGCCACACAGAGAGAGACAGTCCCTAGCCAACGATGGAGGGACAGTGAGGGGTAATAATAATAATAATAAGGATGGTATTTGTTAAGCACGGTGCTTTGCACATTGTAAGCGCTTAATCAATGCCATCATTATTATTATTATGTGCCAAGCACTGTTCATTTCATTCAGTCATATTTATTGAGTGCTTACTGTATGCCGAGCACTGGACTAAGCGCTTGGAAACTCCAGTTTGGGCCACACAGAGAGAGACAGTCCCTAGCCAACGATGGAGGAGGTGGAGGGACAGTGAGGGGTAATAATAATAATAAGGATGGTATTTGTTAAACGCTTAGTATTTGCTAAGCACTGTTCATTCATTCATTCAATCGTATTTATTGAGCGCTTACTGTGTGCACAGCACTGGACTAAGCGCTTGGAAACTCCTGTTGGGCCACAAAGAGAGAGACAGTCCCTAGCCAACGATGGAGGGACAGTGAGGGGTAATAATAATAATAGGGATGGTATTTGTTAAGCACAGTGCTTTGCACATTGTAAGCACTTAATCAATGCCATCACTATTATTATTTTGTGCCAAGCCCTGTTCATTTCATTCAGTCGTATTTTTTGAGCGCTTACTGTGTGCAGAGCACTGGACTAAGCGCTTGGAAACTCCAGTTTGGGCCACACAGAGAGAGACAGTCCCTAGACAACGGTGGAGGAGATGGAGGGACAGTGAAGGGTGATAATAAGGTTGGTATTTGTTAAGCGCTTACTATGTGCCAAGCACTGTTCATGCATTTCATTGTATTTATTGAGCGCTTACTGTATGCAGAGCACTGGACTAAGCGCTCGGAAACTCCAGTTTGGGCCACACAGAGAGAGACAGTCCCTAGCCAACGATGGAGGAGATGGAGAGACAGTGAAAGGTGATAATGAGGTTGGTATTTGTTAAGTGCAGTGCTTTGCACATTGTAAGCGCTTAATCAATGCCATCATTATTATTATTATGTGCCAAGCACTGTTCATTTCATTCAGTCGTATTTATTGAGCGCTTACTGTGTGCAGAGCACTGGACTAAGCGCTCGGAAACTCCAGTTGGGCCACACAGAGAGAGACAGTCCCTAGCAAACGATGGAAGGACAGTGAGGGGTAATAATAATAAGGATGGTATTTGTTAAGCGCAGTGCTTTGCACATTGTAAGCGCTTAATCAATGCCATCAAGCACTTACTATGTGCCAAGCCCTGTTCTAAGTGCTGGAAGTGCTGGGGTAGATACAAGGTAATAATAATAATGGCATTTATTAAGCGCTTACTATGTGCAAAGCACTTTTCTAAGCTCTGGGGAGGTTACAGAGTGATCAGGTTGTCCCACGGGGGGCTCACAGTCTTAATCCCCATTCTACAGATGAGGGAACTGAGGCTCGGCGAAGTGGCTTGCCCAAGGTCACACAGCAGACATGTGGTGCAGGGATCCAGGACTTAGAACAGTGCTTTGCACATAGTAAGCACTTAATAAATGCCATTATTATTATTATTATTATCATCAGGTTGTCCCACGTGGGGCTCACAGTCTTAATCTCCATTTTCCAGATGAGGGAACTGAGGCTCGGAGAAGTGGCTTGCCCAAGGTCACACAGCAGATGTGGTGGAGCAGGGATCCAGCACTTAGAACAGTGCTTTGCACATAGTAAGCGCTTAATAAATGTCATTATTATTATTATTATCAGGTTGTCCCACGTGGGGCTCATAGTCTTAATCCCCATTTTCCAGATGAGGGAATTGAGGCCCGGAGAAGTGACTTGCCTAAGGTCACACAGCAGACGTGGCGGAGCAGGGACCCAGCGCTTAGAACACTGCTTTGCACATAGTAAGCGCTTAATAAATCGATCAATTGATTAATAAATGCTATTATTATTATTATTATCAGGTTTTCCCACGTGGGGCTCACAGTCTCAATCCCCATTTTCCAGATGAGGGAACTGAGGCTCGGAGAAGTGACTTGCCTAAGGTCACACAGCAGACGTGGTGGAGCAGGGACCCAGTGCTTAGAACAGTGCTTTGTACATGGTAAGGGCTTAATAAATGCCATTGTTATTATTATTATTATTAGAACCCGGGCTCTTCCCGCCGAGCCACGCTGCTTCCCAAGTAGCTTGTACTTCCCAGGCGCTTAATACAGTGCTGTGCACACAGTAAGCGCTCAGTAAAGACGATTGAATGAATGAGAGGAGCCAAGTGTGCGGGCTGGGTTGTACACACAAGCTTCTGTCCCCATGTTATTGTGTTTGTCTGCCCTTCCAGCTCCAATAATAATAATAATAATAATAATAATAATAGTACTAATGACATTTTGTTTTGTTGTCTGTCTCCTTCTAGACTGTGAGCCCGCTGTTGGTTGGGGACCGTCTCTATATGTTGCCAACTTGGACTTCCCAAGCGCTTAGTACAGTGCTCTGCACACAGTAAGCGCTCGATAAATACGATTGATTGATTGATTAAGCGCTTACTACGTGCAAAGCACTGTTCTAAGCGCTGGAGAGGTTACAAGGTGATCACGGGGCGTGGGGGGGGGTGCTCAGTCTTCATCCCCATTTTACAGATGAGGGAACTGAGGCCCAGAGAAGTTGTGACTTGATGATGGTGATGATGATGATGATGGCATTTGTTAAGCGCTTACTATGTGCAAAGCACTGTTCTAAGCGCTGGAGAGGTTACAAGGTGACTACGAGGGGGGCTCAGTCTTCATCCCCATTTTACAGATGAGGGAACTGAGGCCCAGAGAAGTTGTGTCTTGATGATGATGATGGCATTTGTTAAGTGCTTACTATGTGCAAAGCACTGTTCTAAGCGCTGGAGAGGTTACAAGGTGATCACGGGGCCGGGGGGGGGGCTCAGTCTTCATCCCCATTTTACAGATGAGGGAACTGAGGCCCAGAGAAGTTGTGACTTGATGATGGTGATGATGATGATGGCATTTGTTAAGCGCTTACTATGTGCAAAGCACTGTTCTAAGCACTGGAGAGGTTACAAGGTGATCACGGGCGGCTCAGTCTTCATCCCCATTTTACAGATGAGGGAACTGAGGCCCAGAGAAGAATAATAACAATAACAATGATGGTACTTGTTAAGCACTTACTATGTGCAAAGCACTGTTCTAAGCGCTGGGGGGGGGGGGGTATAAGGTGATCAGGTTGTCCCACGTGGGGCTCTCAGTCGATCCCCATTTTCCAGATGAGGTAACTGAGGCTCAGAGAAGTGAAGTGACTTGCCCAAGGTCACACAGCCGACATGTGGCAGAGCCCATGACCTCTGACTCCAAAGCCCGGGCTCTTTCCACTGAGTGAAGTGACTTGCCCGAAGTCCCACAGCTGACAGTTGGCGGAGCCAAGATTTGGAACCCATGACTTCCGACCCCAAAACCCCCTCTCCATCCCCCCCACCTTACCCACAGCACCTGTATATATGGATATATGTTTGTACATATTTATCACTCTATTTATTTTACTTGTACATATCTATTCTATTTATTTTATTTTGTTAATGTTTGGTTTTGTTCTCTGTCTCCCCCTTGTAGACTGTGAGCCCGCTGTTGGGTAGGAACTGTCTCTATGTGTTGCCGACTTGTACTTCCCAAGCGCTTAGTACAGTGCTCTGCACACAGTAAGTGCTCAATAAATATGATTGAATGTATGAATAATAATAATGATGGTATTTGTTAAGCGCTTACTATGTGCAAAGCACTGTTCTAAGCACTGGGGAGGTTATGAGGTGATCAGGTTGCCCCACGGGGTGGGGGGGGGGGCTCAGTCTTCATCCCCATTTTCCAGATGAGGTCACTGAGGCCCAGAGAAGTGAAGTGACCGTGCGCAAAGTCACCCAGCTGGCAATTGGCGGAGTCGGGATTTGAACCCATAATAATAATGATGGTATTTGTTAAGCGCTTACTATGTGCAAAGCACTGTTCTAAGCGCTGAGGAGGATACGAGGTGATCAGGTTGTCCCACGGGGGGCTCACAGTCTTCATCCCCATTTTCCAGATGAGGCCCAGAGAAGTGACTTGCCCTAAGTCACACGCCGAGTGGGGATTTGAACCCCAAAGCCCGGGCTCTTTCCCCTGAGCCACGCTGCTTCTCGAAGGCGCGCGATCCGCAGGAGTGAGTGAGTGAGTGATTTTTAGATTGTGTCTCCCCCACGCCCGCCCGCCCGCTCTGCCCGTTCTCCCCACCCCAGATTCGGTGCCGACTCTTGGCAAATCACCACCGCCACCACCACCGCGCCATCTCGAAGGGTCTTTTATTGGGATGGGCAGTGGGGATGGGGATGGGCAGCCGGGCACCGCCCGCCGCCTCACTCGTAGATCCAGTCGCGGGCACAGCTCTGGTACGACACCAACTCCTCCGGCCCGAACCACAGGCCGATCTCTTTCTCGGCGCTTTCCACCGAGTCGCTGCCGTGGATGATGTTCCTGAGGGGGAAGACGGGGAGCCGTAAGCGGACGAAGCGGCAGAGGAGGGTGGCCGTGCCCAGCCGGGGTTTCTCCTCCGGGGGGAGGACGGAAAGCAGGGGGCACGTCCGCTCTGTGACCTTGGGCAAGTTGCTTCAGTGACCTCATCTGTAAAATGGGGATCAGGTTGTCCCACGGGGGGGGGGGCTCACCGTCTTTACTTCTCTGTGACTCAGTTGTAAAATGGGGATTAAGACTGTGAGCCCCAAGTGGGACAACTTGATCGCCTTGTATCCCCCCCGGTGCTTAGAACAGTGCTCTGCACATAGTAAGCGCTTAACAAATGCCATTATTGTTATTATTCCGGTCCAGGATGCGTCGCTTCTCCTCTCCGGGCTGGGAAGACGGTCTCCCCCATCTCTCCCTCCCTCACAGGGGCCCTGCCAGGGTCGCCCGGGGACCGGCAACGGGCAAGCGCTCGACAAAGCACGGGAGGGCGGAAGCTTCTGAGGCCGAGCATCACCTGGGGCAGGATGCCGGGCCGCCTCCCGCCTTTCCCAAGCCCCCTTTCAAGGGAAGAGCAATTCTCCTCAGGGAGAAGAGGAAAGGCAGCCCAGCGGGCATCGCCGACGGCCCCAACTCCGCCCGGTCCCCCACGCTCCCCCGTGGCCGGCCCGGCCGGCGGACGCACCTGCCAACCTGGATGCAGAAGTCGCCGCGGATGGTGCCCGGCTTGGAGTCGGCCGGGTTCGTCTCCCCCAGCATCACTCTGCCCGTCTTCACCACGTTCAGCCCTTCCCAAACCTGTGCGGCGCGGGGGTCAGGCGGGGGACCGGACCGGCCGAGAAGAGACGGACCCCCCCCTCCCCCCGGCACCGAGGGACGATCCCAAAGCAGCCCCCTGACCCCCAGGGAGAAATCGCCCGAGACCGGAGATGATCCCCCTCTGCCCGGCGCCCACGCTCACCATGGCCACGACGGGTCCAGAATGCATGTAGCGCACCAGCCCCGCGTAGAAAGGCCGGTCCTTCAGGTCGAGGTAGTGCTCTTTCAGCAGATCTTCAGACGCCTGCACGGCCGGACAGACGGACGCCGAAAGACCCCGAAAGGTCAGCCCGAGAGGCAGCAGGGGACGGGGCGTGGGGTGGAGACGATAACAGCAATGACGGTATTCGTTAAGCGCTTGCTACGTGCCAGGCACTGTTCTAAGCTCTGGGGTCGATACGAGGTAATCAAGTCGCCCCACTGTACAGATCGGGGAACTGGGGCCCAGAGAATAATAATAATGGTGCTTATTCATTCACTCATTCATTCGTAGATACAAGGTAATCGAGTTGCCCCAGTTTACAGACCAGGGAACTGAGGCACAGAGAATAATAATAATGGTGTTTGTTCATTCATTCATAGATACAAGGTAATCAAGTTGCCCCATTTTACACATTAGGGAACTGAGGCACAGAGAATAATAATAATGGTGTTCGTTCATTCATTCATTCGTAGATACAAGGTAATCGAGTTGCCCCATTTTACAGATCAGGGAACTGAGGCACAGAGAATAATAATAATGGTGCTTGTTCATTCATTCATTCATTCATTCGTAGATACAAGGTAATCAAGTTGCCCCATTTTACACATCAGGGAACTGAGGCACGGAGATTAATAATAATGGTGTTTGTTCATTCATTCATTGATAGATACAAGGTAATCAAGTTGCCCCATTTTACAGATCAGGGAACTGAGGCACAGAGAATAATAATGGTGCTTGTTCATTCATTCATTTGTAGATACAAGGTAATCAAGTTGCCCCATTTTACAGATCAGGGAACTGAGGCACAGAGACTAATAATAATAATGGTGTTTGTTCATTCATTCATTCATTCGTAGATACAAGGTAATCAAGCTGCCCCATTTTGCAGATCAGGGAACTGAGGCACAGAGAATAATAATAATGGTGTTTGTTCATTCTTTCCTTGATAGATACAAGGTAATCAAGTTGCCCCATTTTGCAGATCAGGGAACTGAGACACAGAGAATAATAATAATGGTATTTGTTCATTCATTCATTCATTCCTAGATACAAGGTAATCGAGTTGCCCCATTTTACAGATCAGGGAACTGAGGCACAGAGAACAATAATAATGGTGCTTGTTCGTTCATTCATTCATTCATAGATACAAGGTAATCAAGTTGTCCCATTTTACACATCAGGGAACTGAGGCACAGAGAATAATAATAATGGTGTTTGTTCATTCTTTCCTTGATAGATACAAGGTAATCAAGTTGCCCCATTTTGCAGATCAGGGAACTGAGACACAGAGAATAATAATAATGGTATTTGTTCATTCATTCATTCATTCCTAGATACAAGGTAATCGAGTTACCCCATTTTACAGATCAGGGAACTGAGGCACAGAGAACAATAATAATGGTGCTTGTTCGTTCATTCATTCATTCATAGATACAAGGTAATCAAGTTGTCCCATTTTACACATCAGGGAACTGAGGCACAGAGAATAATAATAATGGTATTTGTTGATTCATTCATTCATTCGTAGATACAAGGTAATCAAGTTGCCCCATTTTACAGATCGGGGAACTGAGGCACAGAGAATAATAATAATGGTGTTTGTTCATTCATTCATTCATTCGTAGATACAAGGTAATCAAGTCGCCCCATTTTACAGATCGGGGAACTGAGGCACAGAGACTAATAATGATGGTGTTTGTTCCTTCATTCATTCACCCCTCGAGAGAGAGAGAGACGGGTCACTCACGTGCACAAACTTCAGGGCCACGAGGCGGAAGCCCTTCTGCTCGAACCGCTTGATGATCTCCCCGATGAGGCCGCGCTGGACGCCGTCCGGCTTGATGGCGATGAAGGTGCGCTCGCTGGTGGCCATCGTCCTGGGGGCGGGGGGCAACCGCAGGCTCACCCACCACACCCCAGGGAGGCCGCGATCCCCCTCGCCCTCTCGGTTCACACTTGGGAGCGTGAGGCCCGCCGACTCCGCCGGATGCTCCCAATCAATCAATCAATCAATCAATCGTATTTATTGAGCGCTTACTGTGTGCCGAGCACCGTACTAAGCGCTCGGGAACTACAAGTTGGCAACATCTAGAGACGGTCCGCGCAGAGTGGAACCCACTCGAGCCCGGGGATCCTTGCCCACTAACTCCCTCTAGACTGTTCATCATCATCATCAATCGTATTTATTGAGCGCTTACTGTGTGCAGAGCACTGTACTAAGCGCTTGGGAAGTACAAATTGGCAGCATATAGAGGCAGTCCCTACCCAACAGTGGGCTCACGCTTTGATCGCGTCTACCAACTCTATTGTACTGTAATAATACTAATGATGATGGCATTTATTAAGCGCTCACTATGCGCAAAGCACTGTTCTAAGCGCCGGGGAGGTTACAAGGTCATCGGGTTGTCCCCAGTGAGGCTCACAGATGAGGGAACTGAGGCCCAGATAAGTTAAGTGTACTGTCCGCCCAACCACTTTGTAATAATAATAATGATGGCATTTATTAAGCGCTTACTATGTGCAAAGCATTGTTCTAAGCACTGGGGAGGTTACAAGGTCATCAGGTTGTCCCCACTGAGGCTCACAGATGAGGGAACTGAGGCCCAGATAAGTTAAGTGTACTGTCTGCCCAACCACTTTGTAATAATAATAATGATGGCATTTATTAAGCGCTTACTATGTGCAAAGCATTGTTCTAAGCACTGGGGAGGTTACAAGGTCATCAGGTTGTCCCAAGTGAGGCTCACAGTCTTAATCCCCATTTGACAGATGAGGGAACCGAGGCCCAGAGAAGTGTACTGTCCAAACCACCCTGTAATAATAATCATAACGGCATTTCTTAAGCGCTTACTATGTGCAAAGCACTGTTCTAAGCGCTGGGGAGGTTACAAGGTCATCAGGTTGTCCCACGTGGGGCTCACACTCTTAATCCCCATTTGACAGATGAGGGAACCGAGGCCCAGAGCAGTGAAGCGTACTGTCCGAACCACTCCGTAACAATAATGACCGCATTTCTTAAGCGCTTACTATGTGCAAAGCACTGTTCTAAGCGCTGGGGAGGTTACAAGGTGACGAGGTTGTCCCACTTGGGGCTCACAGTCTTAATCCCCATTGTACAGATGAGGGAACTGAGGCCCGGAGAAGTGAAGTGACTTGCCGCAAGTCACACAGCTGACAGGCGGCAGAGCAGGGATTTGAACCCGTGACCTCTGACTCCCAAGCCCGGGCTCTTTCCACCAAGCCACAGTGCTTCTCTGTGGGTACCCTGCCCGCAGTAGGCGCTCAGTAAGTGTCACTGAGGGGTTCCTGTCGTGGCTTGGATGGAGGAAGGTGAGGGTTCCTCAGGCCGGTGGTGGTTTGGCCCCGCAACCAGGGTGAACTCCGGGTCCGTCTCCCTGGCCGGGCTTTCAGCTGGGACATGGACAGAGGATCCACTCATTCAATGGTATTTATTGAGCGCTTCCTGTGTGCACAGCACTGGACTAAGCGCTTGGGAAGTCCAAGTTGATGGATGGGAAGTGTGGGGGCGGTGAGGACCCACCAGGGACGGGCCTGGAGCGGCGGGCGAGGGGTCCCTTGGGCCCATGGCGATGGGGGAAGGTAACGGGGTGGGGATGGGGGGGACCCCTCCACACACTTCCCCCCAACACACACACACACACACACACACACACACACACTTAGGTCCTCATCTGCCCTCCCGTAGCCACAGTGGGGATCCCTCCCACCTGGATCCCCCCATCCCCACCCTTGCCTCCCACGGGGACCACCCCCACCCCCCCGAACCCCCACAGGAATTCATTCATTCAATCGTATACACTGAGTGCTTACCGTGTGCAGAGTACTGTACTAAGCGCTTGGGAAGGTCAAGTTGGCAACATCTTGAGACGGTCCCCCCCACCCCTTTCCATGGCCCCCACCAGGACTCCCCCCCCCAACTCCCAAAATTCCCACTGGGGATCCCTCCCACAGCCCCCACAAGGATTCCCCCCCCCCCCACTCCCATAATTCCCAGTGGGGATCCCTCCCACACCCTCCCACAGCCCCCTCCAGGATTCCCCTCCAACTCCCAAAATTCCCACTGGGGATCCCCCCACCCCCTTTTATGGCCCCCACCAGGATTCCCCACCCAACTCCCATAATTCCCACTGGGGATCCCCCCACCCCCTTCCATGGCCCCCACCAGGATTCCCCACCCAACTCCCATAATTCCTACTGGGGATCCCTCCCACCCCCCTCCATGGCCCCCACCAGGACTCCCCACCCAACTCCCAAAATTCCCACTGGGGATCCCTCCCACAGCCGCCTCCAGGATTCCCCTCCAACTCCCAAAATTCCCACTGGTTATCCCTCCCACCCCCTTCCATAGCCCCCACCAGGATCCCCCCCAACTCCCCAAATTCCCACTGGTTATCCCTCCCACCCCCTTCCATAGCCCCCACCAGGATCCCCCCCAACTCCCAAAATTCCCACTGGTTATCCCTCCCACCCCCTTCCATAGCCCCCACCAGGATCCCCCCCAACTCCCAAAATTCCCACTGGGGATCCCTCCCACCCCCTCCCACGGCCCCCACCAGGATTCCCCCCCCAACTCCCATAATTCCCAGTGGGGATCCCTCCCACCCCCTTCCACAGCCCCCTACCAGGATTCCCCTCCAACTCCCCAAATTCCCACTGGGGATCCCCCCACCCCCTTCCATGGCCCCCACCAGGATCCCCCACCCAACTCCCCAAATTCCCACTGGGGATCCCTCCCACAGCCCCCTCCAGGATTCCCCCCAACTCCCCAAATTCCCACTGGGGATCCCTCCCACAGCCCCCTCCAGGCTTCCCAACTCCCCAAACTCCCACTGGGGGTCCCTCCCACCCCCTCCCACAGCCCCCTCCAGGATTCCCCTCCAACTCCCCAAATTCCCACTGGGGATCTCTCCCACCCCCTCCCATAACCCCCTCCAGCATTCCCCCCCAAACTCCCCAAAGGGATCCCCCCCACCCCCTCCCACAGCCCCCTCCAGGATTCCCCCCCCAACTCCCCAAATTCCCACTGGGGATCCCTCCCACAGCCCCTCCCCCAATTCCCAGTGGGGATCCCTTCCACGGCCCCCCCCAGGATTCCCGCCCAAATCCCCCAATTCCCAGTGGGGATCCCCCCCCCATCCCCAGCCTCCCACTCTGTACCCAGAAGCTTCACCGCGTGGGCCCCGGAGTCTGCGTCTGCGCCTGCGCAGCGACACGTGGCCGCCCCCCCCGCCCGGCCCCACGTGACCCCCGGAACGTTTCTCCGCGGGCCCCGCACTCCGGGGAACACTTTCCCGCTCCCCCCACCCCCGTCCCCTCGCCCGACCGGAAGTCGCGTGACGTCACGACCTAACTTCCGGTCGCTGGGGCCTACCCGAAGGGCTGGCCCTCTTTTCAATACCACTAATCATAATGGTGGCATTTGTTAAGCGTTTACTATGTGCAGAACACTGTTCTAATTGCTGGGGGAGGGACACAAGCTGATCAAGTTGTCATTCAGTCGTATTTATTGAGCAATTACGGTGTGCAGGGCACTGTACTAAGCGCTTGGGAAGTACAAGTTGGCAACATGTAGAGACGGTCCCTACCCAACAGTGGGCTCACAGTCTAGAAGGGGGAGACAGACAACAAAGCAAAACATATTAACAGAATAAAATAAATAGAATAGTAAATATGTACAAGTAAAATAGAGTAAGTAAAACAAATAGAGTAGCACTGTACTAAGCACTGGGGGACACACAAGCTGATCAAGTTATCATTCATGCATTCAATCGTATTTATTGAGCGCTTACTGTGTGCAGAACACTGTACTAAGCGCTTTGGCTCAGTGGAAAGAGCCCGGGCTTTGGAGTCAGAGGTCAGGGGTTCAAATCCCGGCTCCACCAGTTGTCAGCTGGGTGACTTTGGGCAAGTCACTTCACTTCTCTGGGCCTCAGTTCCCTCACCTGGAAAATGGGGATTAAGACTGAGCCCCCCGTGGGACAAACTGATCACTTTGTAACCTCCAGTATACAGCACCTGTATAATAGTAAATAAGTACAAGTAAAATAGAGTAATAAATCTGTACAAACATATATACAGGAGCTGCGGGCGGGGGGAAGGAGGTTGGGTGGGGGGATGGGGGGAGGAAAAAGGGGGCTCAGTTTGGGAAGGCCTCCTGGAGGAGGTGAGCTCTCAGTAGGGCTTTGAAGGGAGGAAGAGAGCTAGCTTGTCTCCGCCAATTAATTATAATAATAATGGCATTTATTAAGCACTTATTACGTGGAAATCACTGTTCTAAGCACTGGGGAGGATACAAGGTGATCAGGTTGTCCCAAGGGGGGCTCACAGTCTTAATCCCCATCTTACAGCTGAGGCAACTGAGGCCCAGAGAAGTGAACTGACTTGCCCAAAGTCACACAGCTAAGTGGCGGAGTCAGGATTTGAACCCATGACCTCTGACTCCAAAGTCTGTGCTCTTTCCACTGACTTTGGGCAAGTCACTTAACTTCTCTGGGCCTCAGTTCCCTCATCTGGAAAATGGGGATGAAGACTGTGAGCCCCCCGTGGGACAACATGATTCATTCCTTCATTGTCGTCTTTATTGAGCGCTTACTGTGGGCAGAGCACAGTACTAAGCGCTTGGGAAGTACAAGTCGGCAACAGATAGAGACGGTCCCTACCCAACAACGGGCTCACAGTCTAGAACAACAAAAGGAAACATGTGGACAGGAGTCAGGTCTAGTCAAGTCTCTAGGGAGCATCTTGGCTCAGTAGAAAGAGCCCGGGCTTTGGAGTCAGAGGTCATAGGTTCAAATCCCAGCTCCGCCACTTGTTCCGGCTCCGCCACTTATAAATCTGTATATGTTTGTACAGATTTATTACTCTATTTTACTTGTACTTATTTACTATTCTACTCATTTTGTCAACGATGTGTCAGAGGTCATGGGTTCAAACTCTGGCTCCGCCACTTGTCAGCTGTGTGACTTTGGGCAAGTCACTTAACTTCTCTGGGCCTCAGTGACCTCATCTGTAAAATGGGGATTAAGACCGTGAGCCCCACGAGGGACAACCTGATCACCTTGTAATAATAATAATAAGAATAAGAATAATAATGGCATTTATTAAGTATTTACTATGTGCAAAGCACTGTTCTAAGCGCTGGGGTGGTTACAAGGTGACCCCCCCCCCCAGCGCTTAGAACACTGCTTTGCCCATAGTAAGATGGGGGATTAAGACTGTGAGCCTCCCGTGGGACAACCTGATCACCTTGTAACCTCCCCAGTGCTTAGAACAGTGCTTTGCACATAGTAAGTGCTTAATAAATGCCATTATTATTATTATTGTTTTGATGTGTGTATATATTATCTATCATTCTCTTTATTGATAGTGATGCTTTTGATGCCTGTTTACTGTTTTGGACCGTCTCTATATGTTGCCAACTTGTACTCCCCAAGCGCTTAGTACAGTGCTCTATACACAGTAAGCGCTCAATAAATATGATTGAATGAATAAATATTATTACTTGTTTTGATGTGTGTATATATTATCTATCATTCTTTTTATTGATAGTGATGCTTTTGACGCCTGTTTACTGTTTTGGACCGTCTGTATATGTTGCCAACTTGTACTTCCCAAGCGCTTAGTACAGTGCTCTGCACACAGTAAGCGCTCAATAAATACGACTGAATGAATGAATATTATTACTTGTTTTGATGCGTGTATATATTATCTATCATTCTTTTTACTGATAGTGATGCTTTTGATGCCTGTTCACTGTTTTGGACCGTCTCTATATGTTGCCAACTTGTACATCCCAAGCGCTTAGTACAGTGCTCTGCACACAGTAACCGCTCAATAAAGACGACTGAATGAATGAATATGTTGCCAACTTGTACTTCCCAAGCGCTCAGCACAGTGCTCTGCACACAGTAAGCGCTCAATAAATATCTATTCTATTTATTTTATTTTGTTAATATGTTTGGTTTGTTCTCTGTCTCCCCCTTCTAGACTGTGAGCCCGCTGTTGGGTAGGGACTGTGTCTAGATGTTGCCACCTTGTACTTCCCAAGCGCTTAGTACAGTGCTCTGCGCACAGTAAGCGCTCAATAAATACGATTGATTGATTGATTGAATGACTGAATGAAAGCCCGCGCTCTTTCCACTGAGCCACGCTGCGTCGCCTCCGAACTCCCGCCGCGCGGCGGCGCTCCAGAGCCCCGACTTGCTCCCAGGAGGCCTCTCTAGCCTCGGTGTGCCTCTCTATGCTCCCCGGAGCGTCTTCCTATTGGCTCGGCCGGGCGGTGACGTAATGGGCGGCCTGCCGGCGGAGCGTGCCGTGAGGGGGGGCCGGCGCTAGGGGGCGCAGCCCTGCGGCCTAATGGTGGCTTCCCGTGAGCCTTTCTGCTCCCACAGGAAGGTCAGGTCTTCTGTTGGCATGTCTAATAATAATAATGATTATTATTATTATTATAGCATTTATTAAGCGCTTACTGTGTGCAAAGCACTGTTCTAAGCGCTGGGGAGCTTACAAGGCGATCAGGTTGTCCCACGTTTTGCTCACAGTCTTCATCCCCACTTGACAGATGAGGGAACTGAGGCCCAGAGAAGTGAAGTGACTTGCCCCAAGTCACACAGCTGACAATTGGCAGAGCACCTGTATATATGTATATATGTTTGTACGTATTTATTTTACTTGTACATTTTAATTCTACTTATTTTATTTTGTTAGTATGTTTGGTTTTGTTCTCCGTCTCCCCCTTCTAGACTGCGAGCCCACTGTTGGGTAGGGACCGTGTCTATCTGTTGCCAACTTGTCCTTCCCAAGGGCTTAGTACAGTGCTCTGCATACAGTAAGCGCTCAATAAGTACGGTTGAATGAATACAAAATAGGTTGGACCCAATCTATGTCCCAAATGGGGCTCACAGTCAATCCCCATTTTACTGTTAAAGTAACTGAGGCCCAGAGAAGTGAAGTGATCAGCCCAAGGTCACACAGCGGACAAGGGGCTGAGCTGGGATTAGAACGCAGATCCTTTTGACCCCCGGGCCCAGGCTCTGACCGCTAGGCCATTATGATCACTTGATTGAGACACTTGGGAGAGCCAGACTCTTTCTCCCCCGTTATTATTATTATTATTGTTTTGATGTGTGTGTATATTATCTATCATTCTATTTATTGATAGTGATGCTTTTGATGCCTGTTTACTGTTTTGGACCGTCTGTATATGTTGCCAACTTGTACTTCCCAAGCGCTTAGTACAGTGCTCTGCACATAGTAAGCGCTCAATAAATACGATTGAATGAATGAATGAATGAATACTGAAGAAACATCTCCTCCGAGAGGCCTTTCCAGACTAAGCCCCCCTTTCCTCAGATCCCTCTCCCTTCCGCATCACCTCGATTCTTTCCCTTTGCTCTTCCCCCTCTCCTCTCCTTTCAGCACTTACATATAATAATAATGATGATGATGGCATTTATTAAGCGCTTACTATGTGCAAAGCACTGTTCTAAGCGCTGGGGAGGTTACAAGGTGATCCCACGGGGGGCTCACAGTCTTAATCCCCATTTGACAGAAGAAGGAACTGAGGCCCGGAGAAGTGAAGCGACTTGCCCAAAGTCCCACAGCTGACGAGTGGCGGAGCCGGGATTTGAACCCATGACCTCCGACTCCAAAGCCCGGGCTCTTTCCACTGAGCCACGCTGCTTCCCCCTTCTAGACTGTGAGCCCGTTGTTGGGTTGGGACCGTCTCTATCTGTTGCCGACTTGGACTTCCCAAGCGCTTAGTACAGTGCTCTGCACACAGTAAGCGCTCAATAAATACAATTGAATGAGTGAATGAACATATATATAATTCTGTTTATTTTGATGTCTGTCTTACCCCCTCTAGACTGTAAGCCTGGGTTCGTCCCTATTGCTGTATTGTACTTTCCAAGCGCTTAGTACAGTGCTCTGCACACAGTAAGGGCTCAGTAGATACGATTGAATGAATGTTTCGTCCCTTCGAGAAGCCTATCCTTGAGTGGAAAACAGTAAATGAATCATAATGATGTATATGTATATATATGTATATATGTTTGTACATATTTATTACTCTATTTTACTTGTACATATTTATTCTATTTATTTTGTTAATACGTTTTGTTTTGTTCTCTTTCTCCCCCTTCTAGACTGTGAGCCCGCTGTTGGGTAGGGACCGTCTCTATATGTTGCCAACTTGGACTTCCCAAGCGCTTAGTACAGTGCTCTGCACACAGTAAGCGCTCAATAAATACGATTGAATGAATAACGATAACTACAGGCGAAAACGCCCCTCCCAGCACTGGGCAGGCCTGTTCTCGGTGGGTCGGGTGACTGTAGTAATTACCCCCTGCTTTTGGTCACCACCCCCATCCGCCGTCCCTCCCGGGCCAGAGGAGACCCTTGGTGCCGTGGGGGCCGCCGTCCCGACCACAGCGGACCTGGGGTGGTCACGTCCGTGTGGCAGGTTAATTAATAATAATAGTATTTGTGGTATTTGTTAATTGCTTAATAATAACAATAATAGTGATGGTATCTGTTAAGCGCTTACTATGTGCAAAGCGCCGGGGAGGCTACAAGGTGATCAGGTTGTCCCACGGGGGGCTCACGGTTTTAATCCCCGTGACATCACTGAGGCCCAGAGAAGTTAAACGACTCGCCCAAAGTCACGCAGTTGGCGGAGCCGGGATTTGAACCCACGACCTCGGACTCCAAAGCCCGGGCTCTTTCCGCCGAAGCCGCGCTGACTGTGTGCTGGGGCGGGTACGTGCCAATCGGGTTGGACACGGTCCCTGTCCCCCGTGGGGCTCGCGGCCTCCAGTCCCATTTTACAGATGGGGTAATAGAGGCCCAGAGAAGTGAAGCGACTCGCCCCAGGTCCCACAGCAGACGAGTGGCGGGGCGGGGATTAGAACCCAGGACCTTCTGACGCCCAGGCTCGCGCTCTATCCACTAAGGCCTGTAAAGCCTGTACCTTTAGGAGAAGGAGAAAGAGAGAAAATGTGTGTGTGTGTGTGTCTGTGTGTGATAATAATAATAATAATAATAATGGCATTTATTAAGCGCTCACTATGTGCAAAGCACTGTCTAAGCGCTGGGGAGGTTACAGGGTGATCAGGTTGTCCCATGGGGGGCTCACAGTCTCCATCCCCATTTTACAGATGAGGTAACTGAGGCCCAGAGAAGCGAAGTGACTTGCCCAGAGTCACCCAGCTGACAATTGGCGGAGCCGGGATTTGAACCCATGACCTCTGACTCCAAAGCCCGGGCTCTTTCCACTGAGCCACGCTGCTTCTCTGATGTCCCTTTGAATGTATATTTTTGTGGTGTTTTTTGGTGTTTTAATGGTATTGGTTAAGCATTTACTGTTCCAAACACTGGGGTAGGGACAAGCTAATCCATCTGGACACAGTCCATGCCACTCAGTCGTATTTATTGAGCGCTCACTGTGTGCCTACTGTTGCCGATTTATACTTTCCCAAGCGCTTAGCACAATGCTCTGCACACAGCGCTCAATAAAGATGATTGAATGAATGACTGCAAAACACTGCACTTGGAAGAGTACGGTGTAACAATAAAGAGGCGCCTTCCGACGGGGCTCCCGGTCTTAATCCCCATTTTCCAGATGAGGTCACTGAGGCACAGAGAAGTCAAGCGACTTGCCCAAGGTCACACAGCGAGCAAGTGGCAGAACCCAGCCCAGGCTCTATCCACTAAGCCACGCTGCTTCTCACGCCGGTTGTGTATCTTTTTTTTTTTTAATGGCAATTTATTAAGCGCTTACTATGTGCAAAGCACTGTTCTAAGCGCTGGGGAGGTTACAAGGTGATCAGGTTGGCCCACGGTGGGGGCTCACAGTCTTCAACCCCATTTTCCAGATGAGGGAACTGAGGCACAGAGAAGTGAAGTGACTTGCCCAAAGTCACACAGCCGACACTTGGCAGAGCCGGGATTTGAACCCGTGACCTCTGACTCCAAAGCCCGGCCTCGGTGTTTCTGGAAATGTGACTTGTATCTGTGGGCGTGAGGCTGTGGGAATGGGTGGCTTTGTATTTGAGTGTGAGGCCGTGTGTCCGTGAGCGTGCAGTTGTGAGACTGAGCAATCAATCAATCAATCAATCGTACTTATTGAGCGCTTACTGTGTGCAGAGCACTGTACTAAGCGCTTGGGAAGTCCAAGTTGGCAACCTATAGAGACGGTTCCTACCCAACAGCGGGCTCACAGGCTAGAAGGGGGAGACAGAGAACATAACCAAACATACTAACAAAATAAAATAAATAGAATAGATATGTACAAGTAAAATAAATAGAGTAATAAATATGCACAAACATATATACATATATACAGGTGCTGTGGGGAAGGGAAGGAGGTAATGATTATGGTATTCGTTAAGTGCTTCCTATGTGCCAGGCACTAATAATAATAATAATGATAATAATAATAATAATGGCATTTGTTAAGCGCTTACTATGTGCAAAGCACTGTTCTAAGCACTGGGGAGGTTACAAGGTGATCGGGTTGTCCCACTTTGGGCTCACAGTCTTCACCCCCATTTTACAGATGAGGTAACTGAGGCCCAGAGAAGTGAAGTGACTCGCCCAAAGTCACCCAGCTGACAAGTGGCGGAGCCGGGATTTGAACCCATGACCTCTGACTCCAAAGCCCGGGCTCCTTCCAGTGAGCCACGCTGCTTCTCTAATGATGGCATTTGCTAAGCGCTTACTATGTGCAAAGCACTGTTCTAAGCGCTGGGGGGGATACAAGGTGATCAGGTTGTGATCAGGTTCCCCCCCGCCTTACCTCCTTCCCCTCCCCGCAGCACCTGTATATATGTTTGTACTTATTTATTACTCTATTTATTTTATTTGTACATATTTATTCTATTTCTTTTATTTTGTTCATATGTTTTGTTTTGTTGTCCGTCTCCCCCTTCTAGCCCGTGAGCCCGCTGTTGGGTAGGGACCGTCTCTAGACGTTGCCAACTTGGACTTCTCCAGCGCTTAGTACAGTGCTCTGCACACGGTAAGCGCTCAGTAAATACGATCGAACGAATGAATGAAATTCTTGGCCTCAGTTCCCTCGTCTGGAAAATGGGGATGAAGACTGTGAGCCCTACGGGGGACAACCTTAATTACCTTGTAATCCCCTCCAGCGCTTAGAACGGTGCTTGGCACACAATAAGCGCTTAACAAATACCATGATTATGATGATGATTATTATTGGGAAGCAGCATGGCTCAGTGGAAAGAGCCCGGGCTTTGGAGCCAGAGGTCATGGGTTCAAATCCCAGCTCCGCCATTTGTCCGCTGGGTGACTTTAGGCAAGTCACTTCACTTCTCTGGGCCTCAGTTCCCTCATCTGTAAAATGGGGATGAAGACTGTGAGCCCCCCCATGGGACAAACTGATCACCTTGTAACCTCCCCAGCGCTTAGAACAGTGCTCTGCACACAGTAAGCGCTTAATAAATGCCATTATTATTATTATTATTCTCTGTGCCTCAGTTGCCTCATCTGTAAAATGGGGATGAAGACTGTGAGCCCCCCGTGGGACAACCTGATCACCTTGTAACCTCCCCAGAGCTTAGAAAAGTGCTCTGCACAAAGTAAGCACTTAATAAATGCCATTATTATTATTATTCTCTGTGCCTCAGTTACCTCAACTGTAAAATGGGGATGAAGACTGTGAGCCCCCCATGGGACAAACTGATCACCTTGTAACCTCCCCAGCGCTTAGAACAGTGCTCTGCACATAGTAAGCGCTTAATAAATGCCATTATTATTATTATTCTCTGTGCCTCAGTTACCTCAACTGTAAAATGGGGATGAAGACTGTGAGCCCCCCATGGGACAAACTGATCACCTTGTAACCTCCCCAGCGCTTAGAACAGTGCTCTGCACATAGTAAGCGCTTAATAAATGCCATTATTATTATTGTTCTCTGTGCCTCAGTTCCCTCATCTGTAAAATGGGGATGAAGACTGTGAGCCCCCCGTGGGACAACCTGATCACCTCGTAACTTCCCTAGTGCTTAGAACAGTGCTTTGCACATAGTAAGCACGTAATAAATGCCATTATTATTATTATTATTATTATTATTCTCTGTGCCTCAGTTCCCTCATCTGTAAAATGGGGATGAAGACTGTGAGCCCCCCGTGGGACAACCTGATCACCTTGTAACCTCCCCAGCGCTTAGAACAGTGCTCTGCACATAGTAAGGGCTTAATAAATGCCATCATTATTATTATCTGTGCCTCAGTTCCCTCACCTGTAAAATGGGGATGAAGAGTGTGAGCCCCCCGTGGAACAACCTGATCACTTTGTAGCCTCCCAACGCTTAGAACAGTGCTTTGCACATAGTAAGCGCTTAATAAATGCTATTATTATTATTATTATTATTGTTGTTATTATTAGGATTATTCCCGCAGGGCAGTGAGGCCCAGAGCGCGACGCTCCTCCCCTCCCCCCGCTGGTGACGTCACCCCCCGGACACGCCCTCTGCGGGGGGTGACGTGCGCAGCGCGCGAGGCCAGTTTGCGGGGCCACGCCCCCTACGGTGACGTCACCCTCCCCGGACACGCCCTCCGCGCGGGGTGACGTGCGCAGCGCGCGCGCGCGCGGCCAGCTGGTGGGGCCACTCCCCCGACTGTGACGTAGGCCCCCACCTCCCTCAGGGATTCGGGCGCGCGGCGGTGACGTCACACCGTCACGCCCTCCGGGAGTGACGTAGGCAGCTCGCGCGGCCCGTTTGTGGCCCCTCCCCCCGCGAGCCCCGCCTTCTCCAGCCACCGGCCTCGCGGCGCGCGGGGGTGACGTCACCCTCCCCCTCCCGCGGGGGGCCGCCCTCCAGGTGGCCGGCCCCGCCTTTCGCGTGACTACGCAGCGCGCGTGCGCGCTGCCACGTTGTGGGGCCACCGCCCCCGAGGGTGGCGCGCGCCCCCGCGGGCCCCGCCTTCGCCTCGAGGCCCCGGCCCGCCCCTCCCGCCAGGGGTCGCCCTCCCTCCGCCTGCCCGGCCCCGCCCCCCCGCGGCGTGACGTGTGCGGGCTGTGGGGCAGCCACGCCACCCCTGAGGGTGACCTGTAGATATGTTTGTACATATGTATTACTCTATTCATTTTACTTGTACATATCTATTCTATTTGTTTTATTTTGTTAGTATGTTTGGTTTTGTTCTCTGTCTCCCCCTTTTAGACTGAGAGCCCACTGTTGGGTAGGGACCGTCTCTGTTGCCAACTTGGACTTCCCTAGCGCTTAGTACGGTGCTCTGCACACAGTAAGGGCTCAATAAATACGATTGATTGATTCTCTTAGACTGTGAGCCCACTGTTGGGTAGGGACCGTCTCTATATGTTGCCAACTTGTACTTCCCAAGCGCTTAGTCCAGTGCTCTGCACACAGTAAGCGCTCAATAAATACGATTGATTACTGTGAGCCCAATGCTGGGTAGGGACTGTCTCTATATGTTGCCAATTTGTACTTCCCAAGCACTTAGTACAGTGCTCTGCATATAGTAAGCGCTCAATAAAGACGATTGATGATGATGATGATGATGATTGATTCCCGTCGAGGCCCCGGCCTCCCGTCACGCGGGGGTGACGTCACCTTCCCCCCCCCAGGGGGTACCCTCCGAGTCTCCGGCCCCGCCCTCCGGCGTGACGTGTGCAGCGCGCGCACTGCCAGTTTGCTGCGCCACCGCCCCCCGTCGCGTGGGGATGACGTCACCCTCCCTCCGGGGGAACCCTCCGAGTCTCCGGCCCCGCCCTCCTGCGTGACGTGTGCAGCAATGCCAGTTTGCGGCGCAACCGCCCCCCGTCGCGCGGGGATAACGTCATCCACGGGACACTCTCCTTGTCTCCGGCCCCGCCCCCTGGCGTGACGTGTGCAGCGCTGCCAGTTTGTGGTGCAACCCCCGTCGCGCGGGGATGACGTCACCCTCTCCCCTGGGGCACGCTCTGCGTCTCCGGCCCCGCCCTCCGCCATGACGTGTGCAGCGCGCGCGCACGCGCGTTGGGGTGCCGCTGCCTCCGCCTCCCCCCCTCGAGGCCTCGGGCCTCTTTCCACTGAACGACGCTGCTTCTCTGATGTCCCTTTGAATGTATATTTTTGTGGTGTTTTTTGGTTTTTTAATGGTATTTGTTAAGCATTTACAGTTCCAAACACTGGGGTAGGGACAAGCTAATCCATTTGGACACAGTCCATGCCACTCAGTCGTATTTATTGCGCGCTCACTGTGTGCCTACTGTTGCTGATTTATACTTTCCCAAGCGCTTAGCACAATGCTGTGCACACAGCGCTCAATAAATACGATTGAACGAATGACTGCAAAACACTGCACTTGGAAGAGTACGGTGTAACAATAAAGAGACGCCTTCCGACGGGGCTCCCGGTCTTAATCCCCATTTTCCAGATGAGGTTACTGAGGCACAGAGAAGTCAAGTGACTTGCCCAAGGTCACACAGCGAGCAAGTGGCAGAACCCAGGCCAGGCTCTATCCACTAAGCCACGCTGCTTCTCACGCCAGTTGTGTATCTTTTTTTAAATAAAAATTGGCAATTTACTAAGTGCTTACTATGTGCAAGGCACTGTGCTAAGCACCGGGGAGGTTACAAGGTAATCAGGTTGTCCCACGGGGGGCTCACAGTCTTCATCCCCATTTTCCAGATGAGGTAACTGAGCCCAGAGAATAATAATAATAATGACATTTGTTAAGTGCTTATTATGTGCAAAGCACTGTTCTAGGCACTGGGGAGGTTACAAGGTTATCAGGTTGTCCCGGGGGCGGGGGGGGGGGGGGGGGGCTCACAGTCTTCTTCCCCATTTTCCAGATGAGTAACTGAGGCACAGAGAAGTGAAGTGACTTGCCCAAAGTCACACAGCTGACAATCAATCAATCATATTTATTGAGCGCTTACTGTGTGCAGAGCACTGTACTAAGCGCTTGGGAAGTCCAAGTTGGCAACATATAGAGACAGTCCTTACCCAACAGTGGGCTCACAGTCTAAAAGGGGGAGACGGAGAGCAAAACCAAACATACTAACAAAATAAAATAAATAGAATAGATATGTACAAGTAAAATAGAGTAATAAATATGTACAAACATATATCCATATATACAGGTGCTGTGGGGAAGGGAAGGAGGTAAGATGTGGGGGATGGAGAGGAAGGAAGGGGCTCAGTCTGGGAAGGCCTCCTGACACTTGGCAGAGCCGGAATTTGAACCCACGACCTCTGACTCCAAAGCCCGGCCTCTGTCTCCCCCTTCTAGACGGTGAGCCCACTGTTGGGTAGGGACCGTCTTTACATGTTGCCAAACTGTACTTCCCCAAGCGCTTAGTCCAGTAGCGCTCAATAACTACGACTGAATGAATGAATGGAAATGTGACTTTGAGCTAGCCATGAAAACCTGAAGCTTCCTGTAATAACTTCCAGCAGCCACGGACCTAAAGATCACTGGATCCTACTGCCACTCTCTGTGAAGAGTGATACCGTGACCCAGCTGTGCATTGCCACTGCAGTAGCCACCGTCAAGCGAAGAATATATTTTACTGAAATCTCCAACAGCACAAAGTTTGAGAAACAGAACCTGCGACCCTCCGTAGCAGCACTATAAAACTTCCTGGTAATTTTCCCTAGCCAATAGCAAAGCCGAATTTGGGAATATCATAAAACGTTAAGCATAAGCTTGACGCTAATTAAAATATAACTTTATGCGCAGCAAACGCAGTAGAGATGTGACTTGTATCTGTATCCCTTCCCCACAGCACCTGTATATATGTATATATGGCTGTACATATTTATTACTCTATTTATTTCACTTGTACATTTCTATCCTACTTATTTTATTTTGTCGGTATGTTTGGTTCTGTTCTCTGTCTCCCCCTTTTAGACTGTGAGCCCACTGCTGGGTAGGGACTGTCTCTGTGTGTTGCCAATTTGTACTTCCCAAGCGCTTAGTACAGTGCTCTGCACATCTATCCTATTTATTCTGTTGGTATGTTTGGTTCTGTTCTCTGTCTCCCCCTTTTAGACTGTGAGCCCACTGTTGGGTAGGGACCGTCTCTGTGTGTTGCCAATTTGTACTTCCCAAGCGCTTAGTACAGTGCTCTGCACATCTATCCTATTTCTTTTATTTTGTTGGTATGTTTGGTTCTGTTCTCTGTCTCCCCCTTTTAGACTGGGAGCCCACTGTTGGGGAGGGACCGTCTCTATGTGCTGCCAATTTGTGCTTCCCAAGCGCTTAGTACAGTGCTCTGCCCATAGGAAGCGCTCAATAAATACGATTGATTGATTGAATATCATAAAACGTTAAGCATAAGCTTGATGCCAATTAAAATAATTACACATTAACTTTATGCATAGCAAACGCAGTAGACACGCGACTTGTATTTGTGGGCGGGAGACTGTGGGAACGGGTGGTTTTGTACGTGTGGGTCGGTGAGCGTGACGTGTGCAGTGAGCGTGACGTGTGCAGCGCGCGTGCGCCTTCCCCTCGAGGCGCCGCCCTCCCGTCGCGCGGGGTGACGTCACCCGCCCATGCGCGCGCCGGCCCCGCCCCCTTCCCCCCCTCGCGCGGCGTGACGTGTGCAGCGCGGCGTGACGTGTGCAGCGCGCGCGCGCGCGCGCCCGCTGGGCCCGGCGCCTCCCCTCAGGCCGCCTCAGGCTCGGTCCCGTCAGAGCCCGGCGTGAGGAGGGGAGCCCGCCCGAGGGGAGCCCGCCTGAGGGGCGGCCATGGAGCTGTCGGACGGCGCGGTGTACCAGGAGGAGCCCGGGGGCCCCGGGGCCGTCATGTCGGAGCGGGTGTCGGGCCTGGCGGGCTCCATCTACCGCGAGTTCGAGCGGCTGATCGGGCGCTACGACGAGGAGGTGGTGAAGGAGCTGATGCCGCTGGTGGTGGCCGTGCTGGAGAACCTGGACTCCGTGTTCGCCCAGGACCAGGAGCACCAGGTGGAGCTGGAGCTGCTCCGGGACGACAACGAGCAGCTCATCACGCAGTACGAGCGGGAGAAGGCGCTCCGCAAGCAGGCCGAGGAGGTACGGAACGCACCCCCCCCCACACACACACCCCCCCCCTTGGACTGCCCGACCGCCTACTACAGTGCTCTGCACGTAGTAAGCGCCCAGCATCATCGTCGGGGCGAGCTGGGGAATCATCGTCATAATAACGGCTTTTATGAAGCGCTTACTACGTGCAGAGCACTGCCCCAACCGCTGGGCAGGCAGGTCGTCCCCCGGGGGGCTCACAGTCTTTAGCCCCGTTTGACAGATGGGGTCATTGAGGCCTAGAGATTAATAATAACGGCGTTTATTAAGCGCTTACTACATGCAGAGCACTGCCCCAACCGCCGGGCAGGCAGGTCGTCCCCCGGGGGGCTCGCGGTCTTCATCCCCGTTTGACAGATGAGGTCACTGAGGCCCAAAGAACAATAATAATAATAATAATGGCGTTTATGAAGCGCTTACTATGCGTAAAGCACTGCCCTAACCACTGGGCAGGCAGGTTGTCCCCCGGAGGGCTCGCGGTCTTCATCCTTGTTTGATAGATGAGGTCACTGAGGCCTAGAGATTAATAATAACAGCATTTATTAAGCGCTTACTACGTGCAGAGCACTGCCCCAACCGCTGGGCAGGCAGGTTGTCCCCCGGGGGGCTCGCAGTCTTCAGCCCCGTTTGACAGATGAGGTCCCTGAGGCCCAGAGACTAGTAATACTAATAATAATAATGACGGTATTTATTAAGCTTTTACTATGTCCAGAGCACTGTTTTAAGCCCTGAGAAGGTTACAAGGTGGTCAGGTTGTCCCCTGGGGGGCTCGCGGTCTTCATCCCCGTTTGACAGATGAGGTCACTGAGGCCTAGAGATTAATAATAACGGCTTTTATTAAGCGCTTACTACATGCAGAGCACTGCCCCGACCGCTGGGCAGGCAGGTCGTCCCCCTGGGGGCTCGCGGTCTTCATCCCCGTTTGACAGATGAGGTCGCTGAGGCCTAGAGATTAATAATAATGGCATTTATTAAGCGCTTACTCCGTGCAGAGCACTGCCCCGACCGCTGGGCAGGCAGGTTGTCCCCCGGGGGGCTCACAGTCTTTAGCCCCGTTTGACAGATGGGGTCATTGAGGCCTAGAGATTAATAATAACGGCGTTTATTAAGCGCTTACTACATGCAGAGCACTGCCCCAACCGCTGGGCAGGCAGGTCGTCCCCCGGGGGGCTCGCGGTCTTCATCCCCGTTTGACAGATGAGGTCACTGAGGCCTAGAGATTAATAATAACGGCGTTTATTAAGCGCTTACCACGTGCAGAACACTGAACTAACCGCCGGGCAGGCAGGTTGTCCCCCGGAGGGCTCGCGGTCTTCATCCTTGTTTGATAGATGAGGTCACTGAGGCCTAGAGACTAATAATAACGGCATTTATTAAGCCCTTACCACGTGCAGAGCACTGCCCTAACTGCTGGGCAGGCAGGTTGTCCCCCGGGGGGCTCGCAGTCTTCATCCCCGTTTGACAGATGAGGTCACTGAGGCCCAGAGACTAGTAATAATAATAATGATAATAACGGCATTTATTAAGCACTTACTATGTCCAGAGCACTGTTCTAAGCGCTGAGCAGGTTACATGGTGGTCAGGTTGTCCCCCGGGGGGTTCGCAGTCTTCATCCCCGTTTGACAGATGAGGTCACTGAGGCCCAAAGAATAATAATAATAATAATGGCGTTTATTAAGTGCTTACTATGTGCAAAGCACTGCCCTAACCACTGGCAGGTTACAAGGTGATCAGGCGGCTCATCACCCAGTACGAGCGGGAGAAGGCGCTCCGCAAGCAGACCGAGGAGGTCAGGGGGCACCGGGTGGGCACCCGAGGCCCGGGGGCGCAGGAGGAATCCCACCCTTGGGTAGGGACCGTCTCTATGTGTTGCCAACTTGGACTTCCCAAGCGCTTAGTACAGTGTTCTGCACACAATAAGCGCTCAAGAAAGACGACGGAATCAATGAAGAACACCCATCATCATTATCAGGGCATACTATGGGCCAAGCACCCCTTGGGGCCGTGGGGGGATGCAAGGTGATCATCATCATAATAACGGCAGTTATTAAGCGCTTACTACGTGCAGAGCACTGCCCTAACCGCTGGGCAGGCAGGTTGTCCCCCTGGGGGCTCGCAGTCTTCATCCCCATTTGACAGATGAGGTCATTGAGGCCCAGACATTAATAATAATGGCACTTATTAAGCGCTTACCAGGGGCAAAGCACTGCCCCGACTGCTGGGCAGGCAGGTTGTCCCCTGGGGGGCTCACAGTCTTCATCCCCGTTTGACACATGAGGTCACTGAGGCCCAGAGAATAATAATAATGGCATTTATGAAGCACTTACTATGTGCAAAGCACTACCCTAAGCGCCGAGCAGGTTACAGGGTGGTCAAGTTGTCCCCCGGGGGGTTCGCAGTCTTCATCCCCGTTTGACAGATGAGGTCACTGAGGCCCAAAGAATAATAATAATAATAATGGTGTTTATTAAGTGCTTACTATGTGCAAAGCACTGCCCTAACCACTGGGCAGGTTACAAGGTGGTGAGGGCACCAGGCAAACCACCCCGGGCACCGGGTCGGGGGGCGCGGGAAGAATCGAAGGACACTCATCATCATTATCAGGGCATACTATGGGCCAAACACCCCTTGGGGGGGCATAAGGGGGGGATACAAGGTGATCATCATCATAATAATGGCATTTATTAAGCGCTTACTACGTGCAAAGCACTGCACTAACCGCTGGGCAGGTTACAAGGTGATCAGGTTGTCCCCCGGGGGGCTTGCATTCTTCATCCCCGTTTGACAGATGAGGTTACTGAGGCCCAGAGAATAATAATAATAATAATGGCATTTATTAAGCGCTTACTATGTGCAAAGCACTGCTCTAACCGCTGGGCAGGTTACAAGGTGATCAGGTTGTCCCCTGGGGGGCTCGCAGTCTTCATCCCCATTTGACAGATGAGGTCACTGATGCCCAGAGAAGCGAGGTGACTCGCCCAAAGTCACCCAGCTGACAAGTGGTGGAGCCGGAATTTGAACCCGTGACCTCTGACTCCAAAGCCCGGGCTCTTTCCACTGAGCCGTGCTGCTTCATAATCATCATGAGGGCATTTGTTAGGTGCTTATTACAGGCCAAGCACTGCTTGGTGGTGGGGAGGATACAAGGTGATCAGGTTGTCCCCCGTGGAGTTCTCAGTCTTCATCCCCATTTGGCAGATGAGGGAACTGAGGCCCAGAGAATAATAATAATAATGGCATTTATTAAGCACTTACTATGTGCCAAGCACTCTTCTAAGCACTGGGGGGATACAAGGTGATCAGGCTGTCCCCCGTGGGGCTCCCAGTCTTCATCCCCATTTGACAGATGAGGTCACTGAGGTCCAGAGAAGTTCAGCGTCGGCCCGGGGTCACACAGCTGAACGTTGTCGGGTAGGGTCCGTCTCTATCTGTTGCCGACTTGTCCTTCCCAAAGCGCTTAATCCAGTGCTCTGCACGCAGTCAGGAGCGCTCAATAAAGACTATCGAGTGAATGAAGGAAGTCTGCGGGTCCGAAGGCCGGCCTGGCCGCGGGATGGGGCAGGGCATGGAGAGCCAGTCGTTCAGGATGGGGTGGGCGAGGGCACGGAGGCGGGCACGGGTCGAGAGCCACGGGTCGAGAGCTGGGCTGGAGGTGTGATGGAGGGCCCCGGGGCCCAGGCCGGAGGTGTGACCCGGGGGAGAGGGCACGGAGGGCCATCCTGGGGGCTGGGGTCCGGGCCGGACCTGGGACGGGGGTGGGCAAGGGTCCAGAGCCCAGGAGGGCACCGAGGGCGGGCCAGGATCTAGAGAACAGGCCGGAGGTGTCATCGAGGCAGGGCACGGACAGGGAGCCCGTGTTCCGGGGCCCAAGCTGGAGGCGTGATAGGGGAGCGCAGTGGGCAGGGGTCTAGAGTCCATCCCGGAGGTGTTGCGTAGAGGACACGGAGGGAGAGCCGAAGGTCCAGAGTCCGGGCTGCGAATGGAGGGGAAGAGGAGGCGTGGGCCGGGACCCAGTCCTGGCCAGGGGAGCGGCCCAACTGGACAAGGAAGCCGGACCCGGCCGGAGGGGAGGGGAGGGAGCCCCTCCTCCTCACTCCCGGTGGGCCTGCCCAGAGGAGGGGGGCTCGGGACCCACCCCTCCTCATCCCGTGCAAGGTGCAACTCTGACAGCCACGCAGTCGGGCTTTTACGACTGTGGGACTCATTTCTACATCTAGGAGGCCAAGACGGGGGTGGGTGAAGAGCAGTTTTTATTAGGGTCCTGGCCCTTTCCCCAGGGCACATCCCTCTCCGCCCAGGTGTCGGGCGGTATCCTCGGACAGGTCCCTGGCTCCCCCTCCGCCCCATTTGTCTCAGGGCCCTGGCGGAGAAGTTACCCCCAGTTTTCTTCTTAGCCCGGGAACCCACCCCAAAGACTTTCTCTGGCCCATCTGCCCGGTTCCAAATCCAGGAGCTTTTCAGCCCGACGACGCGGTTCCTCATAGTTTGTAATATCGGGAGGAAACAAGTCGCGTCTCTGGCCGGATGAGTCACACGTGAGCCCCGGGCCCGGTTGAGCTGCTCCGTCTGACCTTTCCTTGACAGGTCTCACTAGAGGGCCCGAGGACGGTAGTCCATTAAGTAAAAAAAAGTTTAGAACTGTTTGTTGGTGAAGCGGTTTTCCGGAGAAGAAATTATAGCGTTTCGGAAAGTTGTTTAGTTTAGCATTTTACAGCAAACCAAGAGCGAAAGCGGGTCCTCTTCGCCTCTGTGCTTGGTTTCTTTTGACGTGTCACGTGCTGATCCCGAGTGAGACGTTATAGGGAATTAGCTGGAGGAGAAGAAGAGCGAAAGAGGAAGCAACAGGTGACTACGGATCGCCTGGGGTTAAGAGAGTCTGTCCGAGTGGCACTGCGAAATCGGCAGCTTTAGGGGATGAGATTGGAAAAACAAACATGTAAATTGTCCCCATCACAGAAAACTCGAGGCCTGTGGCCACGGTCTAATAACAGCGCGCATTGATAGGACACGTCAGCTGAGCCGATTCCCAGGCCGCAGCCGTAACGCTGCTTTCCCCTCCTCACCGGTTCCGTCAAAATCACAAGGCAGTCTCGCCGCCATTCCCACACTGAGGTTCCTTTGGAGCCAGGACGGGGTATTCATCGTGTATCCGGAAGGCTTTCGTGGGAGCGGTCGGTGGTGGCCCTCCGTGTCCAGCTGAAGGCGTGACCCTTCTCGTAGAGCCCCCCGGGTCCGCTTCGGGAAAGGTTTCCGCCGGCAGCCCGTCACACGGCGGTCGCCTGAAAGGGTAGACCGAGTATCCGAACACCTCGAGGGCGGCGGGCCTAGCCTCGTGGGCAGGAGTCATGCGCCCCAATTCTGTCGTTTTGTACTTGCCCAAGCGCTTAGCACCGTGCCCCGCACGCAGGAAGGGCTCACGAAACACCCGCGATCGATCGATCGGTGGGGTGCCCGGCCGCCCTCGCCCCCCAGAGCCCCTCGGCCGTCCGGGCGGCCTGCCCATCTTCCTTGGGACGATGGTGGCTTGGCCGGACGGCCCAACCCAGGTGCCCCGTGCTCTCCCGGTTGTGCAGCTCTTCCGATGCCAAGGGGTGGCTCGATCCGGCCCTTCCTCCCTTCCGAAGGCCCCGAAGGAAAGCGGCTTCCGACGATTCTCGGGCCTGTCTTTGTTGGCCGGTGCTCGTCGACCAGAAACCCGCTGTTAGGATAACAAGTGGATGGCTCCTAAAGAATTTCTCCCGTAGAAAAGCTTGGGACCCGTTGGGGGAATTGGTTTAAAAAATGGTATGGAACATCTGACTTCCAGCGGTTGGCCGGCGGAGCAATTTTTTTCAACTCCCACACCTGTCAAAGGGATCGCTTCCTGTTTCAGTGCTTTCGGTTCTTCCTTTTTGAAAAATTTAGTACACTTTTCCGAGTGTGGAAATGTGGTAAGGAGAGATTCGGTAGCTCTCCTCTAAGACTCTCTCCAAGCTGGTGCACCTGCCTTTTTACAGTAATAATGAAGATGGTGGTGAGCCCAATGTTGGGTAGGGACTGTCTCTATATGTTGCCAATTTGTACTTCCCAAGCGCTTAGTACAGTGCTCTGCACATAGTAAGCGCTCAATAAATACGATTGATGATGATGATGGTGATGGCATTTATGAAGGGCCTTCCTATGTGCTAAGCATAGCGGGGAGACAACAGATAATGAGTTTGGATCCAGTTCCTCCATTGGATTCACTGCCCAGAAGGGAGGGAGAGTAGCTTTTTTTTTTTTAGTGGTATTTGTTAAGCGCTTACTGTGTGCCAGGTGCTGTACTAAGCGCTGGGGTAGATACCAGCTAATCGGGTAGAACACAGTCCCTGTCCCACGTGAGGCTCATAGCTTAATCCCCGTTTTACGGATGAGGAAACTGAGGCACAGTGAAGTGACTTGCCCAAGTTCACACAGCAGACAGGTGGCGGAGCTGGGATTAGAACCCAGGTCCTTGTGATTCCCAGGCTTTATCCACTAGGCCACGCTGCTATCCCGTCTCCATTTTACGGAGGAGGAAACTGAAGCCCGCAGAGGAAAAGTGATTTGCCCAGTGTCACAGAGCTGGGTTTAAAACCCAGGTGTCCTGTCTCCCGGTCCCATGTTTCTTCCACTAGGCCCCGCTGCAAAACTACTCAGAGACTTCACAAAGTTTCTCTGGAGAAGGATGGGGACCGAAGAAACGAGTCAGGTGGGTAACAGAGTTGAAATAGTGCTTCATTTCAGGACTTTTGGATGTTGCCCAAGGGAGCTCCTTTTTTTTGTATTTTTTTGGAGTGATGCTGATTCCCTTGACGACACACGGGGAAGAGAACCCTAAAGATAAAGGTGCCGTCTGGGACAGCGAGTCCACTTAGGAGCCAGTCTAAGTGTCACGGTGGCTCGTTATGAGAAAACGTGTCAGGGTTTAGTGAGGCATCCATGTTTAGGACTTGTTTGGGGAAGATGTGTTTGCCACCTTCCTAGTTTTTTCGATCTTGATTTTCTGGTCTGCTTCAAATTCAGCTGCTTTTTCCTAGTCGTGTGGCTCGGTGGAAAGAACGTGGGATTGGGAATCCAGAACGAGCCGGGCCTCGGTCTCCCCATCTGCAAAGTGGGATTAAGATTCTCGCTCTCCTTCCCTCTCCCTCTAACGTGGAGCCCTGTTTGGGACAGGGACCCCGTCCGATCTGATTATGCTCATCACCCCCAGTGCCGAGCGCGCCGCTTTTGACGTGTTGTGGAGGCTTAATCGATATCATTTAACATTTGACCTGGCTGTCCAGTCTCATATTTGGCTTTTCAGCTATTCCCAACTCGACTTGATCTTATTGATTTCTGCCCTCGTTTCTCCTTCGGATTTAGCGGTTAAGTGAGTTTAGGGTTATGGAGCTCCGTCTCTTCACCAACTGCCCTCCGGGACTCGATCGTCAACGTCAGTCAGCAAATAAGATTGACCGCACGAGGAGCGGGAAATTGGGCACATCTGGTGGGGAGGGCAAAGTGTTCATTGGAGAAAGCGGGGATTCTTGTGGATTTCTGGAGTTTAACAGGGAACCCAAGGCTAACAGAGGGCGGAATCCAAAGGTGAGGTTTCGGATGCCCCCAGGTGAAGGGAGAACCGGTGCCCCTGCACTTAGCAGGCAGGCGGGCGCTCGGGAAATGTTCTTCCTGCTGCCCTGGCTCTGGGTCACCCCTGGGCAGACCGAGCCAGAGCCCGGTTACCGTGCCGCACCAGGGCGGCAACTGAGCCAGCGGGTGCTGCCCTCCAGGATGTCCCGATCTCCATTTTTTTTTTTTGATGGCATTTATTAAGCGCTTACTATGTGCAAAGCACTGTTCTAAGCGCTGGGGAGGTTACAAGGCGATCAGGGTGTCCCACGGGGGGCTCACAGTCTCAATCCCCATTTTACAGACGAGGGAACTGAGGCACAGAGAAGTGAAGCGACTTGCCCAAAGTCACACAGCTGACGAGTGGCGGAGCCGGGATTTGAACCCATGACCTCTGACTCCAAAGCCCGGGCTCTTTCCACTGAGCCACGCTGCTTCCCATTCCCACACAAGCTGAGGCGCGTCCTCTTCTCCGGGGAAGAGCCCTCGGCCTGTCCTTCTGGTCCCTGCAGGAGTTCTTGGGGAAGGCAATGCGAGCGATGCCTGGAGCTGGGACCTTATTAACAACAACGATAATAATGATTTTGGTATTTGTTTAACACTCACTATGTGCCAGGCGCTGTACTAAGCGCTGGGGTGAAGAGAAGCAAATCGGGTTGGACACAGCCCCTGCCCAACAGGCTCACAGTCTCAACTTATAGATGAGGTGAACGAGGCCCAGAGAAGCGAAGGAACTTGCCCAGGGTCACACAGCAGAGAAGTGGCAGAGATGGGATCAGAACCAGGTCCTTCTTCCCCCCAGCGCGTGACCGCCTCGGCCCCGCGTGTCGCCGCGACGGGAGAGCCGATGGCGGCCCCGGCCGGGACTGAGGCGGGAGTTGTCCTGAACTCGGGGTCCCGTGAGAAGGCAAGCCCGGCTCAGACGGGACCCTGACTGTTGGCGAGAAATGGGCCTTCAGCTGACTCTTTCCGTTGTGACTCGCTGGGCCCATTGCGGCGCCTTGACTCACTGGTTTCATTTCCTCGATGCCTCCAGGCAGCGCGTCCAAGCCCCGACCTGCCCGGATCACGCCTCCCAGCTGCCCCGTCACCCAGGGGCTCGGGCGCCCCTCCCCAAAACACCCACCCCCGCGCGTCCCCCCGGCAGGGCCGCACGCCGACTCTCGGCCTGCCGAATTCTCCCACTCTGGGGTGGAACTTTCCGTTGCTTGTTTTGGCTCGCGACGGCCGGGGAAATTAGGAGCGGCGTGTGCGGGGCTGCCGTGTGTCAAGGAACCCTTTCCCAGCTTCTGTCCGTGATCAGACATTCACGTGCCCTGTCCCGATTCCCGATGGGCTCCAAGAGAAAGTAGGCCGGGCCCAGGGGCACGATGTGGGCGGCCGATGAAATTTAAGCGCCGGGTGTTCGTGTTCTCCAGCCGACGGCCTCCAAGGGCGTCCTCTCTGTCCCTTTAAATGATTTCCTCTCCCTGGGTATTTTTAAATATGACTCGCTGCCCCTGGGTTAGGGCCCCTCCCCACCTTCACTGGGCTTGCTTTGCCACCCTGCTCTCCCTGCTCCAGAGTTCCCTCGAGTAACTTGAGCCGGGTGGCCCAGCACGGGGGTCTCTGGGGAGCCGCTCCGCAACTGTTGCTTCTCATCTCCTCTGGCTTGGCTCGGTGTGACGTTTTTACCCGAGGCGAGGACCTTAGCCCAGCCTTTCCCGGCCCCCGAGTCCTGGGCCCGTAGCCTCTGGGCCCCGTCCAGAGCCGGTCGGGAGCACATCCAGGCCTATTTTGGGGGACTGTTCCTGTCCTGGCTTCTGGGGCCTCCTTGGGGTTGGTCTAGGCGCCTTGGAGTTGTGCCCCGCAGGGATTCACGGCCACCACTGCCCGCGGGTGGGGGTTTTTCCCGCCAGCCACCTTGGCGGGTTTTGTGGGGGGCTCCGTTCCAGATCACCATCCGGCGTTGCCGACCCGAAAGTCCGCCCGAAGTGGTGGGGCCCTGTCCCTTCCCTTCGGAGGGTGACGTGGACCCAGATGCAGGTGCGAAGGTCTCCGCCCCCCGGGGCTCTGCTTAGGGCTCAGCGGTGCTTCGCAAGGTCCCTCGAAGATGACCCTCGGGGAAGTAGGGGCCGGCCCTCTGGGTGCTTGGCTTGGGTTTTCCCCGGGTGGCCTTCTTTACGGCTGCTTGGCACCCTGGCCCGGGCTGTCCTCCACCCCGAAAGGTAGGGCCTGGATGGAGTTATCAGATCGGGCCCGAGCTGGCTTAGCGGGCACCGCGGGAACTCCCGGGCCCCCCTACCCCCGGCCACCTTGGGGGACAGATGTCCAGCTCAGTGACCCAATGCCTCATCCACGGCCATCACCCTGCTGGACATCCTTTGGTGGACCCATGGTCCTCCCGGTTGGTGCGTGGCCAAGACCGGTAACTGTAAAGGACTCGGGGGACGAGAAATCCTCAGTCATTCCTGGGGGTGGTAGCGAAGCGCGCTGATCCAGAGAGGCCAAACCAGCGACCCTAGGGGAAAAACCCTGTGCCCTCTCTCGAGAGTCGGGGCAGCCCGTCCACCCTTCCTGTGGTAGTGGCCCACTTCAGGTGCAGTTATTTCTTTGGATGGAGACTAGAGGAAGAAAGATGATTTTCAGTGATTCACTTAAGAATCTTTCAGATAAACTACCCTCTTGTATCTAGAAAGGAGATTCCCCCCCGCCCAGCCCCTCCCCGCCCCGCCAGAGAAAGAGAAACGTATCTCTCTGGACCGAGTTTTTCTTCTGCTCGCGTGGTTCACTTGTCGCTGCTCCAAATGAGATCCACCCAGACAGCTCTGCCAGGCCAGCCGCCTTTACAAGGTTTTTGTTTCAGGGCAAGGCTTGTCCCCTCGAGACCCTGACAGCAGGCGTCCGCCGGGACACTGTCCCCTTGTCCTTTTGGATGCTCCGGTTACCCACTGGAGATCCCTGGGGCTTCTGAAAGAGGTGCGGGTTTAGGGTTGCCAGCCCGTCAAGTGCCCTACCAATTTCTGACCAGTCAGAGGGGAAATTAGTCACACGCGGTCTTGCTCAGCTGGGAAGTTTTCTGGAGACGATTGGCCAGGTGTCCAAGCCACTTGGGATGCTTTAGAAGGTGTGTGGATGGGAAAACCGTCGAAAGACTCGCTCTCCTCACTGCTGTTTTCCGGCTGTCATCAATCTTCTCGCAGATAATGAGATATCACCTACTTGTCCAGAGTTGGGTAGTACACCGGAGCCTCAATCCCCTCGCTTCTGTATCTGGGTTTCTCTGCTCACTTGTTCCCCCTCCCGCTCATTCTCCCTGCCTCCCTCCCTCCTTCCTTCCATCTTTCCCTCCTCCCCACATTGGAACCCTGGAAAGCTTTAGGTAACGTCATCTTTGGGGATGATAACGTCCCCGTGTTGGCTTGTACTCCACAAAGTCCTGTGGAGAACCAAGTATTCCTGCCAGAGCCAGTCTTGGGTGAGGGGTGGTTTCTCTTCTTGTGACCCTGCCTTAATCCTCATCCTTTCAGGAATCTGGGCCCAGCCCCGGCCTCCCCTGGAATTGAAAATGGAAAAACTGCGGCGTCCTGATTGGACTTTTGTCTTGCCCTTGGAGCCCTGAAGGGGCCTGCTTCCTTTTTTCCAACGTGTGACGATGAAAACTTAGTCACCGCCCAGCCCATAGTGGACTGAATCTCTTCTGCCAAAGAATGAGTTTCCTGGGCGGGTCTCCTCTGTTATCGGTGACAAATAGCCCTCCACAGATGCCTGCAGCCACGGGGCTGAATTTTCACTTGGCGCCTGGGGGATCAGGCTGAGCAGGGGCATCTGGGGGTCTCAGTCAGCCAGTCGTATTTATTGAGCGCCTACTGTGTGCAGAGTGCTTGGGAGAGTACATAATAGCAATAAACAAACACATTCCCTGCCCACAACGAGCTTACCGTCCAGAGGATCCACCCCGGCCAGGGCTCGAAAAACACCAGGCTCAGTGTTTGGTTTGAAGCAGGGGGGAGCAGGTGGGGTCCCCTGCTCACCCCCAGGCCAAGGTAACACATCACCCCCCCACCCCTCCCCACCTTGGCTCTGAAATCAGGAAATATTCTGTAGTGCAAAGCCTAGAGATAAGCATTGGTTTGCGAACCGAACCTCGATGAGGCCTAAATTACCAGAAGTCATTCAGTCAGTTGTATTTATGAAGCACTTACTGTGTGCAAAGCACTCAGCGTACCAAGTACGGTATAACAGAGTTGGTAGATGGGTTCCCTGCCCTCAAAGAGCGAACAGACCAGGGGAGGAGTCAGACGTTGATATAAATGAATCAGCTGCGTGGTTTAGTGGATAGAGCACCAGTCTGGGAATCAGAAGGACCTAGGATCCAATCCCGGCTCTGCCGCTTGTCTGCTGTGTGACCTTGGGCAAGTCACTTCACTTCTCTGGGCCTCAGTTCCCTCATCTGGAAAATGGGGAATAAGACTGCGAGCCACATGTGGGACAGGGATGGTGTCCAACCTGATGAGCTTATATCTAACCCAGCGCTTAGTTCAGTGTCTGGTACCAAGTAGGTGCCAGTAATAATAATGATGGCATTTATTAAGCGCTTACTATGTGCCAAGCCCTTTCTAAGCGCCGGGGAGGTTCCAAGGCGATCAGGTCGTCCGACGGGGGGCTCACGGTCTTAATCCCCATTTTACAGCTAACTGAGGCCCAGAGAAGTGAAGTGACTGGTCCAGAGTCACACAGTTGACAACTGGCGGAGCCGGAATTTGAACCCATGACCTCTGACTCCAAAACCCGTGTTCTTTCCACTGAGCCCCGCTGCCAGACTGGACTGTGAGCTCATTGTGGGCAGGGACTGTCTGTCTCTGTTGCTGTATTATACTTTCCCAAGCGCTTAGTACAGTGCTGTGCACACAGGAAGCACCACACAGTAAGCACGATTGAGTGAATGAATGAATGAATGGATATAAGTGTCACGGGGCTGAGGGATTATTCTATTTATTTTATTTTGTGAATATGTTTTGTTGTCTAGAAGGGGAGCCCTTCTAGATTGTGAGCCCGCTGCTGGGTAGGGACCGTCTCTATATGTTGCCAACCTGTACTTCCCAAGCACTTAGTACAGTGCTCCGCACACAGTAAGCGCTCAGTAAATACGAGTGAATGGGTGAGTAAAGGGTGCAAATCCCGGTACCAGGGCGGGGCCGAAAGGAGTGGGAGAAGAGGAAATGACCTAGTCGGAGGAGATGAGGCTTTGAAGGTGGGGAGAGGCATCCTCTGTTGAATATGAAGAGGGAGGGTATTCCAGGCCAGAGGCGGAAAGACCCAAATGTCTTTTGTTCTAGGCCAGCCTAAAAGGGAAAAGCAGTGGGGCTAAGCCCCCGGGGGACGGGTGGGCATGTAACCCTCATCCAGCTCTTGAGGAAGGGCCTCAGGCTGTAGACTGTCAGGATTTTCCTCCCTCACCCCGGGCCCCCAATTGTCTGTACTGGATGAAATTTATAACAAAGTCAGAATAATATAAATATATATATATATATACACACACACACACACACACACACACACACACACACACACACACACACACATAACACACACTCACACACAAGATGCTGAGCAACTATTCTGACTGTTAATATGGATAAATATATCATTAATATTTATATAGTTCATTCATTCAGTTGTATTTATTGAGCGCTTACTGTGTGCAGAGCACTGTACTAAGTGCTTGGGAAGTACAAGTTGGCAACATGATGATGGTGATGGCATTTAGCAAAGCACTGTTCTAAGCACTGGAGAGTTTACAAGGTGATCAGGTTGTCCCACCGGGGGCTCACAGTCTTAATCCCCATTTTACAGATGAGGGAACTGAGGCCCAGAGAAGTGAAGTGACTTGCCCAAAGTCACACAGCTGACAGTTGGCGGAGCCAGGATTTGAACCCATGAACTCTGACTCCAAAGCCCGTGCTCTTTCCAGTGAGCCATGCTGCGTCTCCAGCATATTTAATAATAATTAGCATTAACATAGTTAATAATAATGATGATGATGATGGTATTTGTTAAGCACTTACTATGTGCAAATAATAATAATAATAATATTAATAATGGCATTTATTAAGCGCTTACTATGTGCAAGGCACTGTTCTAAGCGCTGGGGGTATACAAGGTGATCAGGTTGTCCCACAGGGGGCTCACAGTCTTCATCCCCATTTTACGGATGAGGTAACTGAGGCCCAGAGAAGTGGAGTGACTTGCCCAAAGTCACACAGCTGACAAGTGGCAGAGCCAGGATTCGAACCCATGACCTCTGGCTCCAAAATCCGTGCTCTTTCCACTGAGCCACGCTGCTTCTCAGTGCAAAGCACTGTTGTAAGCCCTGGGGGGATACAAGGTGATCAGGTCGTCCCACGGGGTGGGGGCTCACAGTCTTCATCTCCATTTTACAGCTGAGGGAACTGAGGCCCAGAGAAGTGAAGTGACTGGCCCAAAGTCACACAGCTGACAGGTGGCGGAGTCGGGATTTGAACCCGTGACCTCTGACTCCAAAGCCCGGGCTCTTTCCACTGAGCCACGGACCTGTTAAGCACTTACTAGGTGCCAGGCACTGCTCTAAACGTTGGGGTAGATAGAAGTTAATCAGTTTGGACACAGTCTCTGTTCCACATGGTGCTCACACCGCTACTCCCAAGTTTACAGATGAGGGACCTGGAGCCCAGAGAAGTTAAGTGGCGCTCCCAAGGTCACCCAGCGGGCATGTGGCAGAATGGGGATTAGAAACCATGTCCTTCTGACTTTCAGGCCTGTACTCAATCCACCAAGCCACCCTGCTTCTCCCGATCTGCCAGTGATAGGCCAGGCTCCGGCTGGGCGGCAGCAATTCATTCATTCAATCATATTTATTGAGCGCTTACTGTGTGCAGAGCACTGTACTAAGCGTTTGGGAAGTACAAGTCGGCGCCACGGGGTCGCTTCCCAACAACGGGCTCACGGTCTAGAAGGGGGAGACAGACAACAGAACAAAACATCTGCCGCCGTAAAGCCCTCCGGAAAGGCTGTGACTCTTTTTGCGGGACGTTTTCTAGAGTTCCGACTCTGCCCGGTTCTTATTTATGCTTGCCTTTGATAACTGTCAATGGGCAACTATCCCTGGGTGCATTTGAAGGGAAAAAAGTGCTTTATTGAGATCTCAGTCTGAACCCTAATTTCCACATGGTGCTTAGCTCATAGAAGGAAACCTTTAGCACATTTGAAAATTGTACATTTTTTGTCTTTCAGCCAGACCCTCCCCTTTATCTCTATTTTTCTGGCACTGAAGCCTCTCATCCAACTTTTGTAGGTCTCTCCCGAGATGGCTGGATGTGATGCTTGGATTACTTCCGTCGTCCAGAGGGGAGGCCAGGGACCCTGACCACTTTGCTCTTTGTCTCTCCCCAGATAAAACCGATAGATAGAAAGATAGAGCGATCGATCGTAAACTTAGGGCCCGTGGCTTTGGAGAGCAGAATTCACAGTCACAGAATTCCTCACAGAATTTCCCCTGTGCATCTGGTGGGTTAGCACCCTCCCCATTCCAAGATGGGGATGCTCCCTGGATCAGGACTGCCTTGCCCGGGGAGGAAAAACTCCACGGGTAAAAGGAGTACGGATGTAGGGGGCCAAGAGACTGGCTGGCAACCAAAACCGCGCTAGCCAGATGAAATCTCATGGTAGCTCTGCTTCCTTTGAATGTGGAGAACCCTGGACGTTCTCCCTCCCTCTCTCTCTATCCCCTATTTAATTAGCATTTCTCAGCCAGCTTTCCTCACCTCTCCTTTGCCTGACACCACACCCTGCATATTTCTGGGCTCCCATCACTCTATTTTAAGATACTGTGTCAAGCTCCATAACGATCCAGCTGGGGTGGTGGTGTTCTTATCAAAGCGAACGGATTATGCCATTTAAAGGGGACCTTGACCTGGCGTGTAAAGCGTGTGTGGACAGTGAAGTTCTTCCCCGGGCTTGGAATTAAGATCTCTTCTGTAAGCGCCAAGCCTCGAGCGTCGGTCTGCCAGCTGAACCACAATGAGGCATAGGTTATCAGAAAGACCGAAAGGTCTGTCGTTCCGGGCAAACCCAAAACCGTTCTTCAGTGGGATTCGTTCAGAAAAATCACGGCGGGGATGGGGTCAATGGCCAAAGAGCGAGGTGCCTTGTAGGTTGAGTTCTTTTTCCTTCCTCTTTATTGCTGATCCTCCTCTAAATTGAAAGCAGGGAGTCTCCGCTGCCCAGGAGGAAGGGATGGGTGATTGGAGGGCTGCGGGCAGGTGGCTGGCAGTGATTTCTCAGAGGAAGGGGACTCGGACAAGACGGTTCCGATGACGGCGACGTGGCAGCGGCCTCGTCAGGGAACCCATCGGCCCTCTTCCCCCTTGGAGCCAGTGGTGGGAAGATTTCACAGTTTCCTTTCCTTAGCCGATAGGGCCTGGCATCCGGGCCTCCCCTCGCCGCCGTGGCCGCGGTCCGGAATTTGGAAAGCCAACTCCCAATCGGCCCGGGCTTCGTGGAGGCCGGATCCTGGGTGTGGAGTCCCTGCTTCGGTCCCCTGCTCCCGCGACACGCGGGGGGGTTTGGGGCGGGATGGAAAAGGCCAAGTGAATGTTCCGTGTCTATAATGAAAATATCTGTCTTTCTTTATTAGAAATTCATTGAATTTGAAGATTCCCAAGAACAGGAAAAAAAGGACTTACAGATCCGAGTGGAATCCTTAGAGTCCCAAACCCGCCAGCTTGAACTCAAAGCAAAAAACTATGCTGACCAGAGTAAGTGGAACTTCATCTGCTCCTAAGTTTGCTGCCCAAGAGAGCTCCTCCCAGCTCGGTGTCTCGTCGCGGCCTCCGACGGGGCCCGGGGATGCGCTTGGGGTCGCCGCTGCTGGGTCATCCCGAGTTCCCCCACCTTTCCCCCGTCGCTCCCCCAACCGCGTGAGTTGCCTCGGTTCTGCTTCGTACCTCGGTCTCCCTGTGCATCCAGACAGCGCTACCCGTGCAGCCTCTGCTCCTCTGTGTCCTCCCATTGGCGTCTCAGGGCCCGGCCCCTCCCTGGAAGCCACCGGAAAACCTGGGGTTCCCTGGGGGTTGGGGTGGGGATCCCCAAGTGGCCGGCAACTCCTTAATGTGCCCCTGGGTTTGCTAGATTTGGGCGAGGACCATGGGTGCAAACGTAGAGCCCTGCGTGGACGTGGACATTGCGTTCACCCCCCCTGATAACCGGCCAGCGGAGACCCCCACCCCTTGCGCCCTGACTGCTGCAGAGGCCGCTCGGACTTGGGCCTGCGGATTCTGGCTCACACTAGGCCTCCCTCTGCCGTGCTTAAAACCAGAAAACCTGATCTTTCCCTTTGCCTTGCTGGGATTCCCAGCCCAAGGGCCGCGTAACCTGTTGATTTTGGGAGAGCCCAGCCTGGACCTGGCTCATTCATTCAATCGTATCTATTGAGCGCTTACTGTGTGCGGAGCACTATACTAAGCTCTTGGTTGACCAGTCGCCCCTGCCTTGACCTAATTGTTCTCGTGAGTCAGGGCCAGCTTGAGCCCACACCGAACTCCAGCCTCTGGAGGGCCGCCTCATTCCACAATCGGGCCGAAGGCAGGGGCAATAATAATAATAATAATGATATCTGTTAAGTTCTTGCTATGCGTCAAGCCCTGTACTAAGTGTGGGTCAAGATAATCGGGCTGAATAATAATAATAATAATGGCATTTATTAAGCGCTTACTATGTGCAAAGCACTGTTCTAAGCGCTGGGGAGGTTACAAAGTGATCAGGTTGTCCCACGGGGGGCTCATAGTCTTAATCCCCATTTTACAGATGAGTGAACTGAGGCCCAGAGAAGTTAAGTGATTTGCCCAAAGTCACACAGCTGACAAGTGGCAGAGCCAAGATTTGAACCCACAACCTCTGACTCCAAAACTCGTGCTCTTTCCACTGAGCCACGCTGAAAGTAGTCCCTGTCCCGCGTGGGGCTTGCGGTATATGCAGGAGGGAGAACAGGTATTGAATCCCCATTTTATAGGTGAGGAAACTGAGGAACCCAAAAGCGGAGTCACTTGCCCAAGGTCACACAGCTGGCACGTGGCAGAACCAGTTTTCGAACCCAGGTCCCCCGATTCCCAGGTCCGTGCTCTTTCCGCAAAGCCACCCTGCTTCTCCGAATCTCTTTTCGGATTTCCCCAAGTTTAATAGCACAAATAATAATACTAGTAGTACTTGTTAAGCACTTCTCTCGTGCCAAGCATTGTTCAAAGCGCCGGGGTAGATACACGTTAATGTGGTTGGGCGCGGTCCCTGTCCCACACGGGGCTCACGCTCTTAATCCCAATTTACAGATGCTCAGAGAAGTTAAGTGATTTGCCCAGGGTCACACAGCAGACGTGCGACAGAGCCAGGATCGGAACCCAGATCCTTCGGACTCCCAAGCCTGTGCCGTATCCACTAAGCCACGCTCCTTCTCCTGTTGCCTAGGACTGATCCTTCTATCAGACCATTCCAAGTCCCTGGACTAGTTAGTGCCCACGCTGTCCTTTCTGGGCAGGCGTCAGCCTCTTCAGCCCCCGCTCCCTCCCCCCTGAAGCAAGAAGAGAGTCCCGCTGGGATCCTTCCAGCTTTCTCTTCTTCCCCTGAGACTGGGAAGTTCAACTTCTCAGGGCCCTCCGGTTTCCTACCGCCCAAAGCCCTTCAGTTGTCACATGACGATAAACCGTACAGTTGCAAGTCACGTTTCTTATCAAGAAGTGATGGTCAGAACAGATTCTGTGGGTTCCCCCTGACTATGGGAGGTTCACATTTTTGATTGTTCCGGGACTATGGGGGAGCACGGAGGGAATGCCTGAGCCTCACGTGGGGTTCAAGAGGCCTTCCGAACCTCGCTGTGAGTTAGAAACAGGACTCGGGTCCTCTGCCTCTCGGGGGTCTGGAAAATTGGCTTCTCCCAAGTGGGTTTCACCACCCAAGATGAGAGAGAGAATCTGCTGCACATTGAGACTGACTTTTGGCTCCTAGACAAGTTTTGTGTTTTGTTTTTTTTTTAATGGCATTTATTAAGCGCTTATATGTGCAAACCACTGTTCTAAGCCCCGGGGGGATTACAAGGTGATCAGGTTGTCCCACGAGGGGCTCACAGTCTTAATCCCCATTTTGCAGATGAGGTAACTGAGGCACAGAGAAGTTAAGTGACTTGCCCAAAGTCACACAGCTGACAATTCTAGATTGTGAGCCCGCTGTTGGGTATGGACCATCTCTATATGTTGCCAACTTGTACTTCCCAAGCTCTGCACACAGTAAGCGCTCAACAGATACGATTGAATGAATGAATGAATGACAGTTGGCAGAGCCGGGATTTGAACCCGTGACCTCTGACTCCAAAGCCCGGGCTCTTTCCACTGAGCCGCGCTGCTTCTCAAGTTCAAGTTCCGAGGAGACAGACCCTGCTTTGAGCCACGAATCCTGCCCTCACGTTGTCCTGTTCGGGAAGTTTTGCGGAGAACCCGTGACTACCCTGTAGATACTCTGAGAGCCCTAGGGAGGCCAGCAACAGAACCAGGCTACCTCAAGTCAAATCAATCAATCAATCGTATTTATTGAGCGCTTACTGTGTGCAGAGCACTGTACTAAGCACTTGGGAAGTACAAATCGGCAACATACAGAGCCAACAATGGGCTCACAGTCTAGAAGGGGGAGACAGGCAAAAAAAAAAAATCAATCAGGCACTGATATTTATTGAACATTAGTGTGTGCAAAGCCCTATTCTATATGCTTGAGAGAGTATAATAGAGTGGATAGATGTGATCACTTGTTTGTTAAGCATTTGTTAAGCGCTCACTATGTGCAAAGCACTGTTCTAAGCGCCGGGGAGGATGCAAGGTGATTAGATTGTCCCACGTGGGGCTCACAGTCTTCATCCCCATTTTCCAGATGAGGTAACTGAGGCACAGAGAAGTTAAGTGACTTGCCCAAAGTCACACAGCTGACAATTGGCGGAGCCGGGATTTGAACCCATGACCTCTGGCTGCCAAGCCCTTCCTCTTTCCATAGAGCCATGCTGCTTCTCTTGTCTACAGGGGGCTTTCAAACTTTTGGTGCTACCGAGGTGCTGTAGAATGGGTGCCCTTGGGTGCCAGGGCAGACTGGGGGTGAGGGGGGCATTGAGAGATACGGCACGTACGGGAGAAGCCGAGTGACCCAATGGATTAGTACAGTGCTTTGCACATAGTAAGCGCTTAATAAATGCCATCGTATTATATTATTATTATAAGAGTGTGAGAGATCGGGAGTCAGAAGGGCCTGAGTTCATCTGCTCTTTGATCTTGGACGAGTCGCTTCATTTTTCTGTGCCTCAGTTACCTCGTCTGTAAAATGGGATTTGAGACTGTGTCCCGTTACCCGCCCCCGGATGTGGGACTTGGATTGTGTCCAACCTGATTACCTTTTATCTTACCCAGCGCTTAGTACAGTGCCTGGCACCTAATCAGCGTTAAAAAAAATACCACAGGAGGCGGGGGGGTTTCCAAGGGTGGCAGCCCCTCCTCTGGCGTCAGTTGCGGAGAAAGGGCCCCAGTGGCTTCCAGCCTCGGAGCCCGATGCAGGCCCGAGCAGTGGAGCCACCATCTCGGCAAGTCCATTTACAGCCCACCCTATTGGACTCCAAAAGGAAGGGGCAGGTGGGCGAGCTGACCAAAAGATGAGGGGCAAAGCCTTTGGGGAGGGGAAGCTGGGGGGACGAAGCCAATGGCTTCAAGTTAGCGCAAGGAAATGAAAAGTGGATCCCAAGAGCCAAAATGGGTTAGAAGAGCCATTTCTCCTGCCGTCAAGCCTGTCCCCACCTCTCTCAGGACCTCTCGGGTCTCTGAGCTACGTCATCTACATTTTCACGTATGACTGAACTGAAGGTGGATCTCCAACAATCCGTACCTAAAGTCTGGCGTGTCAAGGGACGTTGTTGGTAGGAGGAGAGGTTTTATGGAAACACTGAATTTTGATTCAAGGGTGCCTTAAAGCAGGAAAACCTGGGGAATCTTGGGCCTGGAGAAACGAAATCTCTAGCTGGCCACGCAAACCGAGGCTGGGTACAGGTTGGAACGTGGTGTTTTAACGCAGAGAAGAGAGGTGCGTTCACACGATCACTGAGACCTTCCCTCTTCAGAGCTGATGCTTTCTTGTTGTGTTGTTGTTGTTGTTGTTCTTGTTGAAGAATGGTTTCATCCCCAAAGATGGAGGCGCTTTGTCTCTCGGGTTAGGCAGAGCGAAGGACCGCTTGTCATGGGGGCGGTCGCGGAGATTCTTCCGGATTTTAATGGTGAACTTTGTCAGAGCTGGGGAAGGCTTGAGGCCTGAAAATCAGAAGCCCTGATGGAAATGGTGAAATACAGCTGTAGAACTTGAATGCATCTCTGATAGCTATTGCCTCTCTCTCCACTTCCTCACTCCATTCCTTATTCATTCATTCAGTCAGTCGTATTTATTATTATTAACAATAATAATGATAATGGCATTTATTAAGCACTTACTATGTGCAGAGCACTGTTCTAAGTGCTGGGGAGGTGACAAGGTTGTCCCAAAGGGGGCTCACAATCTTAATCCCCATTTTACAGACGAGGTAACTGAGGCCCAGAGAAGTAAAGCGACTGGCCCAAAGTCACACAGCTGACAGTTGGCGGAGCCAGGATTTGAACCCATGACCTGTGACTCCAAAGCCCGGGCTCTTTCCACCGAGAGCTTACTGTGTGCAGAGCACTGTACTAAGCACTTGGGAAGTACAGGTCGGCAACATATAGAGACGGTCCCTCCCCAGCAGCGGGCTCACAGTCTAGAAGGGGGAGATAGACAACAAAACAAAACATGTAGACAGGTGTTCTTAATTTGGAGATTATACAGTGTGTTGAGTTTACTGCTTATGTTCCACACTGGAATGAACCTCGATGCTTTCTCGAGTCGTTCAGTTGTATTTATTGAGCGCTTACTGAGTGCGGAGCACTGTACTAAGTGCTTGGGGAGTACTAGTCGGCAACATGTAGAGACGGTCCCTACCCGACAACGGGCTCACAGTCTAGAAGAATCCAGACGAATCCTGCCGATGGCTGGAATTTTCTTCTTTCTGAGCATGGGGGGCTGTCGGCCAAAAAGAGGAGCACGCCGCCCAGGGCCCACTCCTATCCAGAGCCACGTAGGCATTTGTGTCCCTTGTTCCATCCTGAGGATCACTGCTAATGGAATTTGCTTCTAGGACCCCAAAGCCATTGTTCTTGGAATTGAGTTTCCGGAGAATAGCATGTGCTTGAATGTGGACTGGGCTGTAGTAAAGTATTTAGGAAGCCACCTCGCCGCGTATGTAGGGTCGCGCACGGCAGTTCAGTACCGTCCTAGGTGTAAAATATGGAAATGCTGGACCCGACACTCTCAGTCACGTGAAAGAACAAATTCTCTTTAGGAGAGACACTTGTAGAGCTCATTTTTTGACTGGTGGGAGTTCTTTGGAACTAGGAGGGTCGGAGGAATTTCAAAGCCAGCATTGATGGAGGGATAAAACGTCAAAAAAGTTGCCCCTTATTCCCAGAAATTATTTTTGTTGCCTTCGTATAAGCTGACAAGAAATCTCACTGTGGTAGCAAAGCGTGTAAGTTCAGATTTCGCTCGTTTTGAGGAAATGCCCCAGGACGGTGCATCCTCGCTCAGGGGGCTACCCGGGCAATGATCGCTCATTTACTGGTTTTCATTTTTAAAAAACCAAACTTTGGGGTCTTCCCTCCGGAAGCTGTTTTCTCCGGGACTGACATTATGCCCATGGTGGTTCTGGGGCCCAGGCACACGCCCCTGATGTCCTCCAGCCCAGCAGGGAAGCGGGGAAGAGTTTGATGGTGGGAAGACCAAATAATAAAAGTAAGAAAGGACTGGGGAGCAAAAGCCAGCAGATTGGTCCCTCTTGCAAAGCAAGCTGGATATTAGTTTGTCTTTTCGAGGGATCAGAAAATAGAAGAACCACTGGGAAAAGTGATTTAGAACAGTGCTTTGCACATAGTAAGCGCTTAATAAATGCCACTGTTATTATTATTATTATTATTATTATAAAATCGTGGAAAATGTCATACCCAGGGTCACGCTGCGGGGCTGGGGCCTGGCTTCTCTGCCATCGGTGCCCCGGATGGCCGCCAGGGGGCAGTGCGGCCTGTGGCCTGCTTCTAATCCCTGCTCTGCCATTGGCCAACTCCCTGTGACCTAGTAATAATAATAATAGTAATAATAATAATAATAATAATTATTATTATTACTATTATTATTATTATAATGGCATTTATTAAGCAATTACTATGTACAAAGCACTGTTCTCAGTGCTGGGGAGGCTACACGGCGATCAGGTTGTCCCACAGGGGGCTCTCAGTCTTCACCCCCATTTTCCAGATGAGGTAACTGAGGCCCAGAGAATCAATCAATCAGTCAATCAATCGTATTTATTGAGCGCTTACTGTGTGCAGAGCACTGGACTAAGCGCTTGGGAAGCCCAAGTTGGCAACATAGGGAGACAGTCCCTCCCCAACAGTGGGCTCACAGTCTAAAAGGGGGAGACAGAGAACAAAACCAAACATACTAACAAAAATAAAATAAATAGAATAGATATGTAGAAGTAAAATAAATAAATAAATAAATGGAAGTGAAGTGACTTGCCCAGAGTCACACAGCTGACCATTGGCAGAGCTGGGATTTGAACCCATGACCTCTGGCTCTCGCCATCGAGCCACGCTGCTTCTCATCCTATGCTGCTTCTCAAATTGGTCCCCATTTTACAGAGGAGGAAACTGAGGCCCCGATACTTTGATCCTTAGTCTTCCTCCTTAGGCTGAACTTATGTTGCCAACTTGTACTTCCCAAGCGCTTAGCCCAGTGCCCTGCACACAGTAAGCGCTCAATAAATACGATTGAATGAATGAATGAATGAACCCCTTGTGGGACAGGACTGGTTCCAGTCTGATTGCCTTTTTATCTGCCCCACCGCTTAACACAGTGTTCGTTGTGGGCAGGGAACACATCTACCGACTCTGATGTATTGTAGTCTCCCAAGCGCTTAGTACAGTGCTCTACACCTAGCGCTCAGTAAATACGATTGAATGAATAATAATAAGAGTAATAATAAATGATTGCTTGCTTAGTACTAGTGTTGGGTGAAATACAAATAACGCACTTAAAACAAGTTCCAGAAGAGGGCGCTATAGTCGTGAGAGGAATAATAATAATAATAATGGTATTTGTTAAATGCTTACTATGTGCAAAGCACTGTTCTAAGCGCTGGACATTTTTTAAGCGCTTACTAGGTGCAAAGCACTGTTCTAAGCGCTGGGGGGATACAAGGTGATCAGGTTGTCCCACGTGGGGCTCACAGGCTTCATCCCCATTTTACAGCTGAGGTAACCGAGGCCCAGAGAAGTTAAGTGACTTGCCCGAAGTCACCCAGCTGACAAGTGGCGGATCTGGGATTCGAACCCATGACCCCTGACTCCAAAGCCCGGGCTCTTTTCCACTGAGCCATGTGAGCCTCCCAGTAATAATCCTGAAATCCTGAAATAATCCTGAAAAGCTTTATTTTTGGGGATGGGGAGAAGAGCTACTCCGAAATAGTACTATGATTAAAATAATAATAAGCACATTACCCTGTCATCTAGCGGGCTGTGTATATTGGGGAAAGATTTCTTAGGTCTGTAATCCAGTGTTTGGATTCCTGTGTTTGCATGTGGATTTGCTTCCCTTATTCACCCCTCTCGGCCCCATAACACTTATGTAATAATAATGATGGCATTTATTAAGCGCTTACTATGTGCAAAGCACTGTTCTAAGCTCTGGGGAGGTCACAAGGTGCTTAATTTAGCTTTAATTCCATTTGTTCTGATGACTTAATAATAGTGGCATTTATTAAGCGCTTACTATGTGCAAAGTACTGTTCTAAGCTCTGGGGAGGTCACAAGGTGCTTAATTTAGCTTTAATTCCATTTGTTCTGATGACTTAATAATAATGATGACATTTATTAAGCACTTACTAGGTGCAAAGCACTGTTCTAAGCACTGGGGAAGTCACAAGGTACTTAATTTAGCTTTAATTCCATTTGTTCTGACGACAATAATAATGATGGCATTTATTAAGTGCTTACTATGTGCAAAGCACTGTTCTAAGCGCTGGGGAGGTCACAAGGTGCTTAATTTAGCTTTAATTCCATTTGTTCTGACGACTTAATAATAACGATGGCATTTATTAAGCGCTTACTATGTGCAAAGCACTGTTCTAAGCGCTGAGGAGGTCACAAGGTGCTTAATTTAGCTTTAATTCCATTTGTTCTGACGACTTAATGATGATGGCATTTATTAAGCACTTACTATGTGCAAAGCACTCTTCTAAGCGCTGGGGAGGTTGCAGGGTGATCAGGTTGTCCCTCGGGGGGCTCACAGTCTTCATCCCCATTTTACAGATGAGATAACTGAGGCTCAGAGAATAATAATAATAATAATGGCATTTATTAAGCACTTACTATGTGCAAAGCACTGTTCTAAGTGCTGGGGAGGTTGCAAGGTGATCAGGCTGTCCCTGGGGGGGCTCACAGTCTTCATCCCCATTTTACAGATGAGATAGCTGAGGCCCAGAGAATAATAATAATGGCATTTATTAAGCGCTTACTATGTGCAAAGCACTGTTCTAAGCGCTGGGGAGGTTGCAAGGTGATCAGACTGTCCCTGGGGGGGCTCACAGTCTTCATCCCCGTTATCCAGTTGAGATAACTGAGGCCCAGAGAAGTGAAGTGACTTGCCCAAAGTCACACAGCTGACAGTCGGCGCAGCCGGGGTTTGAACCCATGACCTCTGACTCCAAAGCCCGGGCTCTTTCCACTGAGCCACGCTGCTTCTCACATGTAAGCAACGCGGCCCAAATGATGGAGCCCAGGCCTGGGAGTGAGAAGGACCTGGGTTCTGATTCCGGCTCTGCCACTTGCCTCCTCTGGGACCCTGGCAGTTCATTTAACTTCTCCGTGCCTCGGTTACCTCATCTATAAAATGGGCATTAAGACTGTGAGTCCCATGTGGGACAAGGACTCCGTCCAAACCGATTTGCTTGCATCCACCCCAGCGCTTAGTATAGCCCCCGGCACGTCGAAAGCACTTAGCAAATGCCACAATTATTGTTATTGTTTCTGTAATTTGTATGTATTATTTATCTCTCCCTCTAGAGTGGGAGAAGGGAACGTTTTTACCGACTTGGTTACATTGTGCTCTACCAAGCGCTTAAAATGGTGCAGAGCATAAGTGTTCAGTAAATATGATTGATTAAATCAGATGGGGAGTTCTCCAGAGCCAATTAGCAATATTGTATGTTTTTGAAAGATACCATTTTTTTCCGCTTCATAGTACAATAGAAGGAAATCCCTTGAGCGTCTTAAGGATGAAGGAGGAATGAAATGTTATTGCCTCTCTTCTGTCTCTCAGCCGGTATGCCTCGACCCAGAGCTGATTTGGAATTGTGAAAATCTGGTTTCAGTGCAGAATTTTCTCCCCCCCAGATTCCCTTAGTTAGCAAAATTGGGCTCGTAATCCCATTTTTTGTATCCATTTTATTTCAGTTGGCCGGTTAGAGGAGCGAGAGGCTGAACTGAAAAAGGAATACAATGCACTACATCAGAGACACACAGAGGTAAGCCTCGGGGTTCTCCTTATAATGTGCATGTTGGAGTGAATAAATTTGCCCTGCAAACATTTGGGGCGCAGTAAAATTCCCTGGAAACGTAGTCACCGTAATTTGGGGTTTTGTCTTTGTTTTTTGTGGTACTGTGTGCCTTGGTTGTACTACGCGCTGGGGTGGACCCAGGTGGGAAGTGGGATCTAGGGGACATTTGTGTCTTAGTGGAAAGAGCCCGAGCCTGGGAATCGGAGGACCTGGGTTCTAAGCCTGGCTCTGCAAGTTGTCTGCTGTGTGAGCTGGGACAAGTCACTTTACTTCTCTGTGCCTCCGTTCCTCATCTGTAAAATGGGGATTCAATACCCTTTCTCCTTCTCTCCTTTATGCTTCAACCGTGAGCCTATTGTGGGACAGGGACCGTGTCCTCCTGATTAACTTGTGTCTACCCCAGAGCTTAACAGATGCAATAATCATAATAATCAGCCGGCTCTCATCTGAATGAGAATAATTCTGCACACCCAGTGTTTCTGTGCCTCACTGACTAGACTGATCGGAGAAGCAGCGTGGCTCAGTGGAAAGAGCCCGGGCTTTGGAGTCAGAGGTCAGGGGTTCAAATCCCAGCTCCACCGATCGTCAGCTGTGTGGCTTTGGGCAAGTCACTTAAATTCTCTGTGCCTTTACCTTATGGGGATGAGGACTGTGAGCCGAAAGTGGAACAACCTGATCACCATGTAACCTCCCCAGCGCTTAGAACAGTGCTTTGCACATAGTAAGCGCTTAATAAATGCCATCATTATTATTAAAGGAGCCTGGGAAATAGACAAACCTCCCGGGCTGAGTGAGCATTCCAGTGGGCAGCATCGAGGCCTGTCCGCGGGGCCGGGCGTCCTGCTCAATCTCTACCACATTCAAATCAGATCCTAAACTTTTTTTCGGTGACCATGCAGGTCAAAAGGGCCTCCTCGAAGGAGGAAGTTGGCCACCGGCCAGGAAACCCAGATCCCGTGGAGAAAGCATGGAGGTGTTTGGGCTGTTAAGGTGGACCGCCTCGTTGGTTTTGCCTGTGGACGAGGAGACGGCTTCCTCTCCATCCTTCCCATTGCCACCCTGATGGAAGTTGTTGTCCCATCCCTGCTGGATTGGCACCCCAGCCTCCTCACCGGCCTCTCCCTGCCTCCAGCACCTGTCCCCATCCAGTCTGTTGGCCCCACAGTTCGAATCTCTAAGCACCCTAAGCGGCCGACGGGAATGCCCCTAAAGTATTCCCCGACCACTTCCCCGCCTTCCTAAAAGTGGCACTCGTTTGTGATCCGTCTATTTGCATCGATGGCCTACTGGGGTACGGTATCATTCGTGCCTTTCCTGTCACGCTTCCACCTGCTATACCGATGGTAATCTGCATCTTCCGGTCTGTCTCCTTAGATGGTAAGCTTCTCGAGGGGAGAGCCCGAGTTTGCCACGTAGATTGGCGGAGCGCTCGGAAGGACCTCGGGAAATGCTGTCGGTGATGAGGAATCGGAGCTCATTCCACTGATGAGCCCCCACCGAGGAGTCCGAAGGCGAGGCCTAGAGCAAGGGTGGTCGTCTCCCGGGACCCCAGAGCCGCAGCCCAGATTGTAGTGGGGGGGTCAGAGCCCGGAGAGAGAAGCCCCAGGAAGCCGGGGATTTTGGGCCTCGTTTCTGGGGGCTGTTCCCGGGACCTCAGTACTGTACCTCACACTCAGTGGGTACTCAGTCAATCCCACTGGTGATGGTGGCGACATCCTTTGATCTGTCCCAGAAAAGTCCATTCTTAAACCACCTTCCCCGGAGTCCCCGTGTAGTGGTCCACCTGAATCTTGAGTCTTGAAATCTATAGGCTCCTTTGACGTGGATGATCCACTTTGCTGATCTCATCTGCCCCGTCTTTGCTCCCACCGCCTCCCTCCCTGTTGGGTCCATTCTACCCTCGGGCGTTCTTTAAGCCTCTCCCCTTTCGCCTCTCGGTGGTTCGGTTCTTTCTCTCCGGCTCGCCGGTCCGAATATAGCCTCCCTTCCCACGTCCCATCTGCCTTCCCCTGGCTCTCCCCGGCAAGCACCAGCAAGGGTCTGCAGGCCACGTCCCAACTCGAGTCATTTGCCCTCCTCCGAGGACCAGAAATTGCCCCAAGGTGAGGCGGGGCCTGGCCCGTCCACCCTCCGACGGCCCGGAGCGACTCAAAGGCCCGCTCCCCAATCCCTCGAGGCTCATTTCTGAGGAGCCCCAGGGCCCGCGGCCCCGGCCGGTGGCTAGCTGACGGGGAGAAGGCCGAGCTCCTTCCCGAGATTCAGAGGCCTGCGGCTCTGCCCTTGTCCGTATGTGGGTTGCCTTGCTCTTGGCCTGGGCTACGGAACATGGGGGACTTTTGCCGTTCGCCCGCTCCCCTCCCTCCCCCAATGGCCTGATTAATCCAGCTTCCATCCCCCAACCTGTGGGACCCCTCCCCGATTCGGCGGCGGGGTGACCGGGGAAGGAGCCATCCCCGGAGTTGAGTGGCTCGGGGTCACCCTCTCTCCCTTCCAGCACCCTGCATGAGTGGATTCTCCCCCTCTAGACTGTAAACTCACTGTGGGCAAGCAATGTGTCTGTTATTATATTGTACTGTCCCGAGTGCTTAGTACAGTGCCCTGCCCACAGTAGACACTCAATAAATAGGACCGGCCGGCCGGCTGGCCAGTTGATTCGGCAGTGCAGCTACCCTGTGTCCTGAGGCAAGGGGGCCCTTCCACTTAGGCCTAGCGTTGGGGCTCTTCCTTTAAAAAAGAGAGCATATTATCAGCCAAGTCCACGGTGGCCCCCATGCCACATGCCACCAAGGGCTGCAGCGGTGGTCCAGGCCCCGAGCCCTTTCCTTCCCGTCTTCCGCTTGCACGGCAAAGCTGGGGCCGCCTCTCGAGGTGACCCCCTTCTATGGACCGTGACCCCTCCGTCCCTCCAGCCCCGTGAAGAAATCCTCAGCCGGGCTCAACGCCACTTGTGTCCGGCGGCACCTCTCCCCTGTCCCCCTCCCCGCCGATCGCCCCTCACTGACCCTTCTGTGATCCCGTGGCCAGGCGGCCCCCGCTCTGTGCCTGGGATCTGCCCGACCTCTGTCAGAAGGGGAGAAACACAGCTAATTCTGTCTTTTTCACCCTCCCTCGACGGGTGAATGGTCTCCACTCATTCGTTCATTCATTCAACCGTATTTATTGAGCGCTTACTGAGTGCAGAGCGCTGTACTAAGCGCTTGGGAAGTACAAGTTGGCAACATATAGAGACGGTCCCTACCCAACAGCGGGCTGACAGTCTAGATCATGCTGCTTGAAGGGCAGGGAACGGATGTCTTGATTCTGCCGAACTCTCCCAAGCGTTTAGTGCAGTGCTCTGCACTCAGTAGGCACTCAGTACGTGGTGTTAAGTGTTTTTCTTTAATCAATCAATCAATCGTATTTATTGAGTGCTTACTGTGTGCAGAGCACTGTACTAAGCGCTTGGGAAGTACAAGTTGGCAACACATAGAGACAGTCCCTACCCTACAGCGGGCTCACAGTCTGGAATCCTCTTTATTTGACGTATTACCGACCACCTACTTGAACAGGGGACTTTCTGAGGAATGCATCCCCCTTGACGACCTCCCGCCCCCAATCTTGCCCCTTCTCTCCCCCCACCACCACTGAGGTGCAAAGCGGCAAGCGGAAGTGAAGTCAAGAGGGTTTGGTCTCTCTTTTTTTTTTTTTAATGGTATTTGTTAAGCGCTTACTTTGGGCCCGGCACCATTCTAAGCCCTGGGATAGATACAAGCTAATCAGGTTGGACACAGTCCATGTCCCTCATGGGGTTCTGCACACAGTAAGCGCTCAATAAATACGATTGAATGAATGAATTTTACAGATGAGGTCACTGAGGCCCCGAGAAGTGAAGCGGCTTGCCCAAGGTCACACAGCAGATAAGTGGCCGAGGTGGGATTAGAACCCATGACCTTCTAATAATAATAATAATTGTGGTACTTGTTAAGCGCTTACTCCAGGCCCGGGCTCTGTCTACTAGAGAAGCAGCGTGGCTCAGTGGAAAGAGCCCGGGCTTGGGAGCCAGAGGTCACGGGTTCTAATCCCAGCCCCGCCACTTGTCAGCTGTGTGACTTTGGGCAAGTCACTTCACTTCTCTGGGCCTCGGTTCCCTCATCTGTAAAATGGGGATTAAGACTGTGAGCCCCCCGTGGGACAACCTGATCACCTTGTAACCTCCCCAGCACTTAGAACAGTGCTTTCCACATAGTAAGCGCTTAATAAATGCCATCATTATTATTATTATTATTATTAGAACAGTGCTTCGCACATAGTAAGTACTTAACAAATGCCATCATCATTATTATTATTACCAGGCCACACTGCTTCCCCAACAAAGGTTCTGACGACAGCCGCCTCCATGACGAAGGTTTCCAAATTGGACTGTAGCAGCGTCCCTTCCCTCCCAGGCTGGCTCACCCCAGAACCTGCCCGTGCCCGTGCGGGCCCCTGCAATGTAATTAGCTATTCTTTTCTAAATTTCTGAGCCACATGCCTTTGTTTTCCTTGGTTCTGTGGGAAAGGGTTTTGCGTCACTGCTGGCTAAAAATCTGGTGATTGACTTCTGGGTTGCGACTAGCACGTTTTGAGGGTCAGAAGCAAGCCTGAAAAAAGGAGCATGCTTGGAAACTGGGATGAGGGGTCGAGATTTCTTTTTTCTTGTGGACCGTGTTACTCTGAACACATGGCGTTGGCATTAGAAATCATTTTGCCCCTTCATTCGTTAATTCATTCATTGAGTGAACTGGAACATTCAAGGCTTCACTGGTTTTTGAAGAATCCCAGACTAAGCGTACCCTGATTAATTCCCAGAAATAAACCTCCCCCCCCCTCCGCCAGCCCAAGTCAGGCAATTCTCATTTCTAGTGCTAGGAGGCCAGCCTTTCTGGGGCATTACATTGCCATCGAGAGAGAAACTTCCATAAAAGTCATAAGATCCGTGGTGTCAAACTGAACTTTATGGCTTGCTGAAGTGTTGCGAGTATCTACTTTAAACAAGCCCAAAAGAAGTGGACGAGCTTATTAAGATTAAATCTCCTTCACCCATTTTTTCTCTCAGGGGAAGGAAAAATCACCAAGGGATAAGTCTTTCTGCCCAGGAGAGTGCTCCTGTTCTCAGTTTACTTTCTGGGTTTCGAAAAAGGGCATTCCTGTTCAGAACCAATCTCCTCCCTTTCGGGGAAGACCTCGTGGGGATTTATCATAAACTAAAGCTGTCAGCTTCTGTATACCATTTTCAACCCTGGGGATAAATTTGGGGGCTGGTTGTAAAGAGGTTTGAGGTAAGTTATCGGGTGACTTAAACGATACCGTAATTTCCAAACGAAAGTTTTTGCATTTTGATCTATCCGTTATTTTTTCATCTTTTTTTTTTTCTATTTCTTCTCCCCTCGTCCCCGCAATTCAATTGTTTGGTAGTGGCTACAGCTCAAGGACATTAAGAGAAATAAGCCACATAAGCCATGACCGAGTTGCGGAGAGCTTTCTTTCTAATTTGCACATCTTCTTCTTGTCTAAATAGATGATACATAATTACATGGAGCACTTAGAAAGAACCAAACTTCATCAGCTAACTGGGACTGATCAGCTGGAATCCACAGCTCACAATAGAATTAGGTAAGCTTTATCCTCTAGTACTCCCCAAAACAGGCGGAAAAAATTCCAGCCATTTGTTCGTTTAGTCCGTCCTTTCATCTTGGAACAACGGTTAGAGAGCTCTGTTGTTTGCCTGGAATGCAGTAGGAGAGGGCAGAGCAGAAGAAACCCAACCAGCCTTTTTCCGCGGATGGGGAAAACCGGGGCCATTTCTGCAGAGCCGGGTCTCGGATTTCATTCATTCATTCATTCGATCGTACTTACTGAGCGCTTACCGTGTGCAGAGCACTGGACTAAGCGCTTGGGAAGTACGGCCGGCCGGAGCTCCGTGTTCCCGGAGACGGGCGTTTGAGTCTCTTCCGCGGGGTTTGCGGCCCTGCCTAAACTTTGGTTTTCCCGTGGAGATTGCCCGGCTGGCCGGACCGCTTTCGTTGCCGAGCAGCGGGGCTGAAAGGGCCAGCAGGGCGCCCGTTTGATGTGGCAGCCTTTTGCGAATCAATCACCCTGATGTCCAGCCCCGCAGCCAATGAGCGGAGCCGGCGCCGAGGGGAGGAAGGGGAAGAGTTAACCGGGCGGGCGGGCGGGCGGGCGGGCGGCCGTCTCCCGGGGCTGCTGCAGAGATGCTGAAGAAAGCGACGGCGGCGGCGGCGGCAGAGGCAGCTCCGGGTTGTGAGGTGGGGAGAGCGGGATGATGTCATCACCCCGGAGCTGCTGCAGCGCCCAGCCGAGAGCAGAGCGCTTGCCGCCAACGGCATTGTTTTTGTGGTAGCGGCGGCTGAGTGACAGGCTTCCCCTCCGAAGGACCCCCCCCCGCCCCCGCACCTCGGCCCCCGGGTAGCCTTCTCGGTGGCGGCCTTTCACCATGCCAGCACAGCGCCATGAATCCGGGCTGCATGCTGCTGTTTGTGTTTGGCTTCGTTGGCGGGGCGGTGGTTATTAATTCCGCCGTGCTGGTGTCGCTGTCCGTCCTGCTGCTGGTGCACTTTTCCATTTCGACCGGCGTGCCGGCTCTGACGCAGAACCTGCCGCGGATCCTCAGGTACCCTGACCTCCCCGCCGGCCGGCCGACCCACCCGTCCGTCGTCCTCCCTCTCTTTCTCCCTTCCGACCCGCCTCCCTCCCTCCCTCTTCCTTTCCTCCCTCCCTCCATCCCTCCCTCCAACCTCCGCTTGGTCAGGACAGCCATTCCGGGTTTTTGCTCTCTAATCCGCTCCTGAGCCTTTTTCTATTCACGGGCTGGAACAATGGGAGCAGGCCGAAGCGGGAGTCTCCCGTGCCCTGCCAGGCGGGAGGTCAGCCGGAACCCGGGGCCGAGACTGTGCGGGTGAAAGCCAGTGCCCGGGGATTCCCTGGCCTGGATCCGAGGTCGAGGTGGTCCGCTTTCAAGGTCGGGTGGCTCCGTACGGAGGGCCGGACACCGAGTTGGTGTCGTCTCTGACCCCGGGACCCCAGCCAGGGCTGGTCCAGATGTGATTTCTTGGGAAAGCATCAGGGTTCGAGGCTTTGATTTTTCCCCTTCTGTGGCCTTTTGCCCAGGGGTGGGAGCCTGAAACACCTGGGCGAGTCTGCTCTTTCACTTAGAGGTTTATTAAGGTAAATTTAAGAACCTGCAAGTTTGTTCTTTTTTTCACCCTATAAATGCTGTCAACTTTGAGCGTATACGTCCCTCGGGGCAGTCAGACGGTTTCTCTTTATTTGGGCCCCAAAGCTGTGAGAGCTTATTCACCGTTGTCCCATCAGATGCTTGTCTTTCTCTTTTCTTTGTAGACTTCAGTGGCAAATGGCCATGGATGTTGGGGTTATGTATGTGTGCGTGTGTGTTTTTCTTTTTCTTTAATCCATGTAGTTCTCCCCTTCATTGTACTTGCCCAGAGCAAGAGCAGCCCGTTTTGTACATTTTAGCGTTTCAGTTGGAAAGAACAAAGAAAGTCTTGATCCCTCAGAGGTTTCCTTCAGGCGGTGCTAAGTGCAGGTCAAATTTTGTCATCCTTTTTTGCCCGAGTTTTGAAGCGGAGCCCCAGAAGGCCTCGAAAACAGGTCCCTGCAGATCAGCAGCCCCATCCATCCAAGCTGAGGAGTCCGGAGGCTTAGGCAGAAACCCACAGCCACGGGAAGCTCAGGGAAGGGAGAGAGAGACTCTTGTAGAGGAAGTCTATTCCCATTGCTGCTTCCGGGTAATCATTATTTTCAGTCCGGTCCATCAGATTCCCCACCAGCTCGGTGTGGTAACTCGTGGAGATTGGCCTAGAGCCTCGGCCTTGTGAGTGTTTGTGGGTAGAGCGTTTTACTTGTGTTAAAAAGGGCATTCTTTTAGCTCCAGAGTGAAACACAGTACGGTATTTTAGAGATCTATGGGAGGCTCGACTGTAAACCCCTTGAGGGCAGGGATCAGAAACTACTAACTCTAAATTACTCTCCCAAGCACTCAGCTTAGCGCCCTGCGCACCATAGGCACTCAATAAATATCATCGCCTGTAGGGACAAAGAGGAAATTGAATCTTGCCATTTTTGCCTAGGTATTTGGAGAAGTGATTTTCCCTTTTTCGAGAACACGAGCATTTGCAAAGATTGCAAGATTCTCATTTTTCCCACTCAGCCGAGCAGAGCAGTGGGCAACCGGGCTAGGCCGTTGACAAACCTTCCCCCTTGCTCAGCTGCCGAAGCGAGCCGCGTCTCGCCCCAGTGAAGTCAGGGGTCCTCGACTCGTACGGACCTCGGCCTGGGAGGGCAGCCCCTCGGGGAAGGGACCAGATCGCTCCTGTAAAATAATAATAATAATTTTGGTATTTGTTAAACGCTTACTATGTGCAAAGCACTGTTCTAAGCACTAGGGAGGTTACAAGGTGATCCCATGGGGGGGCTCACAGTCTTCATCCCCATTTTACAGATGAGGTAACTGAGGCCCAGAGAAGTGAAGCGACTTGCCCAAAGTCTCACAGCTGACAAGTGGTGGAGCCGGGATTTGAACTCACGACCTCTGACTCCAAAGCCCGGGCTCTTTGCTCCATCCTTTCACGCCGGCAGGCCTCTCTGCCACTCTAGGGCTCATCTCGGTTTGAACGTCCGCGATCACGGTTCACACGACGCCAACGCAGGCCCCATCAAGTCCCTCAGAAAGGGCGTGATTGGGAGCCCGGCCTTTTCCGCTTCCTCCCCGAAGGCTTCCATCTTTGAGCCTAAGTCTCCTAAGTCCAAGCCGTCAGTGGGAAAAACGTTTATGCGAAGAGGCCAGGACCGCAGCTTATCCAAAAATAGTAACGATTAGCCCCGAAGGGTCAGTCCATTGACTGATCCCAAAGATGACAGGGAAAGCACAGCGTGAACCGTTTATGAAACGGGCCGCTCTTGCTCTGGACAAGTAAAATGAACAGCAGAACTAGATGGATTAAAGAAGAAGAGAAACACACATGCACGCGCACATAGCCCCAACATCCATGGCCACTGAAGTCTGCAAAGAAAAGAAAGACAAGACAGGTTTCAGAGGGTAAAAGGTGCCGATTTGGTGCTCAGAATGGAGGTGGCCCTTGGGCCCGGGCCGGCCGGGAGCTCTGCAGCCTTGCTCTCCCCGCCCACGGCCCTCCTCCGTCGCGGGGCAGTCGAAGACTGGGTCATCATCATCATCATCAATCGTATTTGTTGAGCGCTTACTATGTGCAGAGCACTGTACTAAGCACTTGGGAAGTACAAATTGGCAGCATATAGAGACAGTCCCTACCCAACAGTGGGCTCACAGTCTAAAAGGGGGAGACAGAGAACAAAACCAAACATACTAACAAAAGAAAATAAATAGAATAGATATGCACAAGCAAAATAAATAAATAAATAAATAGAGTAATAAATGTGTACAAACATATATACGTATATATGTATATATGTGTACATATACATATATATGTATATATATACATATGTATATATATGTATATATACATATGTATATATATGTGTATATATATATATATATATATATACATATGCATATATATGTATACAGATGTCGTGCCCGGCATCTGCTGCCTTCCATGGGCCACCTGGGCGAGGCCTCGCCTGGGTTCCCGGGGGTCCCGGACCACTCGATGCCCGCTCGCTCTTAGTTTGGGACGAGGCAGCGCCCATTTTGAATTAAAAGGGAGCCCCGATGTAGGTGCAGGTTGTTTCCTTGATGGAACAGATTGTAGTCCTCAAATTCGTCGGGGTTTTTGTCTTCCCCAGGGACCAGTCACCCCCCACCATCCTGTAGGATGCACTTTTCTTCCTCGTGCGGCGGCCCCTTTATTGATACAGATAGTATTTTTGGTCAGGGGCCGCAGCTCCCCTGCTCGCCCCTAAAACAGTGTGGATTGGAAACGCCTCCCTGAATAATAATAATAATGATCGCATTTATTAAGCGCTTACTATGTGCAGAGCGCTGTTCTAAGCGCTGGGGAGGTTACAAGGTGGTGAGGTTGTCCCACGGGGGGCTTGCAGTCTTAATCCCCATTTTACAGATGAGGGAACTGAGGCCCAGAGAAATTAAGTGACTTGCTGCCCAAAGTCACACAGCTGACAAGTGGCGGAGCCGGGATTTGAACCCATGCCCTCTGACTCCAAAGTCCATGCTCTTTCCACTGAGCCACGCTGCTTCTCTGGCACACCACTGTCATTCACCCTTGATTCCTTGATTAGAGAAGCAGCTTGGCTCAGTGGAAGGAACACAGGCTTTGGAGTTAGAGGTCATGGGTTCAAATCCTCGCTCCACCAGTTGTCAGTTGTGTGACTTTGGGCAAGTCACTTAACCTCTCTGTGCCTCAGTTCCCTCATCTGTAAAATGGGGATTAAGACTGTGAGCCCCCTGTGGGACAACCTAATCACCTTGTAACCTTCCCAGTGCTTAGAACAGTGCTTTGCACATAGTAAGTGCTTAATAAATGCCATTATTATTATTATTATTCCTCCATTCTCTCCCTGACCATCTTAGTTCCTTTCCATGAGCGAGCCTTAAAAGTGGAAATCTTTCTGTTGTTTTTTGGTTACCTCCAGCGTTTTCTTGGCCGGGCTCTTTAGAAATCCCTTTGACCCCTTGTGGAATCTCCCTTTTCCAGCTCACCTTTAGGATGGGGACTTGGCCATCACCCCATTGCATATTTTTTCGAATTACAAATGTTTTAAGATAACTGCCCCCCTATTTTCTTCAAATCTGTGGTGAGGTATCTGTGAAGCAGTGATTGGATCCTGGTAGTGTGATGATGGTGCTTTTTTGTAATCCAGCACTTTTGGTGGGTTTGATAACAGGGCCGCTGCAACTCCATTCAAGAGTCCCCCTAAAAGCAAAGCTCTAATGTAAGTGCTGTATCAGTAAGATATATTTTGAAGCGCTACTGCTTGGTAAGCCTCTCAGCGGAAAACCGAACGGTAGTTCATTACCAAGCGAACAGTGTCTAAAGAAGGAGCCAAACAGGGTTACTTAGAATTACTTACTGTGCTAAATAGATCTGCCCTTATCTGGGCTAAATTGCATCGGGCCCGGAGGCCAGAAACACTCAATTCCAGCCTGTCGAAGTGCTTCAGAGGTCTAGGAGGTGAGGGAGGTTTTTAAGCCAAAGGAAACTTTGCCGTGGAAATTCATTCGCCCTATCTGGGTGGCCACAAAAAGAAGAGCCTTAGAAGCGGGGAGTGCTGAATTTTGTTTATGACTAAACAAACTCAAATGCAACCTTTATGGGAGAAACAGAGACCCATTGTTGGCACCATTTTCTGCGCAGCCTGTAAATGCCATGGGTGTTCCCTGCAGGATCGAAGTTGAAAGCTTCCTTTTTTTTCCCTTCTCCCCACAGGAAGGAGCGTCCGATCTCTCTGGGGCTCTTCCCGTTGCCCGCAGGAGATGCGCTGCTGACCCCGGACCCCCAGAAGGGAGCAGAGACCCCCGGATCGGAACATTGGAAATTCCATGAGCTCAGCCAGCCCCGCTCTCACACCAGCCTGAAGGTGAGTTTGTCGGGCGTGCCGGAGTCGTCCGCGTGCTTCGGCCACCCCCGGAGCCAACTTGGTCAGTGCTAGTTGGCAGCAAAGTTACAAAAAAAAAACCCACACAAACGTTTATCATAGGAAAAATCGGAAAGGTTCCCTGCCAGCACATGCGTTTGAGCCTTTTCTTTGCAACTGAACTTCGATCCTAAGGTGGTAAATGATCTTCAGAAACCTTTTTGTCGTCCATTTATGTTATGTTTATAAAATCTCATTTTATTTATTCATAAGCTATCTGACTTATTAAAAATGGCACCGGGCGGCAAGCATTGATACAATGCGGCACCTTCCGTGCGTCTGTTTTGTGTATAGCGGACTCCGAAAGGGTATTCTAAAACAGAGCGGTGAAAAAGTAAACCACCACCCTGTAAGTTATAAAGCCTTTGCCCCTCAAGACGTGTAATTCATTCAGTCGTATTGATTGAGCGCTTGCGGGGTGTAGAGCGGGGCTCGGACGACAGAGCACGGGCTTGGGAGTCAGAGGTCCTGGGTTCTAATCGTGGCTCTGCCAGCTGTGTGACTCTGGGCACGTCACTTCACTTCTCTGTGCCTCAGTTCCCTCATCTGGAAAATGGGGATTAAGACTGTGAGCCCCATGTGGGACAACCTGGTTACCTTGTATCCCCCCAGTGCTTAGAACAGTGCCTGGCACATAGTAAGCGCTTAATAAATGCCATCATTATTATTATATTATTATTATTATTATTATTATTATTTTGGCCAACTTTGGGCAGCTGTAGCAAGAGACTCATAGACTGGCGATGGGATGGTGCCCTCTTCATCTCCCCTTCTTGCGGGACTTATCCTCCCCGCCCCGATTTCTTCTCTCCTTCACCCCTCCTCACCTCTTGTACGCTCTCTTCCAGTCGGGAGATGCTCTAGATCCGCCTCCCTCGTGATGGGAGCTCCAGGCCCTCACCGTTCCTGCCCGCCAAGGCGTCTGGCCAAGAAACGTGGCGCGGGCCAAGAAATAAAAGAAATGCCACGTCTGAGGTTCTCTTCCCTCAGCAGGGAATTTCAGGGTCCCGTTTGAGATTCTGAAGCCACTGGCAGTCGTATTTCTTGAGTGCTAAACGCTTGGGAGAGTACAGTAAAACAGAGTTGAAAGACACATTCCCTGCCCACAGGAGCTTGCAGTTTAGAAGGGGAGCCAGACAGCAATATAAATAAATCAATTATAGCTAGGCACATAAGCGCTGCGGGGCTGAGTGTGGGGTGAATAGAGGGTGCAGGTATGAGGGTGACACAGAAGAGAAGCAGCGTGGCTCAGTGGAAAGAGCACGGGCTTTGGAGTCAGAGGTCATGGGTTCAAATCCGGGCTCCGCCACCTGTCAGCTGTGTGACTGAGGGCAAGTCACTTATCTTCTCCGTGCCTCAGTTACCTCATCTGTCAAATGGGGATTAAGACTGTGAGCCCCCCGTGGGATCACCTTGTAACCTCCCCAGCGCTTAGAACAGTGCTTTGCACATAGTAAGCGCTTAATAAATGCCATCATTATTGTTATTATTATCATCACTCAGACGGTCCTAGGAGCGAACCGCCACTGGGGTCTTTACCTCCGTTTCCCCGGGCGCTGATGATGGGTGACCTGCGCCTGCCGGGAAGGCTTTGGTGGCAGCCGGCCTGGAGCTAAACACTTCGGCAACCAACTTTTCTGAGGCATCGGGACTTCATTCAGTCGTATTTATTGAGCGCCCACTGTGCCTGAGCTCTCGGGAGAGTGCAATACTACAATAAACAGACACATTCCCTGCCCACGTCGAGCTCACTAGACTTGCTGGATTCAGACATCTACATTCCCTAGGTGGATGTCAGGGTGAGACTCCTGGGAACATAGGCTCTCCAAAGTGCTTGGGGGCAGGCAGGGAGGAGAGCCGAATCGATCAGTGGTATTTAGTGAGCGCTTACCGTGTGCGGAGCACTCTACAAAGCTCTTGGGAGAGGACCCTACAGCTCGGTTGACACGTTCCTGGCTCCCGGGGACCTTCCGGGCTAGAAGGGCGCTGTGTTTTCTGAGGAGATGGCAATGAACTAGCCCAGACTGACCCTGAGGTCCGCTGCCGCAAAAGAGGCACAGCTTGGCAGCTTCAACCCGAAAAATATTCCTCCCCAAGACGCTTTCGCTGGTGGAAATCTCAGCTCTTCGAAGGGTCTCACTTGGGTGGGTTCCCTGCAAGGCGGCAATGCAGTATTTGAAACGTTTTCCCCTCCCTTGACATTCCGAGGCAGCCGGCGGAATAGGCGTTGCTCCTCACCCTCGCCTGGAATATGTGACTTAGGCTTTTTGGTAAACGTCTGAAGGATTTCCGAGCTCCTGGTGCCTTCTGACACCTCGTGTGTTTGCTGTTGTTTTTAGTGGCTGTTGGCTTAATTGGATGCTTTGTCCAGTGCCCCGGGAATTCTGTGAATGTTGCTGTGTAAATACGCCGTCGTGGTGATGGTCTTCGGATGGTGCTCATTTCCATTCAAGCAGTGGTGTTTATGGAGCACTTACTTTATGCACAGCACTGTACTGGGCACCTGGGAGAGTACAGTACAACAGAGCTGGTAGACACATTCCCTGCCCACAACGGCGTTTTTCTGTTGCTTTTTAAAGTTTGGTCTTGAACGGCCAGAAACTGGTCTCTCTCGGTTCTCCAGCGGGTCGAGTTCCCCCGAGCCGTGGGTGAAGGGACCTCCAGCACCCTGAAGGTCGGCTCTGCCCTTTCCCGGTTACAAACGGGCACAGACCAATGGGTCTGCCATTGTGCTGCCTTTTTTTTCCTTTGAATTGAGTCTTTTCCCAAGAGGAAATCGCTCCGTTTTCCAAAAGGGCCATTGTGGGGAATAGCAAGTGCCTGACTGGGAACGAATCAGATCGCCCACGTGGGTGTCTTTGTTGGAAAACCGACCGTGTTTTCTCACTGAGAATACAGTGCCCTTTTCACCCACCGTTTCTCTCATTTTCCCCACGGGTGATGTGGGGTAAATGCTGCGCGGCCCACTGTGAGTTTTCACTCTGAGATTTCTTGAAGCATTTCCTACGTGCCAGAGCACTGGGGTAGATTCAAGAAGCAGCATGGAGTCAAAGGACAGGGGTTGTAATCCCGGCTTCACCATTGGTCTGCTGTGTGATCTTGGGCAAGTTGCTTCATCTCTCTGCGCCACAGTTTCCTCACCTGTAAAATGGGTATCAGATAATTGCTCTGGCATTCCTTAAAACTACCCAAATACCTCTGAGTTGGAATGACCTCTAGACTCACCGTACTGTCTTATATCATCTACTTTCATGCCCCAAATAATTTCCTATGGTTTCAGATAAATAGTCACTCGGTGTCCCATTGTCATTAGAATTGCTTTCAGCGGTGAGCTTCCCAGCACTGTGGTCCTAAGAGACCATCCCGTGGGCACCTACACTTAATAATAATGATGGCATTTGTTAAGCGCTTACTATGTGCAAAGCACTGTTCTGTACACTTCTATGTGTAAATCGCTTTGTCCCCACACCTTTCCAATTTTCTTCCCTCTGCTCCCTCATTTAAAGCAGACCGCTTGCCATTTTCCAGCCTATCGCATATTAAAAGGAAATGGCGAATTTTGCCAAAAAGAGAAGTCCTAATTACTTTTACAACGTTAAGTCCTGGAATACTCTCCCACCAAGACTCCAGTGTTCTAATTCTCAGTAGATATTTATTCCCAAAAGTAATCCTGAAATGCCTTCCAAGGCATTAGCCCATGGTAGAGAAAATATCGGTAGGTCTGAGTTAATATCTTGTGGCAGATGTTCAGTTTTAAAACTGCATTCAGAGCTCCGATTTCCCCAAAAGAAAAAGAAAAGTCTTGGGCTCAGAATTGGGGTTCATTTTTGCCTTCCTTTGGCCCAGGTTAGTTTTTGTGTCTTTAATTATGATTCTTCTCCTTATTACTTCTACTGGCAATAATAATGATTACTGTCATCTAACTGAAAAATATTTCAAATTTGCAGCCCAGTTTTGGTTTTTTTTTGGTATTTGTTAAGCACTTACTATATGCCAGGCACTTTACTAAGTGCTGGGGTGGATACCAATTAATCAGGTTGGACCCAGCCCAGGTCCCCCATGGGAATCGCAGTCATAATCACCATTTTGAGGGAACTGAGGAACAGAGAAGGGAAGTGACTTGCCTAAGGTCACAGAGCAGGCAAGCGGTAGAGCTGGGAGCCCATTCTGGAGAAACGGTAGCACGGGTTACCAGACTTACCATTGGCAGTAATACCAAACTGCAGGGTGAAAATTCTCCCAGCACTTGAATCCACACTGGGACCCTTTTTCTCATTTGAGAATTAGTGGGTTTCTTCTCAGTGCCGTACATTCCTTTACTGTGGTTAAACTTGTTTTAGAAAGGAAATGTTCAATCATCTCTCTGATTTGATTGGGGTTTCACAGCTCGACTAGAAACCTGAGGGCCATAACCGCGGCCCTTACTGTTTTTCTCCGGGCGTCCTCCTCTCTCCCCTCACTGTCTAACCCTCCCGCTCTCCCCCTTCCAGGCCTCTGGGTCACTGTCTCTCCCAAATCCTCAGGGCTGCTTTTTTTTTTATGGTTCTTGTTAATCACTTACTATGTGCCAGGGACTGTACTAAGAGCAGGGGTAGCTATAAGCTAGTCAGGGTGGACGGAGTCCCTGTCCCAAGTGGAGCTTCCAGTCTTCATCCCCATTTTACAGGTGAGGTAACTGAGACACAGAGAAGCTAAGTGACTTTGCCCAAGGTCACACAGCAGAGAAGTGGTGGAACCGGGATTAGAAGCCGGGTCCTTCAGGCTCCCCTTCCCCATCCCCCCCCATCTTACCTCCTTCCCTTCCCCACAGCACCTGTATATATGTATATGTGTTTGTACATATTTGTTACTCTATTTATTTACTTATTTTACTTGTACATATCTATTCTATTTATTTTATTTTGTTAGTATGTTTGGTTTTCTTCTCTGTCTCCCCCTTTTAGACTGTGAGCCCACTGTTGGGTAGGGACTGTCTGTCTATGTTGCCAAGTTGTACTTCCCAAGCGCTTAGTACAGTGCTCTGCACACAGTAAGCGCTCAATAAATACGATTGATGATGATGATGATCAATCTGCTGAACCACACTGCTTTGGCCTACTTGGGGTAGCAGGGCTCCCCTCCCGGGCTGGGGACTTACTTTTCCCACGCGTACCCCCCTTTTTTAGGATGAACTCTCCGATGCCAGCCAGGGAGGTTCAAAGTCTACCACTCCGGCGTCCACCGCTCCTTCCGACGGGGCCCCGCTCCCCGTCGACACCCCCCTGAGGGAGGAAAATGAAAGCTTTGCCAAGACCCCAGATCCGCCGGGCCAGCCCGAGGCCAGCAAGCACGTCGACGTGCAGGCAGCCCAGGAAACAAGGACCGTGGCCACCGGTAAGTAGTCCTGGGCTGCCGAGGAGCCCGGGAGGCCTGGGGGAATCCCCAGGAACGTCAAAGGGAAAATTAAACTTGGCAGGGGGCCCTGGTAGCCGCCCTGGTTAGGGGCACACCGATTAAGGCCACAAGGACTGACGTACGGCAGACAGAAAGCTAGCAACTCGAAAACCTCGGTTCCCCCAGGAAGTTGTGGTCAGTGGGGAAGTGTTGGGATCAAGGACCCGACTCGAGCTTTCCGGGGCTTCGCTCTGCCCCTTCCTGGGGTTCAAGCGCCTTGGGGCTCTTTGGCTCCCAAGGCCGGAGGCCACCACCGGGAGAGGGCCGGAGTTTGGTCTCTGGGCCACGGGAGAGGCAGAGAAGCCTGGAGGTCACCACCTCCACGGTGCCCCTCGGACGCTTGTCGTCTGTGCGTTGTTTCTGCCGCGGGGCCTTTGCCCTCATCCCCCCCGGGACCCACGGCAGCCGAGATTCAGGTCGCAAGGGAAGGGGCTGCAAAACCAAGAGGCCCCGCGGCACTGCCGCTTCCCCGGGCTTTTGGTCCCTCTCTGCCCAGGATCATCATCATCATCATCAATCGTATTTATTGAGCGCTTACTATGTGCGGAGCACTGTACTAAGCGCTTGGGAAGTACAAATTGGCAACATCTAGAGACAGTCCCTACCCAACAGTGGGCTCACAGTCTAAAAGGGGGAGACAGAGAACAAAACCAAACATACTAACAAAATAAAATAAATAGATATGTACAAGCAAAATAAATAAATAGAGTAATAAATATGTACAAACATATATACCTGTTGGGGGGGGCCTCCACCCAGACAGTGTCCCCAACCTCGAGAAAGGAGTCCGGTGTAGCACCGACACCTCTCCCGGCCCCCTCTGTGAAGTAGAACCCCTTTCGTTCTCGCCGTTTGCCGAGAGCTGGAGCAGGGCAGCCCACGCGGCAAACCTGCAAGCAGCGACATTTCCATGCCCGGAGTGGCAGGCCATCGGGTCTAGACCCGTTTCAGGCCCTTGACAGAGGTAACGGCATTCGCGGTTTGTTCTCCCCCAAGGCGCCAGCGAAGATGAGAAGTCCGAAGTTCAAGCAATCATCGAGTCCACCCCCGAGCTGGATATGGATAAAGACCTCAGTGGCTATAAAGGCTCCAGGTACTTCTGGCGGTACTCCTGGGAATCCCTGCCGGCCCTCATCGTCCGCCGGATTGGGATGGAGATTTCCCTCTGCCAAGGACTGTGGGAAAGACTGGGGAGAGGGAATGAGAGGAGTACAGATCCCGAGCAGGGAGGGATGCGTTCTTCCTCTCTGAGAGAAAATTGTCACCCATTTGTTGTCAGGGTTGGCCAATCTGGACAGAACCATTTGCGATCACCACTCCTTGTTGTAACCACCAACTGGGGTTGTCCCCGGTTCCTTTCATTGAGGTCATGGGTTCAAATGCCGGCTCCACTGCTTGTCAGCTGTGTGACTTTGGGCAAGTCAGTTCACTTCTCTGTGCCTCGGTTACCTCATCTGCAAAATGGGGATTAAGACTGTGAGCCCCACGTGGGACAACCTGATCCCCTCGTACCCTCCCCGTTGCTTAGAACAGTGATTTGCACACATTAAGCGCTTAACAAATGCCAGCATTATTATTCTTATTATTGAGAGCAAGGTACTAGATACCTTGGGAATTACAGAGGGAGAATTGAGAAGCAGCGTGGCCTAATGGATAGAGCACGGGCCTTGGGGTTAGAAAAGCCTGGGTTCTAATCCCGGCTCCGCCACTTGTCTGCTGTCTGGGGCAAATTACTTCATTTCTCTGTGCCTCGGTTACCTCATCTGCAAAATGGGGGTTAAGACTGGGAGCCCCACAAGGGACGCGGACTCCGTCCAACTTGATTAGCAGGTATGTACCCCAGCGCTTAGTACAGGGCAGGGGTAAGCACTTAGCAAATACCATAAAAAAAAAAGAACAAAGACTGGTTCCTGCCTTTGAGAAGCTTATAATCTAATTACCGAGGCAGGACAAACACTATGTGACTCACAATCAGACTGAAAGTCCAGCTGCCAAGGGCACAGGACAGAGTAGAAAGGAGAGAAATAAGTGCCTACCAGCAGAATTGCCTCTGTTTCCCCTCGACAAGCAAGGCAGAGCAGTGGGGGTGATTGTGCCCAAGGGGAAGACGGGTCCTGGAAGCAAAATCCTAGAGTTGCATTTTCTACCAAAATTGTAATTTCTTACGGTATTTGTTTAGCGCTTAATCTGTGTCAGGCCCTGTTCTAAGTACTGCGGTAGACGTAGGTTAATTAGGCTAGATCCAGTCCCTCTCTCTCCAAACAGGAGGAAGAATAGCTGTTGAATCCCCATTGTGCAGTTGAGGAAACTGAGGCACAGAGAAGCGAGGTGACCCCGGCGCACGCACCCACAGACACATACCCTGAGCAAACACCCTGCTGAGAAGCAGCGTGGCTCAGTGGAAAGAGCCTGGGCTTTGGAGTCAGAGTTCAGGGGTTCAAATCCCGGCTCTGCCACTTGTCAGCTGTGTGACTTTGGGCCAGTCACTTCACTTCCCCTGTGCCTCAGTTACCTCATCTGTAAAATGGGGGTTAAGACTGTGAGCCCCCCGTGGGACAACCTGATCACCTTGTAACCTCCCCAGAGTTTAGAACAGTGCTTTGCACATAGTAAGCGCTTAATAAATGCCATTATTATTATTATTATTATTATTTATACCCACTCCCCCGCCCGATCTCGTGGTCCAGGTAGTCATTTTTCACGTTTGTAAGAGAATCTCCTTTCCTTCCTCGTCCGTTCCTAGCACACCCACCAAAGGAATAGAGAACAAAGCCTTCGACCGAAACACAGAATCCCTCTTTGAAGAGCTGTCTTCGGCGGGCTCGGGCCTGATCGGCGACGTGGACGAAGGAGCCGACCTGCTGGGTACAGTGGCTTGTCTTCTTTTACAGACGCCATCCCTTTCGCGTGTTGACCATCACTGCTCTCCCTCCCGTTCCCCGAGCCGGTTCAGTTTTTTGAAACAGCGGGGTCACGGACGGAGGTGACGGCCAACGGCAATGGCGTCTCCGGGGGCCACCACGGTTTGGCCCGGACCCGAGAAAGAGCTCCGTCTCTCTCAGAGTGCCCTGTTCCCAATGATCCCTTGCCCTGCCGTGCCTGGCGGCTGCAGCTATAACCGCTCCTCTCCCACCCCACCCCAAGGACAGAGGACATTGAGGATGGATTGGTCTTTGCCACCCCTGAAACATTCCTCGGGGCAGGTTGAAAACCCGGATTTGGGGCTCCATCCATCCATCCTCCATCCATGCCTCCACCCCTCCATCCCGTGGGGACGGTCAGCGTAAGCCTCCCCGGTCGCTCTAAGCGCCGTCCCAGACCCCCGGCCCTCCTATAACACGGGGACCGTGTGCTCACCGAAGCCCGCGTGGAGGGAGAGGCGTGTCGAGGTATTTGCGCTACACGGCGACGCAGTGTTGGCGGGCATTCCCCGATTGGGCAGCAGCGACACTGGGGCGGGGGTGGACAGAGGGGAGAGAATATGGGTCGGACCCTATAGACTCTAGTCCTCTACAGTCCCCTAGACTGCAAGCTCGTTGTGGGCAGGGGATATTGTCCTTTCCCAAGCACGTAGTACAGTGCTCTGCACACAGTAAGCGCTCAGTAAATACCATTGGCCGGTTGATTCGCCGGCGGCGTTCCAGCCTCATTCCAGCAGAACCGGGCGGAAGCAGATATTCGAACACTTACGGGTCTTGAGGGAGGAAACTGCCGGGGCCCTACAAGATAGAAGGTGACATATCATCATTTATTGAGCGCTTACTGTGTGCAGGGCACTGTACTAAGCGCTTGACATATCCGGTTTTGCCCGTGGGGTACAGTGCGGGAAATCCCCTGCACCTGTGAAAACCGACTGCCTCGTTCACCGGGACAAACGTCTCTCGAGCGTAGCTGTCCCAGGGAGCCGTTTCCCTGTGAGCCATTCGGTGTTCGGCCGGCACTCACGGGGAGAGAAGCGAGGAATCTGTTTCTGGAAGGGCGCGGCGGTAGGGGTTCAGTCATCGGGGCTGGAGGATTTAGAGAACCTTCCCGTTGCCCGAACCCGGGCCCTAGGTGGAAATGGTGGTCTCCAGGTGGGAGACCGTAGGGGCCGTGGCGTGGGAGAACGACCCCATCAGTTTGGGACGCCGGGCTGGGGGGTTGGAGGCTCATCCTCGGGGCCCATCTTGGCGTGCCGCGCCGCTCCGGCTCTATAATGATAATACTTGTGGTATCAGTTCAGTTCTTACTGTGTGGCAAGCACTGCGCGCCGGGTTAGATACAAAATAGTCAGGTTCCCACATGGGACTCACAGTAGGAACAGGAGGGAGAACAGGTACCGATTCCCCATTTTGCAGCTGAGGGAACTGCGGCACCGAGAAGTGAAGTGACGTGTTAATAAATGCCATCGTCGTCATCAAAGTAACTCAGCAGACAAGCGGTGGAGCCGGGATTCGACCCCAGAGCAGCCATGTGGCTTCAGTGGATAGAGCCTGGGCTCGGTAGCCGGAAGGACATGAGTTCTAATCCCAGCCGCGCCACGCGTCTGCTCTGTGACCTCCGGCAAGTCACTTCACTTCTCTGAGCCTCAGTTCCCTCATCCTTAAAATGGGGATTAAGACTGGGAGCCCCATGTGGGACACGGACTGTGTCCAACCTGGGGACTGTCTCTATATGTTGCCAATTTGTACTTCCCAAGCGCTTAGTACAGTGCTCTGCACATAGTAAGCACTCAATAAATACGATTGATGATGATGATGATGATCCCCCCCCACAGCGCTTAGAGCAGCGAGAAGCAGCGTAGCCTATTGGATAGAGCACGGGCCTGGGCGTCAGTAGGACTGATGTTCTCGCCCCAGCGCTGCCACTTGTGTGCTGTGTGACCTTGGGCCAGTCACTTAACTTCTCTGGGCTTCGGTTACCTCATCTGTAAAACGGGGATTAAAGCTGCGAGCCCCATGTGAGACGTGGACCGTGTCCAACCTGATTAACTTATTTCTACCCCAGCGCGCAATAATAAGGGCTTCACAAATACCACCATTAAAAAATAAAAAGAAGAAGGTCCTCTGACTCCGAGGCCTGTGCTGTTTTCTGCCTGGCCACCCTGCTTCTCTAGACCTGGCCTATCTTGGGGAAAGTGGAGGCGAGGGCCCAGGTGAAATGGAGTTACACATCCCCTGTTGGGGGATTTTTCCCTACAAGTCAGCAAGGGGCATTGGTTTTTTTCCCCGAAAGAACGAAAATCGGTAGCACTCAGATGTGAAAAATTCAGCAAGCCATTGTGTCTTTTTCCCCAAGGTCAGTCTAGGTTGAAAATGTTGTGGGTTTGCTCGATGGGTTTGTAGTTTCATTGTAGTCCATGAATGCGTGTGTCTTCCCTCGTAGTGTGTGTTACCGTAAATTTCTCCCCCCACCCCCGGCCTAGGCGTGATCTTTCTGGTTGGATTAACGGCCTTCCTTTCATTCCAAATTAACGTAAGGTTAGTTGGTGGTTTCCTCCAGCGTGCTAATTGGACTTCTCCGATTTTTTTTCTCTTGGGCTGCTCACCCAGGGGAATATTCTGGTGTGTATGTCTTCGGAATCCACCCGGGCTGCCGCGCCCCCAGCTACGCATCTCTGGCTGCTGTTCTCATCCAGTGCGCTCGCCGCGTCTGTCCGCTTAGCGACACCCTCCGTACCCATTCAGCCTCCCAGCTGTCCCCAGCGCTGTGAAAATTGGCAAGGAGACCGACTGCTGACCATAACCGTAGATTCCGGCCCTTTTTTTTTTTATAGTATTTGTTGAGCGCTTCCTGTGTGCCAGGCACTGTTCTAAGCACTGGGGGGGTGGAGACAGGCTATTCAGGTTGGACGTAGTCCGTGTCCCCCGTGGTGAGTACAGCGTTAATCCCCATTTTGCAGATGAGGGAACTGAGGCACCGAGAAGTGAAGTGACTCACCCAAGGTCACGCGTCAAACAGGTAGTGGAGCCGGGATTAGAACCCGGGTCCTCCTTGTGGGTAGCTGGATTGGAAAATAAAGCCTAATAGGCTAAGTCGCTCTTTCTACCACTACAGACTTTCGGAGGCTGAATTTGGGAGCTTTTTTGGAGATTCCTGCAGAGTTTGGGCAAGTCAAAGATGGCGGGATCGTGGAGGGATTTTTAGTGAGCAGTTGTGGCTCCAGCCCAATCTGCTACTCCGATTTTTACATTTGCCAGTTCAGACCAAGAGTTTGGGGGCTGTCTGCAGGGTGACTTAGCGAGATCCCCAAGTCTGAACCGGTGGCCGATTTGGATAAGGGCAGCAACCAGAGCCCGTGCGAAGACCCAATCCCAAACCCACCGGCTCCGGAACGCCACAGGCGGAGGCAGCCTCCCGTCAGAAGGGCGGTCTGCTGCCTGTCCCCTCTGTGGGAAGTCTCTGGGCTTCCAAAGAAAACCTGACCCGCATGGGATTTGGCCCGGGGATGCAATGCATGTGCTGCACCCTGACTGGACATTTAGGCCAGAGCGGCAGCCCGCTGAGGGGCTGGCCGGAACAGCCAGAAATGACACCTGTCAGTCAGGCAGATTTACTCCATCGGGGTTCCCAGAATGGACTCAGGACTCCAGAATGGACTCCATTCTCTCCTATGTTTCGGGGGGGAGTCCCTCCTTCCCTAGCCTTTGAGCCGAGGGATACACCTTCAGCTCCCAGAAATACCCAGACCATTCCTAGAAGCTGTTGGGAATGGTTTGGGGTGGGGTTTTTCTCATTTTTCACTGCGAGAGCCTAGACTCTCCGGCCTAGAATTTATTTCCGTCGCGGGAGATCCCGCTCTGCCGGTGGTGTGCTTACCAGTCTCGGTTCAGGAAAATATGAGGGAGTTCTTTAAAGTCTGGGGCCAATGCTTTCTTGGTAGGAAAAGGCCCTATGGGTTGGACTATCGGGAGAATTTTAGCACCAGTGGGCTAAATTTGGTTATGCAGTAGAGAAACCTTTTTTTGGTTGGGGTAGCCTTAGTGGAAAAGTTTTATAACTAGGAAGTTGTCTTGAGTGACACAGAAGCAGCAAATGTTCTCAGTTTAGTTGGCCTGCCTCCTCCTGCTCCTCCTCCTCTTTCACCATTTCTCTCTTGCCTGACCGTTTACATTGTGCAGTGACCTTTGATTGGAAGCCTTCCATGTTCGCTTTCCTTTTCACACCGCTGGTAATCGTGACAGACTTTTCAGCTCACTCATCCCGCTTTTTGCCTGAAATGTTTCTCATCCTTCATTTTTGCTCTTCATGGAACGCACGGGCTCTAAGACCGTAATTCCTTTGGTAAGGTTCCATCTGCCTCGAGGCTTTCGCAGCCTTTCCTTTCCCATCTTGTCCCCCCGGTTTCCGGAAGCTCTGCTTCACGGAGCAGTTCGGCGCTTAACTCTGCCCTTGAAGAGGGCAACGTCAGACCTTTTCCATCACGATCGATTGGTGTCCTTGGTGTCGGGTAGCCCCAGCCTCTCCCAAATTCCCACCGTGCTCCGTGTTTCAGAATCGCTGCAGGCACCTCACCCTGGTGCTTGTTCATTGGGATGAGCGGCAATCCGTGGATAAATCAAGAAGGTGGGGGGTCTTTTGACAGGTCCAAATCCTCCACTCGGTGAGGCCTGGTCCAGAAGAAGAGAAAAACCCGACAGTTGTAACCGACGCAGTTCTGAGTGACCCCCGGGTTTGAAGTGGCGGGCCTCGTTTCTCAGTTCCCAAGGGAGGGTGTTAATTTGAAACTGGAGGTAGATTTCAGTAAAGTCATGAAATAGGACTGAGTGTTTGACTCATTACCCCCTGAAAAAGTATAGTTTATTGTCTTGTAATCCCATCCTTTTTTTTCTCTCTCTCTCCCCCCTACCCCCGGAAAAGGAATGGGCCGAGAGGTTGAAAATCTTATTCTGGAAAACACTCAGCTGTTGGAAACCAAGTAAGTGTTTCACTTTCTGGCAAACAGAAAGTTTGGGGACGCTCCCCCACCATCCCTCCTCCAAGCTGGGACATCTCTCCCAAGCCCTTCTCCACGTTCCCCTAAAAAGAGTCCTTAAAAAAGGTCCTGTCGCTGAAATTTGGTGCAATCCCGACCGATTTTGACTTGGAGGCATTGTTTCCGTAGTGATGGACTATAATTTGGGCCGTCCGGGACCCATCGTGTATTCTGAGCGCACCACTCCTGAGCGTTGCTTTGAACGATGCAGTTTTGCAGTTGTTCACGGAATCTGGTGTGATACAGTCCTGACCAGGCAATCAGAAAATTGGTCACATACTCCCCTTCCCCTTTCCCAGGTGGTTTGCCATCCTCTCTGTCGTTCCAACCGTCCCTCCTCCGTGCCCTGCACCCCCTCCCGGGTTCCTGCCCCCTCGCCAGCCCGCTCCGGGGCCCGGTTAGTTTGTCTCAGTACTTATTCAGCCTTTCCCGGGTGGCCGGCACCATGCTAAGCACTGGGGTGAATTGAAGCTAAATGGTCCAGCACGGCCCCCGGTCCTCACGAGGGGCAAAATCTAGGTTGGGGAGGACAGGTCTACACCTAAAGGCCTCGATTACCGCCAGCGGGACACCGAGTTCGAGGGCAAAGGAGAAAGGGGTGAGCCCCGCCAGGCGGGAGCCGTGCCGATGTTCCTTGCTCTTGGCTCCTGGCTTCCATGGTGCGCCGGCCGGGGTGTTGCGCCCTGGGCGCCACGCTTCACTCCTTAGACCCTGTCCTGCTGGCGGTCCCGGAGAGAGAAGCCGCAGGCTGCTTAAAGCGGCGTCTCCCGTCCATCTGGGGATCGTTGACCAACGTGGCCGGGGGAGCCCGCCAGGACCCACCCCGGACGTTTGCTGCAGCCTGTCGGTGCTCCCTGCCGGTAGTGAGGACTCTCTCTTCCCTTGTCCCGTTGCCCAGAAACGCCCTGAACGTGGTGAAGAATGATTTGATAGCGAAAGTGGACGAGCTGACCTGTGAGAAAGATGTGCTGCTGGGGGAACTGGAGGCCGTAAAGCAGGCCAAGCTGAAATTGGAGGAGAAGAACAGGGAATTGGAAGAAGAGCTTCGCAAGTGAGTGTCTCACCGCATTGTCCTCTTCATTTGGCTTAGGGAGTTGGAGGCCCTTCCGTTCCATCCGCCCTCTCTCTTTCCTCCTCTCTCTTTCCCCGCCGCCAGCCTTGCCCCGCCAAAAATCACCCGACCCGGCCTCCTCTTGCCTTGTAACTTAGCGTTAGCTGTAGCAGCTGTGCTCTCACGTGTGGCCGAGAAGCTTATCGAAAAGCATGAACGAGAACGAGCGTCGCCTGTGCGGTCCACCCTCACGCATACGTTTTAGGCGGAAAACTTGGTCTGGCAACTTTGTGCTCAAGGAAAGTTCCATTAACTAGATTTCTGAACGATGTCCTCTTTTAGAGCTCGAGCGGAAGCTGAAGAAGCAAGGCAAAAAGCCAAAGATGATGACGACGTAGGTACAATTTTTTTAGCCTCCGGGAGGGCACGCTTGATTTCCAAGGTCTCTTGCGCAGTTGTCCTCACCCAGGGAAGATAAAGCGGAGGATAATCCCATGCTAGCCGCATAGCTCCGAGGAGCCCAAGCGGGCCCGCTCCCGCTGCCCGAGTCCCTCAGAGCAAGGTCCTCCCGGTCCAGCGAGCGGAGAGCAGCTCAGCGGCAGATATCCCCGTCCCTTTCCCCAAACGCCCCCTTCCTTGCCCCTCACCCACCCCATTCGCCACCCCTTCCTCTCCTTCCCTGAGTTTCGGCAGCTTCACCCCATTAACCTGGAGTTCGCCCCATCTCCTGTGCCCAAACCCCCGGAGGAAGGGTGCCCTTTATTGTTAGAAGCAGTCTGCGACTCAGCAGAGTGGTCTAGGGGGGACTGCCTCGTTCTGTGCACCAGGCTGCCCACACCCTTGGAGCAGTATATTCATTTCAGTTAGAGGATGCCTAGGGATCATCTGAGGGCAACCCCCAAGGTGTGCTACCCCTGGGCCCAGAGCGGGGACACCCAGGGATCATTAGAGGGTCAAGCAGGGACAGGGAGCGCTTTTTTTTCACATTTTGATAGTCCAGAGTTCCCTAGGGGATCCTTTGGAAGCCCTACCGGGCGTGTCCCGGGACCGTAGGCTTGCTGCGTGTATTCCATCACGCTGTCCGGGGGCGGGACAGAGCCGGGGGTTGGGGGACGCGTTTCGGAGCCCTGCACCTCGATCCTCCTTTACCATCGGTGAGGTCATTTTCCGTCGTCCGCAAACAATTGCCGCCTGGCTTGTCGGGGCGGCCCCGGGGCCGCAAGGCGGCCAGATGCACAAGCACGTCGGGAGCCTCCGTGCCTTGCCCGGACGGCCACGGGCCCGCCGGGCGTTGACGGCTCCTCCGCCTCCTCCCTCCTCAGAGCGACATCCCCACCGCCCAGAGGAAGCGCTTTACCCGCGTCGAGATGGCGCGGGTCCTCATGGAGAGGAACCAGTACAAAGAGAGGCTGATGGAGCTCCAGGAGGCCGTGCGGTGGACTGAGATGATCAGGTCAGGACGGGGACCTGGCCCCTTCTCGGGTTGGGCCAAGCCCCCTGACCGGCGGGGACCCGGCGGCCCTGGACCCGAGCCGTCCGGTCCCGGGAATCGGGTGTTCGGCGGGTTCGGGCTCCCGCCGCCCCTGGGTAGGATCTTCTGCCCACCCGGGTGGGTCAGCCGCATCCCCTGAGGCTGCTGCTGACTGCTGTTCCTGTCCAATTCCTCCCTCCTTTAGAGCATCGAGAGAAAACCCAGCCATGCAGGAAAAAAAAAGATCCAGCATCTGGCAGTTGTAAGTACCGGGAACCGGCATCGGGAGCCCGAACCGGGCGGGGAGGGAAAGCCGGGGGCCGGGGGGAGCGAGGACGATTTCCGAGCAAGGAACTCTGACTCTGGATTCAAAGCTGTTTGGTGCGCACAGTGCAAGTTCTCTGCACTGTTGGTCGTCATCGTGTCTTCATTCTGGTCAGTTTTTCTTCTACTGTGGGGTAAAGATCACTAAATCGAGTCTTTCTTTTTTAAACACTTAGCATGCCAACTGGGTAAGGCTGCTCTTGAAGACCAAAAAAAAAAAAAAAAAAAGATATCGTAAGCCGCATCCCGTAACGTTGTTTATGCACTTATTGGAGTTGAATGCCAGAGTCCTATCACGCCTTGGGACGTCATTGCCCTTGGAGCCGAAGAGGACCTGGGCCACGTAGTATTAGGTTCCCCGGTTGACTTATCTACGGATAAAGAGCTTTCTAAAACTAAATCTTGGAAATTGCGTTGGTGTGTGGGCTTGCCTGTGATTGTGCCGTGATTACCGTGTGGTCCAGCGCTTGCAAATTGCCTCTCTGCTATGGGTCGTCCCTTCCCGCTCGGCGGTTAATTGATTCGAGGCCACGCCGATTCTTTTCGTTTGAATCTAAGGGGGACTCTGCGGACCTCCCAGGCCGCGGTTTCGCCATCTTTGGGGGCTGCTTTGAGCGTAGCTCCGGGACCTGCGAGTGCCGTTCCCCCACCGCGACCGACGGCTTTTCTTTACTTGTACTCACCTTGTAACCTCCCCAGCGCTTAGAACAGTGCTTTGCACGTAGTAAGCGCTTAATAAATGCCATCATTATTATTATTTACCGTATCCCGGTGGATCTCAACAGGAGGCTCGCGTTGGCAGATTTAGGGGAGCTGAGAAATCCCAGGGGGCCGACCGTCCCGAGACTGGCTGCGGGGGGCTGCAGTCGATGGTCCCGGCTTCTGACCCGGTGCTCTGGAAAGCCGTCTGGGGGTGATCTGCCACGCGGGAAGATCGGGCGGAGCGCCCCGGCCCGGCTTTCCAGGCGGACACGGTGTCTCTGTCGTTTCAGCTTCAGTCGGCTCTTCAGCTCTTCGAGCAACACGTCGAAGAAGCCGGCCGAGCCGCCGGTCAAACTGAAGTACAACGCCCCCACCTCCCACGTGACTCCGTCGGTCAAGAAGAGGAGCAGCACCTTGTCCCAACTCCCGGGAGACAAGTCCAAAGCCTTTGACTTCCTCAGTGAAGAGTGAGTGGTTTGGGAGCTGGGCCGTGGCGGGACTGCGAGTTGGCACTGTTCGGAAGCCAGCGCGGGAAACTGGCGTCAGCTGGGCTGTCCCCGAGAGAGATCAAGCCAGCGAGGTCCTCCCTGGGTTCCCTGTATATTTGCCGCGGCTTCGGTTAAATAATAAGTCACGATGGTATCTAAGCACTGTTCTGAGCGCTGGGGTAGACACAAGGAAATCAGGTTGTCCCACGTGGGACTCACAGTCTTCATTCCCGTTTTCCAGATGAGGCAACTGAGGAACAGAGCAGTTAAGTGACGTGCCCAAAGTCGCACAGCTGACAAGTGGATTTTATACCGCGTCCTGGGACGTGGGAGGAGGGAGAGAAGGAGAGACCCAGGGAGACTTGAGAACGGGTCCCGTTAACGCGGCCATGTGGTGAACTCTGGCTGAAACCCCCGGATCCAGCAGGGGAATCTCCAAGGGAACTCCGGGAAAGCCGGGGATGGGCTCCCTTGATCTGTGAAAGTTACTTGCCTCGAAGTGAGTTGGCCAGGCCCCAGAAAAAGTTAGAACCAACTCCCCTTTCAGGAGGGCTCTGAACGAACGGGCGGGCTCCGACCCCAGACGACGCAGCAGGAACCCACTCCGGGGCTTGCCGTCGCTCAGCCACCGGGTGACCGTCGCCCTGCCGAAACTCTCTCCGTTCCCTAGAACCGAAGCCAGTTTAGCCTCCCGCAGAGAGCAGAAGAGAGAACAGTACCGCCAAGTGAGAGCGCACGTCCAGAAGGAGGATGGGAGAGTGCAGGCTTTCGGCTGGAGCTTGCCACAGAAGTACAAGCAGGTAACGTTGGCCGTCCGGGGTTAGCCACCGCCCGGGTGTAGGGGAAAGCGAGGGCGTCGGGCGAGCTCCCCCTCTCAGGCTGCGTAAATGGGCTCCAATTTTGCTCCGCGGAGGTGCTCTTCCTGGAATCGGGGAGGAGGCATCGAGCGTTTGCGGAAGCACGCTAGAGGTTGCATTCCAAAAGGAAAAGCAAGCTTTCCCCAGCACCCTTCGTGGGCTGAGCGACGAACAGTGCTGTTTCTCTCTGAACCAGCGGCTCAGAAAGGGGGTGCCCGCCAGCCTCCGCGCCTGTCTGGGTTGTGCTTCGGGAGTCTAGTGATGCTAGGGAGATCTGTTCCGGTCCCACCCCATCCCAGCACTTTTTGGGGGTCGGGGGAGGTGGAAGGTGCACCTTCCCCCTAGATAGGCCTCTCCCTTTCAGGGAAGGATGGCGCAGACCCAGTGCTCCTTGCCCATGAAAACCACGCTGATGGACGGGGGAAATGAGTGGCATTAGAGCCACCCGTGGCGGGCAGCTGCGAGGGGAAAGAGAAAATGAGCACTACCCTGGGTTTATTTGTCAAAAGCAGGCCCGGTGACCCGTCTGGAAACGGCTGGTTGGAGCTAGAGCACTCCCCCTGACACCTGGGACAGATCTGGGCGTGGGTTGGGCAGCCTTGTCGGTGAGACGAGTCGAGGGGGGCTCATCCAACTTCCCTCACGACTTTTCTTCCCAGGCCGCAAACGGGGGCCAGGGTGGTGACAAGATGAAGAATTTGCCTGTGCCGGTCTACCTCAGACCCTTAGATGAAAAAGATGCGTCCATGAAGGTAGTCTGATCGTCGGCCGTCGAGCGAGCCGTTCCCCGGACACCGGGAGAATTGAGTCGGTCGAAGTCGGGCGGGCCCGACGGAGGATAAAAGCCTAGGCCGAGTCCGTTCCGAGGGGCACCTCTCCGAGGAACGGAACCGAGCGTTTTGGGGGATACGGCAGACTCGTGGGCGGAACAGGGCGAGGCTGGGCTCGGTGGTTTCTTATCTGCTCTCCCCCGTCCCCTCCCAAGCTGTGGTGTGCAGTCGGGGTCAACTTGTCAGGAGGGAAGACCAGAGACGGAGGCTCGGTGGTCGGAGCCAGCGTCTTCTACAGCGACGTGGCCGCTCCGGACGCAGAAGGCCCCAAGCGCCGCAGCGCATCGCAGAGCAGCCTGGACCGACTGGACCAAGAGCTCAAGGTAGGCACGTGCTTGCCGAGAAACCCTGCCCTTCCTTTCTGTGGGCAACATCTGTCCAGCCTTCCCCTTTCCCCCCGTGCCCATCAGAGCCTCCGCCCTGAGCCAGCTGTCTCAAGGGCACGCTTCGGGCCTCATCCCTGCACAAACGAACCCAAAGACGAGGCCGCTTCCCATTTTTCACTTTCCCAAATGTCTCTCGCGGCCCTTGCGCGCGCCGTCTTGGAAGGGCTGATTTCGAGCTTCCCCTCCCTCCTCCTCAGCTGGGACCAAAGGGTCCTGGAACTTCACCGCACTCGAGCCGGAGCAGGTAGAAAGTTCCGGGCGTGAGGGGGAGCGTGTTGGGAGAAAACCTTTAACGCCCTTGGCTCCGGCCTGGCAGGAGCAGCAGCAGGAGTTGAGGCATCAGGAAGAGCTGTCCAGCCTCGTCTGGATATGTACGAGCACGCACGCGGCCACCAAAGTGATCGTCGTGGATGCGAACCAGCCAGGAAACATCCTGGACAGCTTCACTGTGTGCAACTCTCACGTTCTGTGTATCGCGAGCGTTCCAGGTGAGCCGCCCGAGGGCTTTCCGGTTCCCCACGTCCCCCCCATTTGAACCATCACGCTCTATGGCGAAGCCGCTTTTGGTTCGGCCAGCAAAACCGGGGGTCACCCAGAGAAGCGGTTCCAAGTTAGAACAGCCACGCGGCTCTGCGGAAGCAGACAAGGAAGAAGAGGTTTCTACTCTGCCTTGGGGAGCTCCAGAGTTCAGTGTGATTCCCGTTTCTCCTGAAATCCGTTAGCTCAGTCCCGAGTTGCCATAAGATGTCGTCGTAAAAACCGTCGACATGGGCAAAAATGGAGAATTTAGTCCACTCCAAGGGCCAGCTCCTCCCTTGGGGCCGGGAGGTGGGAAGGGGCTGCACCCTGAGGTCTCTGAGCTCGGGGGAGCCGGGCCGTGGTGCTTCTGGCCTCCCCGCCGGCCTGCCTCCCGACCCCATATGGATTCTGGAGATCCTGCCGAAGGCGCTGACGCGCGGCCTGTCTTTCAGGAGCCCGGGAGACGGACTACCCGGCTGGCGAAGAGGCGGCGGAGGCCGGCCAGGTGGACAGAGCCTCGCTGTGCGGCAGCGTAGCGAGCAGCAGCTCAGCGGAAGGAGACAGCTTGCTGGGAGGCATCACCGTGGTGGGCTGCGCTGCAGGGGCGGGGCCGGGGCCCGGGTCGGCCCCCTCGCCCTCGTCCCACACCAGGGAAGCCTCCCCGGTGACGGAAAAGCCTCCAGGTTGGTGGGGGCTCTTCCGGCTCCCCTCCCTCTGTGGCTGTGAGCCCCGAGCAAGGCCGGGACTCCCCTCTATCGGGCCGAGCGCAAGCAGGGCCAGCCACAGTGGTGTGGCCACTGGCCGCAGCAGGAGCTAGCCATCGCGCACAGGGCTCACTCACCCGTCTTCACTCTTGTTCTCACTCTCTTCCTCTCTCTCTCATAGAAGCAGAACCAGAGCAAGAGACAGTAGATGAGACCGTCCCCACAGCCGAAGAAGCCACCGAAGCTACAGAAGCCACGGAAGGCAATCCAGGGACCGGAGAAGAGGTTGTAGATCTGAACCAGGCCGGTGTCTACACCGAGCACGTCTTCACGGATCCCCTGGGGGTGCAGAACACGGAAGAGGGACCCCCGATATACCAAACAAGGTACCCAGGCCAGCGTTCAGCTGCCGCCCGACCCCCAAGCATCCTGAACCCTGAAGCTCATGCTGGATAGAGGGAAAAATCTCAGCCTCTGGATTTGGCCAAAGGCTGAAATCTCTGTCGCCATGTCTTCTGTGCATTGGTTTGCTTGTGGTTTCTGGCTATTTGGAGGGGTAGCTTCCTTCCAGGGCCCTCCCACAGCCCCTGAGTATTTAGGTTTCTGGTTTTTTCTTGCTTCTCTTCTATCTTTCGGCGCCCAGAGAAAGGATATTTGTCTGCTGGGACTGGCCGTCTTCCTGTTATCCTGGAAGGCCCTCGTGACCTGGAATCGGGCCTCTCTGCCGTATTGTCCCAAGCATCTAGTACGGGGTCTCAATTCCGGAAAGATCAGGAAAGACCCGCAGTTCGCAGCCTTTACCGGCTCTTATGTTGGGGAGCAGCACAATACGCTCCTCCGAGCAGGATGCCTCTGTGAACGGAGAACTGAGATTTCCTGAGGTCCCGGGTGGCTGTGGTTTAACTTCTGCTTTCAGCCCGAGAAGTGGCTGCCCCCCTTCTCTTTCTCCATGCTCAGCCCAGTGCGATCACCCCATATCTGCCCTCTGCACCGAGGTCTCGGTGGAGAGAACAAGCTGGCACCATTGTATCCGTCAGCTCTTCTGGATGGATTTGGCCAAGCTGTGACCCCATGTCCTCTTGCTGCTTCTAAGTCCTCCCTTCATAGCTTGGTGGATGGGGCCGGGTACAATTCCTCTCCAGGAAGGGCCACCCTGAATACATGCAGTCTCGGATGATCCCAGATTACTTTCACATCCTCATACCATCTCATGTGATTATCGCAGTCCCCAAGTAAGCTTGTAGTGGGCAGGGAACGTGTCCGTTTATTGGTGTATCGTACTCTCCCAATCACTTAATACAGTCTTCTGTACACAGTAAGCGCTCAGTAAATATGATTGAATGAATGAGGTGAGAAACTGAGGTCCCACGACATATAAGGTGACTCACCCCAGGTCACACAGCAGTTCGGGGGCAGAACTAGGATTGAAGCCCGGATCTCCAAACCTTTACCCTTTCCACCAAATCAAATCAGGTCGAGACAGGAATTCCACTCTTCAAGAATCACGGTTCTGCTCCCGCTCCCCGTGTTTCCCCAGTTCCGGACGGTTCACGTTTTGTCCCACGAGCCAAGCCGGGAAGACACGCGATCCTTAAAAGCGGCAAAACCGATCAGGTGGCTCGGGTGTTTCCCGGGCCTCTTTCCTTTGGCAGTGACGAGGCGGACGGTTGCAAAGACCCCAGATCGGCCTTGCCGGATGAGCACGACCTGGTGAGGGAGGAAGCCCAGAAGATGAGCAGCCTTTTGCCCACCATGTGGCTCGGAGCTCAGAACGGGTGGTGAGTCGCCGAGGCGTACCGGGGAACGCGTGCCCGGCGGTCCCAGAGGATACCACGTGGCCCCTTTCTCTGGGCACCGGACATTTAGGAACGGGGTCGGCTGAGTCTTAGAGTGGGTGTCTGCTTCTATAACTGGGAGCCACCGGTTAAGTTAATTATTAAAATAATAATAACGATAATATTTGTTAAGTGCTACCCGAGGCAGGCGGTGGGGCGCGGAAGCCCCTGCTTCCGGCTGCGACGGGCTTACCTCTCCCGACTTTGTTCTCGCAGCTTGTACGTCCATTCGTCCGTGGCCCAGTGGAGGAAGTGTCTCCATGCCATCAAGCTGAAGGATTCCATCCTCAGTATCGTGTAAGTCCCACCCTCCCTCCCTCCAAGCGGGCATTTCCGGGTGACAGCGGAGCGCGCTGCTGGATCCGGCAGCCGTTCGGCCTCGTGGGGGCTGGCTGAGGAAACGGGTCCTCTTGGCTGGAAGGGGGGACCGTGAAGGGCAAGCGAAGGGCACGGCGGAGCAGCGAGGCTCACTGCAGCCGGGCGCGGGCGGCCGTTCTGGGAGGAAGAGTGATGCCGGCTTGTGGACTTTTCCTCTGAGCGTGCTCTTTGCTTCTCCCACCCTTATCCGGCCCGTCCAGGCCCGGGGACCGCCCGCACCAACCCACAGACCCGTCGATGCCGCCTTGTTCTCGGTCCTCAATAGCCCGCCGAGCTGCCCGGGCGCCAGCCGGCCACCACTGACGCGCACCTTTTTCCCTCCGCAGACACGTGAAAGGAATCGTGTTAGTCGCGCTAGCCGATGGGACATTGGCCATTTTCCACAGGGGAGTGGGTAGGTATCCTGTGCCAGACCCGGGAGAGCCCCTCGAAGCAGCTGGCACTCTTGGGTTGCGGTTGTGCAGGGTTTCCCGGGCGCGACCCCGTTCTGAGAGCGTTGCCTACCTGTAAGTGGTAAACTGAGGGACGGAGCGGTCTCCCCGGGGAGATGCTACGCCTCCGAGGCAGGGCCTCTGGGAAGGGCTCTCCGGATCTCGAGGAGGCCCAGAGGGGCGTCTTTCCCGCCTTGTCCCGTGCGCACTCCAGGTCACTATGACAACACCCTGAGCTCCCCCAAATTCCAAGAAGCCACAGCCCCTCCCAGAGGACCTGTCTTCCCTCTGGGGACCCTGGAGAATCGGGCTCAGTCTCGAGGAAAAGTAAAAACGGTGGTATGTACTGAACGCCTCTTGAGTGCGGTGTCACTTCTCTGTGCCTCAGTTACCTCATCTGTAAAATGGGGATTAAGACTGTGAGCCCCCCCACATGGGACATCCTGATAACCTTGTAACCTCTCCAGTGCTTAGAACAGTGCTTTGCACATAGTAAGCGCTTAATAAATGCCATTATTATTATAGTGGGGAGCCGTGGCTCAGTGGAAAGAGCGCGGGCTTGGGAGCCAGAGGTCATGGGTTCGAATCCCTCCTCCCCCACATGTCTGCTGTGTGACCTTGGGCAAGTCACTTCACTTCTCTGTGCCTCAGTTCCCTCATCTGTAAAATGGGGATTGAGACTGTGAGCCCAACATGGGACAACCTCATCTCCTTGTGTTCCCCCCAGCGCTTAGAACAGTGCTTTGCACATAGTAAGCGCTTAACAAATACCAACATTATTATTATTATTATTACTGTACTGAGCAACTAGGGAAGGTGGACAGAAGCACTAGCCACAGTTCCTGCCCTCAAGTAGCTCGCAATCTGCTGGCCTGTAAAATACGTGCAGAGGGGTCTCTGGTAATAATAATAATAATGGCATTTATTAAGCGCTTACTATGTGCGAAGCACTGTTCTAAGCACTGGGGAGGATACAAAGTAATCAGGTTGTCCCGCAGGGGGCTCACAGTCTTAACCCCCATTTTCCAGTTGAGAGAACCGAGGCCCAGAGAAGTGAAGTGACTGGCCCAAAGTCACACAGCTGACAAGTGGCAGAGCCGGAATTTGAACCCGTGATCTCTGACTCCAAAGCCCGGGCTCTTTAGTCATAGTATTTATTAACCACTCACTATGTAAAGAACACTTGGGAAAGAAGAGACGGTTGGGAATTCAACAGTCCGTGATCCTCCGGGGGCTCAGAATCTAAGAATTAAAGTAAACTAAAGCAGTGTCCTACCAAGCATTTGAATCCTTTCGGCGTGCCCGACCCTGTGAGGCACGCCGCAACCAAACCAAGGGGACGCGTGCGCTTCCCTGTCGGGACCCCTCGCCCAGTTTCACCTGCAACGGGGAGATTGGGTGGGATCCATGAGTCAGTCAGTAGTATTTATTGAGCGCTTACTATGTGCAGAGCACTGTATTAAGCACTTGGGAGAGGACAGTACTACCGAATTAGCACTCAGGGTCCCTGCCCATAACGAGCTGACAGGCTAGACGGGGAGACAGACATTAATATGAATAAATTAGTAATTTGTGATATGTAATTTCAAGATGTGTGCATCCTGTACCCCACAAGTGCTGTGGGGTTAGGAGTGGGACTGTGGGGTGACTTTTTCCCTCTTGCTGTCTCTGTTCCTGTGTAGAAAATTCTTCTGCCGTCCTGTCAGAGTTACTCTTAAGACCTTTAAAAAGAAACCGCAGTTGCTTCTGCCTCAGGGGGCCGAGGGGTTGGGGAGGTAGAGGCTGAGGTTAGATGGCATTTCCATCAGGTCCCATTTCAAAACCCGGAGTCCTCGCCGTAATCCCCTCCCTGTGACGGCCGGCTTCCGGGGCCAGGCCTCGGGCCCTGCGCGCTCCAGCCGGCCGGGGGGGCCTAACTGAGCGTGAGGCAGGCTCGTCGCCAGTCTCCCCCCATCCCTGTCCCCTGCCTTGGCCCCAGTCCTCTGTCTGGCTGCCGCCTCGGGCCCAAAAGTTCCGGGTCCCAGTTGACGGCCATTCCCGATCCCCTGCATCCGCCCCGCCGACGTCGAGTCCTCCTGCTCCATCTCCCGCGTGCAGTTCTGAGAAACCGCGGGTGTACCAGAGCCAGGGATTACCCTCCCCATCCTGTCCCCTCCGTCTGCTGTCACCGTTTCGGTGCTCTGAAGCCCCTTTTCCCCTCACCCTCTGAGTCGTGCCAACAGAGCCGCCAGCGCCGGGGCACTGGACCGCGCCCGTCGTCCCCCCGCTCCACAGCTGACCGTCCCTATCCATCCTTAAAGGGGTCAGGCGGGCGGGCCCGGGTCCTACCCGTGCGGACGTGGGCTCGGAGCCGTTGTGATGGTGCCCGGCCTGTGACAACAGGCGTGAGTCTGCCGAGACTAACGGCCACCGAGGCAGCAAGTGGGCGCCTCAGGCCATCTGGGGTCATCCCGTGAGCGTGGCCGAAAGCACACTGAAACCGGCCACCCGCAGCCCTTCGGCGGGTGTGCCCGGTAACAGTTTGTGGCTGTCAACTATGTGCTCCTTGAAGTCAGGGGGCCTCGCCTTCTGCTTTTGGGGGGTGTTCCCGGGTCCACCCAGCCCCCCGTTGATGCAGGGCTGGGGTCCCTGATGAACGCTGTTCTTTGGCCAACTCAAGCGACAGTAGTGATGCCGCCCTGAGTGGCGTTTGCGCCCAGCAGGCGTCCAGCTCCCGAATAATAATAATAATAATGGCATTTATTAAGCGCTTACTATGTGCAAAGCACTTTCTAAGCGCTGGAGAAAATAAATCAGCCACGACGAGGGGGGGATCCGAGGCGGTCCTCCAGCCCACCTGCGCCAGGCCGGCCGGGGTGGAGCCACCTTCATTCGTTCAGTCGTGTTTATTGAGCGCTTACGGTGTGCAGAGCACTGTCCTAAGCGCTTGGGAAGTCCGAACATATAAAGACGGTCCCTACCCCACAGTGGGCTCATCTTGTGCGCCTTCAGTCTGGGCCGCGTTGTCTTCCAGACGGCCAGTGGGACTTGTCAAACTATCACCTGTTGGACCTGGGGCGGCCCCACCACTCCATCCGCTGCATGACCGTGGTTCACGACAAAGTCTGGTGTGGTTATCGGAACAAGATCTACGTGGTGCAGCCCAAAGCCATGAAGATAGAGGCAAGTCCTACTCATCTTATGGTTGTACATATTTATTACTCTGTTTATTTATTTATTTATTTATTTTACTTGTACATTTCTATCCTACTTATTTTATTTTGTTGGTATGTTTGGTTCTGTTCTCTGTCTCCCCCTTTTAGACTGTGAGCCCACTATCGGGTAGGGACTGTCTCTATGTGATGCCAATTTGTACTTCCCAAGCGCTTAGTACAGTGCTCTGCACATAGTAAGCGCTCAATAAATACGATTGATTGATTGATTGATTGATTGATTGATCTTTCTGCAACCGGGTCTCTGGGAGCTGTCTCCCGGGCTCATTCGTTATTATGCGGGCCCTCCCTCTGCCTATCCGCCAAGCTAGCTCTCTTCCTCCCTTCAAGGCCCTGCTGAGAGCTCACCTCCTCCAGGAGGCCTTCCCAGACTGAGCCCCTTCCTTCCTCTCCCCCTCGCCCCCCTCTCCATCCCCCCCATCTTACCTCCTTCCCTTCCCCACAGCACCTGTATATATGTATATATGTTTGTACATATTTATTACTCTATTTTATTTGTACATATTTATTCTATTTATTTTATTTTGTTAATATGTTTGGTTTTGTTCTCTGACTCCCCCTTTTAGACTGTGAGCCCACTGTTGGGTAGGGACTGTCTCTATATGTTGCCAATTTGTACTTCCCAAGCGCTTAGTACAGTGCTCTGCACATAGTAAGCGCTCAACAAATACGATTGATGATGATGATGATGATGCGGGCTTGCCCACCAACCCATCTGGTTGCGGATGTTTTGCTGGGAGAAGCAGCGTAGCCTCGTGGAGAGAACCCAGGCCTAAGAGGCAGGAGGACTTGGGTTCAAATCCCGGCTCCTCCACTTTCATTCATTCATTCATTCAATCGTATGTATTGAGCGCTTACTGTGTGCAGAGCACTGTACTAAGCGCTTGGGAAGTGCAATTCGGCTGCTTATTGAGACGGTCCCTACCCAACAGCGAGCTCACAGTCTAGATGGGGGACAAAGACAACACAACGAAACGTGGACAGGTCAAGTCATCAGAATAAATAGAAGTAAAGCTAGATGCACAAGTCACTTGGATAAGTCACTTCATTCAGTCGTATTTATTGAGCACTTACTGTGTGCAGAGCGCAGTACTGAGCGCTTGAGCACTGTACTAAGTGCGTAACTTCTCTGCCTCAGTAACCTCATCTGTAAAATGGGGATTAAGACTGTGAGCCCCACATAGGACAACCTGAATACCTTGTGTCCGTCCCAGCGCTTAGAGAAGTGCTTGGCACAAAGTAAGTGCTTAACAAATACCATAGTTGTTGTTGTTATGAAGGACAAAGACTCCATCCCACCCAATTTGCTTGTATACACCCCAGTGCTTAGAACAGCACTTGACACCGCAATAAGCGCTTAACAGGTACCATCATTTTTTTTTTTAACTGACTCCAGGCTCTGCCGGTTATGATTTTTGGCCCAACTTCTTGGCCAGGTGCCATTCTAAGCACTTAGTACAGTCCTCTGCTCATACTGAGCAGTCACTAAATACCGCTGGTTGATGGATTCAGTTAGTTACCTGGCCTCTTTGGTGCCAGCTCTGGCCCAGGTGTGTGTGGGCTGAGCCATGGGTAACCCTTCATTCAGTAGTAGTAGTAGAGTAATAATAATAATGGCATTTATTAAGCGCTTACTATATGCAGAGCACTGTTGTAAGGGCTGGGGAGGTTACAGGGTGATCAGGTTTTCCCATGGGGGGCTCCCAGTCTTAATCCCCATTTTACAGATGTGGGAACTGAGGCCCAGTGAAGTGAAGCGACTTGCTCAAAGTCACACAGCTGACAGTTGGCAGAACAGGGATTTGAACCCATGACCTCTGACTCCAAAGCCCGGGCTCTTTCCACTGAGCCAAGCTGCTTCTCAGTAGTGCTTGGACTGACACCATGGCCCAGTGGAAAGAGCTCCGGCCTAGGAGTCAAAGGACGTGGGATTTAATCCTGGCTCCGCCACTTACCTGCTGTGTGACTTGGGCGAGTCACTTCACTTTTCTTGGCCTCACTTCCTTCATCTGCAGAATGGGGATTCAATCCCCGTTCTCCCTTCTACTTAAACTGTGAGCCCCATGTAGAACCCGATTATCTTGTGTGTCCCCCAGTGCTTAGTACAGTGCTTGGCCCATGGTGAGAACTCAACAAATAACACAGTTATTAATGGTAGTGGAGCTCAAGGGACCGATTGGCATGCTGTTCCCAAAGTTCCCGGCACCTTTCTGGGCGATTCATGGTGACCCCAGCCGGGACCCCTGGGCTTAGTCGCCTCTTCACGGCGGGCGCGGGTGGGGGCGAGTCCCCTGCCGAGAGCCAGCCTCAGCCCAAACCGTGAGACTAACGGCCACCCGTGCTTCTGTCCCGTAGAAATCGTTCGATGCCCACCCGAGGAAAGAGAGCCAAGTGAGGCAGCTGGCCTGGGTGGGAGATGGGGTGTGGGTCTCCATCCGCCTCGACTCCACGCTGCGCCTCTACCACGCCCACACCTATCAGCACTTACAGGATGTGGACATCGAGCCTTATGTCAGCAAGATGTTAGGTAAGCCTCCGGATCCCTGCCCCAGGGAGCCGCTCTTCTTGTACTGAAGAGAAAGGACAGGTCCCCACGCAAGCGAACTGCCATGGCGGCCGGCGGGTCTTGCCGGGGCGACAAGGCCATCGCAGTGTTTGCGTCTGATGTAAGTCCTTTCACTCTCAGTCATTCCCCCCGGGGTCCCAACGCCCCGGGTTAGGCTCTGACCCCAGGAGGGCATCAGGGTCCCCAGTAGGTCCGTCTATTCTGGGCTGGTTTCACCAACTCTCTTATAGTACAGTGCTCTGCACATAGTAAGCGCTCAATAAATACGACTGATGATATTGTACTCTCCCACATGCTTACTATAGTGCTCTGCACGCAGTAAGTGCTTAATTCGTACGATCGATCGGCTGACTTTGCCAGAAGCTGGAGCCAGAGACAACTCGAGGCCCCAGGGCGACGACTCGGCCCCGCTTTCCGTCACCCCTGCCGGGGCCCGTTCCCAGGCATAGGCTGGGTGGCGGATCAGAAGGTTGGGCGGCTTCTCTGACCGAAACAGATTCTCAAGGGATCTTCCCCACAGGGTGTCAGGGCCTGAGCATTATATTTAGAAACCGAGTCCCATGTCCCGAGTCCCCTCATCCTCCCTCGTCCCTCAAGAGTGTCCCCAGGTAGGGTTGGCCCCAGGGCAGTGCCCTCTCTCCTGAAGACGGGTGAGTTAGTGACACCGCATCAGCCCGACCTGCTTCGGGAAGCCCGGGTGCCATTGGGAATGCAACAGTGTTCCGGACTCCTGGGCGGCATTGGGAAGACCACACCCTCACACCAGGGAGCAGATCCTTTCTGAGCTGCCTGCTCCTCGATTTGGTGGGATGCCGGGCACCCAGAATCCTCACCCCTCTGACCTTGGAATCGCTCTTCCTCATTTCAGGTACCGGCAAACTCGGATTCTCCTTTGTGAGAATCACAGCGCTGATGGTGTCTTGCAATCGCCTGTGGGTGGGGACCGGCAACGGCGTCATCATCTCCATCCCATTAACAGAAAGTAAGCGGGGGTCTCGGGCCCGGCCCGGCCGAGGGGTGGGACGCCGGAGCAGAAACGGAGCCGGCCGTCGGGCTGGCGTCCCCCGCTTCGGGTGGCGGGAGAGAGGAAACTGTCTCGCGGCACTGTGGGAATTCCCCCATTCAACTCCCAGCGCAAAAGTCACCTTCTTTCACCCGGAGTCTCCGGGCAAGTTGGAGTTTTACTTGGCCCAAACTGGACTTTACAGAGCAGGCAGTTTGGCTCCCACGGACCCTGCCTGTCCCCATTTGAGGGCCAAGTGGGGTAGTCCCATCAGCTTCTTGGCCACTTTATCCCACCTGACGTTAGAGAACTCAAATGTGCAAACAGACGTCCAGCTCTCATCTCCACCAAGGTTCCTCGGGACTGAGATCCCGACTATCCTCTCTCAGCCAGCTGGCCCCGGGCTAACGACCCCCGGGAAAGGGGATTCCGGAGAATGGGGCTGGGGGCCGGGACTGGGCAGCTGAAGGAAAAGCATGCCTGCCGCCACCCAAGTTCCGTCGGAGGGACGGGGCGTGCCGTGCGTGTGTATGTGTGTGACAAATGGCTTTTGTGAACTGCATGTGCGATGTGTGTGTGCGCATGCGAGACCCTCTGTTCCATTGCATCGTTCACCCATCAAGTCGGTGCCGGTTTCCGGACTCAAGCTCCGGTAGTGCCCAGTCGCGGAGATGGCCAACGGGGAGATCTAGGGAGATGGTGACTGTGGCTCGGTGTGGTTTCCTCTGGCTTCTCCCCTCTCACACGCGTTCTGCCTTAACTCCTGGCTCTAGGTCCCTGCGAGGGGCCCATCCCTATCCCCTACACTGCGGTTAAGCCCCCCGGCATTGAGGCGGCAGTGCCATCCCCCTCCCGCCCCGCGGTCTCTCTGTGGCAAGCGGAGGACCGAATTGCTCACATTCTTCGCACTCCTCATTCTCCCTCTCCTCGGGACTCATCAGCTGGGTGGCACCGCGACACCAAACGCTCCGTCGGTCTAGCGACAGTATTTATTGCGCGCTTACTCAAAAGAGATGGTAGATGCGATCCCTGTCCTGAAGGAGCGGACAGTCTAGCCGGGGAGACAGACGCTAGAATAAATTTCAGGTAGGGAAGGCACCCGAGTTTAAAGCTGTGTACCTGACTGCCACTGGGGAAGAAAGTGGAGAGGGCACTTTAGTGCTTGGGGGTGGGTGTCAGTGTACAGGTGAATCAGCAGGGAGGGAAAAAGTTGTAGATGAGAGATTAGTCTGGGAAGATTTTCGGTAGATGTGATTTTCAGAAGGGCTTTGAAGGTGGCGGTCCGCAGGGTGTGAAGGGGGGTTAAGAGGTTGATGGAGAGAGAGCCCAGAGGGAGGCACAGAGTGTAGGTGGGCATTAGAGAAGCCAAGTGTGCAGTGGGAGGGGAGCGGGGGTAACTAATGAGGGAAGAGAGCCAGGTGTTGAGAGCACAGTGCACCGCACCCCTCAGGCGCTCAGCAAAGTACCCCCGGAGACGGGCGATGGACCGTCCGGCAGCTGGGAACCCGTTTCCCCCCTGAGAGAGAGAGAGAGGGAGCGCTCCGGAGTCTGGGACGGTTCTCCCCAAGGGGCACCACCCTGGGCACGGAAGCCTTTCCCGTAAGAAGCCGTTCCCCTTGAGCTTTCTCCGCTCTCTCCCGGGACCGCCGGGAGATTTTCAGTCGGTTGGGGGCTGCCAGGCTCCGAATCTCATCGGAGCCCCTCGCCCGAGCGGTGACCGCCCCCCCCCCCACCCCCCACCCCGTCCTCCTCGACTGTCGCATACCTATCCGTTTCCCCTTTCCTCCTCTCTCACGTAGCCGTAATCCTCCACCAGGGACGCTTGCTGGGGCTGAGGGGTAAGTGCAGATCCCAGACCGAGCCCCCTCCCAGGCTTCCCCCGGCCCCGCCGAGGCTGGCCGTCTCCCACCTCCGTAGACGACCCCCGCCTGTTCGTTTCTGCCGTCTGCTCCCCAGCCTGCCCAGCAGCCCGGTCTGTGTCCCCTTCCGTCGCAGCTCGGCTCCCGTCCGGACTTCTTCTCCCTTCCAGTAAAAACACGCCGGGCCTCCCTCACTGCCATTAATCCTCATTGTTCACTCTCACCCCCGCCACGTTTCTCTGTCCGTTGCCCAGCCCTGGGGGGAGGTGGCTTGCGTGTCTAGCGAGTCTAAAGCCGGACGGCCCGCAGGGTGAGGGTTGCCCCGTGCCTCCCCCTCAGCGGCGGGGGGGAGAGCAGGGAACCCACCGGCGGGAGCTAAATTCCACCCTCCACTCTCCGAACCCGCTGCGCCCTTGAGATGCCAAGTTGGGCCTCCTCAATTGGAAGAAAGGATTTCAGACTTGACGTGCGGGTCACGTTGTTTTTCCTAAGGAAATCTGATTTCCGAGGATTGGCTTGGAAGTTACGTGGTGATTGCTAGACTAGCAACCGTCCCGCTCCCCATTCCTGATGATCCTGGCAGTAACTAGCATGCTGGCTCTCTCTCTAGCTGTGCCTGGGACCAGCCCTGGCTGCCGCCCTGCCTTTCTCTCGGCCTTTCCCTCCTCTCTCCCTCTCTCTTTCTCCATCTCTCTCCCTCTTTCTCACACACACACACACTTTCTGTCTTTGTCTCTCTCCCTCCCCCGTTGGCTGTAGCTTTTAGATGGCTCCTTAAGGATTAACCAATAACCTCCTGGGCCCGCCTCCGCCCTCCTGCCCCACAAAAACAGCCCTGTTTGGCTTTCTGTTCCAGCCAACAAAACCTCAGGGGCCCCGGGCAATCGGCCGGGCAGCGTCATCCGCGTGTACGGCGATGAAAACAGCGACAAAGTGACCGCAGGAACCTTCATCCCCTACTGCTCCATGGCCCACGCCCAGCTCTGCTTCCACGGCCACCGTGACGCCGTCAAGTTCTTCGTGGCCGTCCCGGGTGAGTCTGTACCCAGCGCAGACCCCCCCCGCCCCCAGCCCCTTTAGGGTTGTCAAGGAAAGCAGCGTGGCTCAATGGAAAGAGCCCGGGCTTTGGAGTCAGAGGTCATGGGTTCGAATCCCGGCTCCGCCAACTGTCAGCTGGGTGGCTTTGGGCAAGTCACTTCACTTCTCTGGGCCTCAGTTCCCTCAGCTGGAAAATGGGGATTAAGATTGTGGCAACCTGATCATCTTGTAACCTCCCCAGCGCTTAGAACAGTGCTTTGCACATAGTAAGCTCTTAATAAATGCCATTATTATTATTATTAGAGAGCACGGGCTTGGGAGTCAGAAGGTCATGGGTTCTAATCCCGGCTCCGCCACTTGTCTGCTGTGTGACCTTGGCCAAATCACCCAACTTCTCTGGGCCCCAGTTACCTCATCTGGAAAATGGGGATTGAGGCTGTGAGCCCCACGTGGAACAGGGACCGTGTCCAACCCGATTTACTTGTGTCCACCCCGGCTCTTAGTACAGTGCCTGGCACATAGTAAACACATAACAAATACCACAACTATCATTATTGTTATAATTATTATTATTATCTGGAGGGGACTTTGAGGGGGGGGGCCCCCGCCAGAAAAATGTCCTTTCTACCCCTTCCAACCGGCCCCTTCTCCCAGTTTCCCAAGGGGCCAGAGGCCAGCCCCTCGCAACCGGTCATCATCACACCCCAACCTCTGGCCTTCTGTCGGTCCGCCCTTCCCCTCACTGCACTGGCCGTCTGGAGGGCGGAGGAGCTCAGACTCTGCTCCCCTCAGTCTTTCCCATCATGTGCCTCCTCTCCCACCCCACCAAGCCCAGTTACTCCAGAAGGCCCCCGGAGGCTTTGATTTGGTGGGGTGACCTTGGGCTCCTGTTGCCTTCACACACCCCTGCCCAACCCATGGGACCCCCTCCCCACCGCCCTTCCTTCAGCCAGCCCTACCCAGAGCTGCCTGAATCGAACAGTTCAGCTGGATCAGTCAGTCGGTCGTATTTATTGAGCTCTCTTACTGTGTGCGGAGCACTGTGCTAAGAGCTTGGAAGAGTACAATACAACAGACACATTCCCCGCCCACGCCGAGCTTACAGTCTAGGGGGGTGTGAGGGAGCCACGCAGCCAGTGTGGCCTTTTCTTTCGGGTGCGAGGAGATCCGTGGCAAGCGCTAAATACCATTAAAACAAAAACAAAAAAAATCGCCGCTCCTCCCCAGCAAAGCGACCCAGGAACTGGACACCCGGTTCCACGGAATAATGATAGCATTGATTACTAAGCGCTTACTATGTGCAAAGCACTGTTCCAAGCACTGGGGAGGTTACAAGGGGATCAGGTTGTCCCACCAGGGGCTCACAGTCTTAATCCCCATTTTCCAGACGAGGGAACTGAGGCCTAGAGAAGTGAAGGGACTTGCCCCAAGTCGCACAGCTGACAATTGGCAGAGCCGGGATTTGAACCCGTGGCTTCTGATTCCAAATCCCGGGCTCTTTCCACTGGGCCACGGAATGCTGTGGGAGCAGGGCTGCTCTGTGCCGTCGGTTAGATGGGGAGGGTCATCTCACCATCCATCAGGGTGACCGGGAGACTACACGTATGCCATGTTCTTCGCCGACTCAGCCGGCCTCTGCGCCGTTCCTCCCCTCCCTCGTCAGAGCCGAGCAGCAGAGTCCGGTCGGTGAGCCGACCCAGCCGTCCGTGTCCCGAACGCGGACACCGGTCCCTCCGGTCGGTTACCGCCGAATAACGCCCCGTTGCGTGTGTTTATGCGACAGGTCAGGTGGCCAGCCCTCCGAGCGGTGGCAGCGGCGGCGGCGGCGGTCCCGAACCGGGAAGCGACAAGCCGGGAACGGCCCAGGAGCCCTCTGGCCAGAGCCCTGCCAAGTCCATGCTGGTGATGAGCGGAGGAGAGGGGTACATCGACTTCAGAATGGGTGAGCAGCCACGTTCTTGCCCACGCGGGCCTGACCGGGTCTCGGCCGCGACCGGGCCCGGCTTCTCCGGCCCGATCTCCTCACGTCCCGTAGTCGCTGACCCCACCCGGCCCCCTCCCTCCAGAGGGACCCGGTATCACCTGGTCCCCGTTTATTTCTTTCACGGTTGGGTTAGCCCACAAAATGCAAAGCAAAACCCTGGTCTCCCACGCTCCACACGACCCCCTTCGCTCGGCACTTTGCGTGCCAGCGGCTCCCGTGTTCCGGAGGAACTCCGGGAATCGATTCCGAAGGGGCCGTGCTGGAAAGAGCAGACACGGCCCCTCCCTCCTGCCTCTTCTAGCTGCCCTTCAGTCACTCTGGAGCCAAGGTGGAGAGTCTGGCCCTTGTCCCCTCCCTCGGACTCACCCTCCCCTCACCCTCGATGTCGCCCACCAGGTGACGAAGGCGGAGAATCCGAACTCCCGGGCGAGGGTCTCCCGCTCGAACCGTCCGTGGCCAAAGCCGAGAGGAGTCACCTGATCGTGTGGCAGGTGACGTGCGGCAGCGATTGAACTCGGGAGCGAGCGGCCGGAGAGGAGGCCGGGGGCTCTTCTGCATGGTTTTCTACCCCCCCCCCCCACCTTTTAATTTAATATTCTTTTTGTGGAATCCGTTTCACCACATAGCTTTGGAGCGTTTCTTCCCATTAACCCCCTGGGGCAAAAATCTGTCCTCCCAGAAGAGTCCGGCCGGGGCCGGCAGTCCCAACGCACCGAGGTCACGGGTCATTTTGGGGCGTGGTGGTTGACGGAGCCAAGAACGTCGACTTTGTTCCCACCGGTTGAGCCCGTGGCGGCGGTAGGAACCCAAAAAACCCGCCGCTTCCCAATCGAATGGAATTCCCTCAGGCCGGGTCTTAGAGATCACTAATAATGGCGTCCAGAGGAAAAACACTTGAAAAGTTGTCTGTATCACGTAGTAAAATAGCTAAGCTTCTCCCAGTGTATTATAAAATTGACACCCACTAATATCAGGTGGATTACCAGGATCTGTACCGGTGTCCCGAGAACAAACTGTAAATTATATTAACCTCCACTCTCCAACCTGGTCAATCCTGTTTATATAGTATATAAAAACTCTGTGGTTTTCATTCACCACGGGCTGGGGGGCGGGATGGGTTTTGTATTCAAGAAATTAAGACTAAACTATTTAAATAAAAGTCTCCTGTTTCTGACCACCGAGAGCCGAGAGTTTATGAGAGACCTGCTGCCCCGTAGCGGAGCCGCTTGCAGAGCCCCCTGTCTCCCCCCCTGACCCCCCGTCCACCTTGCTGCCAGGACTGACCGGTTGGTTTGCTTCCAAAATCCTGGCAGGGGGTGAGGATTTTCCTACCGTGCCACCCCAATCCCAGGCATCCTGACGTTACTTGTCGCCCGAGAGCGGTGTGCTGTCCAACTGCAGTGAGTTGGGGGGGGTTCCCCTGGAAAAGCACGCTTAGGGGGAGGTCACCGAAGGGCGGGAAAAGTCCGGGTAACGGACGGTCCGCCTTGACGAAACGCTGCAGGATGGTGGGCGAAGGACCCCAGGGGCTTTGGGTGTAGCCAGCACCCCCCACCCGCTCCTCCCCTGGTCTTCAAGTGCCACCAAGGCTTGACAGGTGAGCCGGCCCTCACCCCAGACACCCCGGGGTTAGAATGACACCCCCTCAGCGGTCCCCGCTGCCCGTAATCGGTCGATCACTGGTATTTATTGAGTACTCCCTGCGTGTCCATCAGTGGTATTTATTGAGTACTCCCTGCGTGTAGAGCGTTCTGCTGCATACCTGTAAGCGTACAGTGCCAAAGGGTACGTAGAGACCATCCCTGCCCACAAGGAGCCTACAGAATAGAGGAGGAGCTCGGTTGTAATGTCATTTGCTTCCGAGGAGAGAGCCGGACTTCGCTCTGGCTTTCTCTCTCTGCCAGTTTTAAGGTGGCGTGACCGGAAAGCGGTCCTGGGAAGAGCACGCCCCGTTCATTGATCTCCTTCTGGGCTTTTGTGAGAATCGGCGACTACCAGTGTGTGGGTTGGGTTTTTTTGGCGGCAGGCCACGGCACACGGACCCTGAGTGATTCCACCGCTCCAGAGGTGGGAAGGCAGTGAACTGTTCATCACAGTGGCTTTCTCTCCTGTCTTTAAAAGTTACCCAACTCTACCCTAATTTGTTGTTTTCTGTCCAAACGGGTGGCAGATTAGGTTTGTTCCCCCCTGCCCCCCAAGAAGCCATTAGAGCCCCTGAGAACCCGGTTGGTGAAACGCACCCTTGGAAACACGTTCTGACCCTTGGGGAGCAGAGCGGGGTGCTTGGGGGGCGGTGGGGTGTGTAGCTGTTTTAGCCAGATGTTCCCCAAGTCCTGAGTCAGCCACCCTGTTCCCTCCAAGTGACCCTCCTGGTCGACTGGGCTTCCTTTCTCAGCCCGAATCACTTGGGGAGGGGCGGGGTGGGGGCCTGATATCGAAAGCGTGATTCCAGGTGGCCACGAGTGGACCCAGAAAGTTCTGGAATTTGATGATGGGAAGGGGCCGTCCCCACCCTCCACACCACAGCACTGAACAGCGCTTAGTACAGTGCTCTGCACACAATAAGCGCTCAATAAATATGATTGATTGATTGACTGTAACTAGGGGTTGCCCCCTGCCCATTTTGGCTGTAACCAGAACCTGGCCTGGACTCATTAACGAGGCCCCCGGCGTCCCCGCAGCCACCTCGGGAGGGAGACGGGCAGGCAGGTGGGCAGAAAGCCAAGGAGGGGTGTGAGGGTCCTCCCCGGGCACGACCACGGTGGGGCAGAGAAGGGGTTAATCGATCCGCTCGCTCATCCGAGGAGGGCTGCCTGAGAGCCGTCAAGCCGTGCTCATCCCCGTGGTCACCTCGGCGGCCTCCCCGGGCATCCGGAAGGGTGAGGATGGCTAGAGGGTCGGGGTTGCGGCCAGCAGATCGGTGCCAGTACCGAGGACGGGTCTCTCCGGAGCCGCGGCGTGTTGGTTACGTGGCCGAGCTTCAGCCACGGGGCACGCAGCCTGGGGCCCGGCAGGGTAGGTGTGTTGGAAAGGGGAGAGCGGAGGCCCAGGCTGCCAACACCGGTTCATTTCTGCTCTGCTTTTCTCAAGTTGAGACAGCTGGGGAGAGCAGAGCAGACGCCCCAGCGCAGACGGGCTTACCCTCCGAGTGGGGAAACCCACCATCTTCTAGAAAGCCCCTCCTTCCCCGGGCAGGAAAGGAGCCAGGAAAGGTCTGGAAGTATTGCTCAAGTTGCCAAAAGGTTAAGGAAGAGGGAGGTCTCCTCTTCCTCACAGACCTAAGGGGGCCCTTGTCCCCGCTCCATCCCACCCCCAGCCCCCTTACAGGAGGAAGAGGAAGAAGAGTCCGGAAGAGCTCGAGGGACCCCCCAAATTTCCCAAACAGGGTGGCCACACCGGCTGGACCCCCGAGCGCTTTTCTCCACCAAAGCATCTCCCCCTTTCCCTCAGACACCGATTCCGCCCCTTTCCCCGCTTTGCGGATGCACACTCCTCTTATCGTTTGAGCTTTCTATGGTCTGTCGTTTTCTGAGTTTTTCTTTTAACATCTTACGCCGAGTTTACCCTGCCTCTGTAACCCGAGACGGACGCTGTAGCTGCCTGTTGAAAGTTTGAGGCTTCGTATTTGAGCAGAGCGTTCCCAAATTGTAGTTCTTTCCGTATTTATTTCTATTATCGAATCCTTGAGGGTTCCGAATGTAACTTTGTACATGGAATATATATATAAATATGTATATGAACCTAGCCCGAGAGTGGTGGTTTTCTTTTAGCCTTCCTCTGAGAGTGGAGTCATTCGGTTCTGAGTCTATCATCATCATCAATTGTATTTATTGAGCGCTTACTGTGTGCAGAGCACTGTACTAAGCGCTTGGGAAGTACAAGTTGGCAACATATAGAGACGGTCCCTACCCAACAGCAGGCTCACTGTCAACAAGCAGGATGCCCCGCAACTGGGGGATCCCCACGGTTTTCCATCATCATCAATCGTATTTATTGAGCGCTTACTGTGTGCAGAGCACTGTACTAAGCGCTTGTAGGATGGCCACACGTTGAAGAGCTTGGCTGGGCCCCAGAGCACATTTCTCCACTACGGTGCCTCTTTTTGAGTGCCTGCTGAGGACCGTCTCTCATTATTGCTGTATTGTACTTTCCCAAGCGCTTAGTACAGTGCTCTGCACACAGTAAGTGTTCGATAACTATGACTGAGTGAATGCAGTGGGGCTGGCCGGCGTGACCTCACTACAGAGGTGATAAATCTATCATGGGCAGAGCATTGGACTGAGCACTTGGGAGGGTACAGCAGTAGAAAATAATTACAATAATAATAATAGTGGTATTTGTTAGGCACTTACTATGTGCCAGGCATTGTACTAAACCCTGGGATTGATACAATCCCTTCTCTTCCTCCCTTCAAGGCCCTACTGAGAGCTCACCTCCTCCAGGAGGCCTTCCCAGACTGAGCCCCCTCATCCCCCTCTCCATCCCCCCCGCCTTACCTCCTTCCCCTCCCCACAGCACCTGTATATATGTATAGATGTTTGCACGTAGTTATTACTCTATTTTATTTGTACATATTTATTCTATTTATTCTATTTTGTTAATATGTTTTGTTTTATTCTCTGTCTCCCCCTTCTAGACTGGGAGCCCACTGTTGGGTAGGGACCATCTCTATATGTTGCCAACTTGGACTTCCCAAGTGCTCTGCACACTGTAAGCGCTCAATAAATACGATTGAATGAATGACTGAATGAATACAAGGAAATCAGGTGAGACGGAGTCCCTGTCCCACGTGGGGCTCACGGTCTAATCCCCGTTTTACAGATGAGGTCCCTAAGGCACGGAGAAGTGAAGTGACTTGCCCAAGGTCACACAGCAGAAAGTGGAAGAACCCAGATCCTTCCGACTCCAGGCTCGTGCTCTAGGGCACAAGGTGACCGTTTAGCTGGGGCCACAGATTAATTTATGACTACATGGGATAGAAAAATGGCCTGGGAGAATCCATCTTCTACCATATTTATTAGAAGGCCACCCTTCCGACCCAGCCGGTTTTGACTCCAGGTGTCCTTTCTCCGAGATCCGTCCCCACCCCTGATCTTCTCTTAAATTGGGGGGCACAGCCCCTTCCCCAGCTCTCCTTTCACCCTGCTTCTGGCTCAAGAACCCATCATCCGGGCCCTGGGGTGCCCAGGTAATAATAATAATAATAATAATAATAATGGCGTTTGTTAAGCGCTTACTATGTGCAGAGCACTGTTCTAAGCGCTGGCGGGGGATACAAGGTGATCAAGTTGTCCCACGTGGGGCTCACAGTCTTAATCCCCATTTTACAGATGAGATAACTGAGGCTCAGAGAAGTGAAGTGACTTGCCCAAGGTCACACAGCAGACATGTGGCGGAGCCGGCATTCGAACCCACGACCTCTAACTCCAAAGCCCGGACTCTTTCCACTGAGCCATGCTGCTTCTCTACTGGATCCCAAATCTCCCTCGGCCTGGGCCGCCCCGGCCCCCCACAATCGCTGCCCCCGACAAATGGAAAGCATCATTCATTCATTCAGTCAATCGTATTTATTGAGCGCTTACTGTGTGCAGAGCACTGTACTAAGCGCTTGGGAAGTCCAAGTTGGCAACATATAGAGACGGTCCCTACCCAACAGTGGGCTCACAGTCTAGAAGGAGGGGAGACATGGCCCAGAGGATAGAGCACAGGCCTGGGAGAAGGTCATGGGTTCATAATCCCGCCACTTGTCTGCTGTGTGGCCTTGGCCAAGTCACTTCTCTGTGTCTCAGTCCCCTCATCTATAAAATGGGGATGAAGACTGCGCCCCATGTGGGACAGGGACTGTGTCCGACTCAATTTGCTCGTATCCACCCCGGCACTTAGTACAGTGCTTGGCACATAGTAAGTGCTAACAAATACCATTAGCAGCGTGGCTCAGTGGCAAGAGCACGGGCTTTGGAGCCAGAGGTCATGGGTTCGAATCCCGACTCCGCCACAGGTCTGCTGTGTGACCTTGGGCAAGTCACTTAAATTCTCAGAGCCTCAGTTCCCCTATCTGTAAAATGGGGATGAAGACCGTAAGCCCCACGTGGGACACCTTGATCACCTTGTATCCCCCCCAGCGCTTAGAACAGTGCTTTGCACATAGTAAGCGCTTAACAAATACCATCATCATCATCACCATTATTACTATTATTAAGAAATACCGCAATTATTATTAACCCCTTCACCGACCAATCCCGGCCCCGGCGGAGGTGTTGGGGAGAGGAGATGACGTTTCCACTCGGGGTCGCGTTTAGCAGGCCGGGCCTGAGGAAGCAGAGAGGCCAGGAGGCCCGGATCTCCCTTGGAGCCGTGGACCACGCTGGTGGCGGAGCAAAGAGAGACGCATTCCCGGGAGCAACAGGATAAGCAGGTGGGATTGCGGCGCTGCTAACATAGCCACCTTAATTCATGCATTTAGTTTGGAAACGAAAAGGGCCTCGTGGGCTTCGCCTCTTGGCCTCCAACCCGGGGAGAGGCTGGGCCTGGGCCAGCGGGCGAGTGACGTCTAGACTGTGAGCCCACTGTGGGGTAGGGACCGTCTCTATATGTTGCCAACTTGTACTTCCCAAGCGCTTAGTACAGTGCTCTGCACACAGTAAGCGCTCAATAAATACGATTGAATGAATGAAGGCGTCCGGGCAAGTAAGAAACATCGAGGTGCAGCGGCCCCAGCTTTGCCCGTGACCTTTGTTCCTGTTGAATAATAATAATAATGATGGCATTTATTAAGTGCTTACTATGTGCGAAGCACTGTTCTAAGCGTTGGGGAGGTTACAATGATGATGATGATGACACTTATTAAGCGCTTACTATGTGCAAAGCACTGTTCTAAGCGCTGGGGAGGTTACAAGGTGATCAGGTTGTCCCACGGGGGGCTTACAGTCTTAATCCTCATTTTACAGATGAGGGAACTGAGGCCCAGAGAAGTGAAGTGACTTGCCCAGAGTCACACAGCTGACAATTGGCGGAGCTGGGATTTGAACCCATGACCTCTGACTCCAAAGCCCGGGCTCTTTCCACTGAGCCACGCTGCTTCTCCGTGTTGAATGTGGGCAGCGTGGGTCTGCCCCTCACCCCTCTTGGAGGGACCCACCCCCGGGCCAGCGACACTGTCATATTACTCTATTTATTTATTTTACTTGTACATATCTATTCTATTTATTTTATTTTGTTAATATGTTTTGTTTTGTTCTCCGTCTCCCCCTTCTAGACTGTGAGCCCACTGTTGGGTAGGGACCGTCTCTATATGTTGCCAACTTGGACTTCCCAAGCGCTTAGTACAGTGCTCTGCACACAGTAAGTGCTCAATAAATACGATTGATTGATTGATTAAGGGGAAAGAGCACAGGCCTGGAAGTCTAGACACCTGGGTTTCAATCCCGGCAACACCACTTGCCTGCTGTGACCTTGGACTAGTCGCTTAACTTCCCTAGACTTTAAACTCGTTATGGGCAGGGAAGTAACTTCTCTGGACTTTGAACTCGTTATGGGCATGGTAGGGATCTGCTCATTCCCTTGCACTCGCTCAAGCGTTTGGTACAGCGTCCTGCACATAGAGCTCAAAGAATGCGCTTGATTGATTTTCTGTGCCTCAGTTTCCGCATCTGCAAAATGGGTGTTCAGTAGCCGGTCTCCCTTCCCTTTAGATTGGGAGCCCAGTGTGTGACAGGGACAGTGTCCGATCTGACTACCGTATACTCATTCATTCATTCAGTTGTTTATTGAGCGCCTACTGTGTGCAGAGCACTGTACTAAGCGCTTGGGAGAGTACAATACAACAATAAACAGTGGCATTCCCTGCCGTCTATCATGGGAAGCAGCATGGCCTAGGGATAGAGCATGGAGTCAGAAGGTCATGGGTTCTAATCCTGGTTCCTCCACTTGTCTGCTGTGTGGCCTTGGGTAAGTCATTTCACCTCCGTGCCTCAGTTACCTCATCTGTAAAATGGGGATTAAGACCGTGAGCCCTATGTGGGGCAGGGACTGCATCCCTGTATCCACTCCAGTGCTTAGTACAGTGCTGTGCACATAATAAGCGCTTAACAAATACCATCATTATTATTATTATTATTAGCTACCCCAGCTCTTAGCCCAGTGCCTGACACATAGTAAGCGCCTACCAAATGCTACTATTGTTACAATAATAATAATAATAATGATCGTATTTGTTAAGCGCTTACTGTGTTCAAAGCACTATTCTAAGCACTAGGGGGGCTACAAGGGGATTAGAGAAGCAGCGTGGCTCAGTGGAAAGAGCATGGGCTTTGGAGTCAAAGGTCATGGGTTCAAATCCTAGCTCCGCCACATAATAATAATAATAATAATAATAATAATGGCATTTGTTAAGTGCTTACTATGTGCAAAGCACTGTTCTAAGCGGTGGGGGGGGGGGGATACAATGTGACAAAGTTGTCCCACGTGGGGCTCACAGTCTTAATCCCCATTTTTACAGATGAGGGAACTGAGGCTCAGAGAAGTTAAGTGACTTGCCCAAGGTCACACAGCAGGCTTGTGGTGGAGCCGGGATTCGAACCCACGACCTCTAACTCCAAAGCCCGTGCTCTTTCCACTGAGCCACGCTGCTGTCTGCTGTGTGACCTTGGGCAAGTCACTTCACTTCTCTGAGCCTCAGTTACCTCAACTGCAAAATGAGGATTAAGACTGTGAGCCCCCCCGTGGGACAACCTGATCTCCTTGTAACCTCCCCAGTGCTTAGAACAGTGCTTTGCACATAGTAAGCGCTTAATAAATGCCATCATCATTATTATTATTATTACTAGGTGCTCGGGAGAGTCCAATAAAGCACAGCCAACAGTTAACCTGCCCACGGCGTGCACCTTGGGGTTGGCTGGTGTAAAATGGGGATTAAAAGTGTGAGCCCCACTGAGGCAGGGGCTGTCCAACCTGGTTACTTTTAATCGACCCCACCGCGCGGAACGGTGCTTGGCAGCTAGTAAGTGCTTAACAAATACCATTTTTTTTTGGTAAAAAAGGCTCTCCTCGGGGTCGTCCGGTTGATGAGAATCCAGGCCCCTTTGGGACTGGAATGTGGGCTTTACCTCTTGGGGTCAGACCGCCCTTCCCTGGACTCTTGGGCTAATTTCGGAGCAGGAGTCGGAGCTGCTTGTCCAGACTTGCCCACCCTCCCCGAGCAGGAGGGAGGAAAGCAAAGTCCACACCGCCTGCCCAGCTTCTCTGACACTACTGGGAGGGAGGGAGGGAGGAGTCCAAACAGTGTGGCCCAGGGGAAGGATCCCAGGCTTGGGAGTCAGAGGAAGTGGGTTCTAATCTCCGCTCCGTCTCTTGTCTGCTGTGTGACCTTGAGCAACCATTTAATCAATCAATCAATCGTATTTATTAATAATAATAATAATAATAATGGCATTTATTAAGCACTCACTATGTGCAAAGCACTGTTCTAAGCGCTGGGGAGCTTACAAGATGATCAGGTTGTCCCAAGGGGGCTCACAGTCTTAATCCCCATTTTACAGATGAGGTGACTGAGGCGCAGAGAAGTGAAGTGACTTGCCCAAAGTCCCACAGCTGACAAGTGGCAGAGCCGGGATTTGAACCCATGACCTCTGACTCCAAAGTCCGTGCTCTTTCCATTGAGCCACACTGCTTCTCATTTATTGAGCGCTTACTGTGTGCAGAGCACTGGACTAAGCGCTTGGGAAGTACAAGTCGGCAACAGATAGAGACGGTCCCTACCCAACAGCGGGCTCACAGTCTAGAAGAGCGGGCTCACTGTCTAATTGCTCTGTGCCTCAGTTACCTCATCTGTAAAATAGGGATTAAGACTGTGAGCCCCATGTGGGACAACCTAAGTGCCTCAGAACAGTGAACAGTGCTCGGCACATAGTAAGCACTTAACAAATATTATTTATTATTATTATTATTCCTCTTGTGCCCCGTCCCCGGCCTTTACTAATTAAGTTGCCCTGTTGTCCAGAGAGGTCAAGAAATAGGTCCGAGACACCCGCACAGTGCACGTCACGCGCAGGGAGCCTGTTTGCTACGTTTTATTGGACTCTCCCGAGCGCCCAGTACAGTGCTCTGCACACAGTGCGCCATCAATAAATACGAATGATTGATTGATTGATTGATTGGAGGCGGGGGACGGGAGCGGACTGCCCCTAGGCCCAGGGCTTGCCTTGGGAGCAAGTCTGGGGGCTGCGGGGGGCAGTTGGCAAGCGTGGCTGGGCCCAGGCAAACGTCCGGGCTGGAAGCAATCAATCAATCAATCAATCAATCGTATTTATTGAGTGCTTACTGTGCGCAGAGCACTGTACTAAGCGCTTGGGAAGGACAAGTCGGGCGGGAGAGAGGGGGCAGAGGCCCAGGGGGGAAAGGATGGTGGGGGGAGCGGCCGAGGGCCATCCTGAGCCCCATCCCAGCGGGGCCTGGTGCCAACCAGATTGGATGCCAGCTGGGTCTGTCCGGGCCCTGGGCGCTGGGGCTGGTGCCTGTGGTGCCACCCCTGATGGCTGAGCACGCCCGGGGTGGGATGCAGCCACGGGTACAGTGCCCCTCTCCCCGGGGGTCAGGCTGGGGGAGCCCCCCTAAATCCAGTGCTCTGCACACAGTAAGCGCTCAATAAATACGATTGATTGATTGATTGATTGCCAGGGGACAGAGAGGGGTCAGTCCACCTTCTCCCCCAGTCCTCTCCTGGGCTCCTCATCCAACAGGCCCTGTCAACTGCCAGGCGTCCATTCCCGGCCCGCCTCTTGCCAGGGAAGGATTGGCACAGCGACCCCCCGCCCCACCTTGGCCCGCGGGCGGCCTGCTGGCAGGGCTGGGGCTGGGGGTGGGCCGGAGGGAGCCGGACCCCAGGGGACAGCAAGGAGAGCCGGAAATAATAATAATAATAATATTGATGTTAAGTGCTTACTATGTGCAAAGCACTGTTCTAAGCACTGGGGAGGATACAAGGTGATCAGGTTGTCCCATGTGGGGCTCACAGTCTTAATCCCCATTTTACAGATGAGGGAACTGAGGCCCAGAGAAGTTGTGACTTGCCCAAAGTCACACAGCTGACAAGTAATAATAATAATAATAATAATAATGGCATTTATTAAGCACTTACTATGTGCAGAGCACTGTTCTAAACACTGGAGAGGTTACAAGGTGATCAGGTTGTCCCACAGGGGGCTCACGGTCTTCATCCCCATTTTACAGAGGAGGTAACTGGGGCACAGAGAAGTGAAGTGACTTGTCCAAAGTCACACAGCTAAGTAATAATAATAATAATAATAATGGCATTTATTAAGTGCTTACTATGTGCAGAGCACTGTTCTAAGCGCTGGGGAGGTTACAAGGCGATCAGGTTGTCCCACAGGGGGCTCACAGTCTTAATCCCCATTTTACAGATGAGGGAACCGGGGCCCAGAGAAGTGAAGTGACTTGCCCAAAGTCACACAGCTGACAAGTAATAATAATAATAATGACATTTATTAAGCGCTTACTATGTGCAGAGCACTGTTCTAAGCACTGGGGAGGTGTCCCACAGGGGGCTCACGGTCTTAATCCCCATTTTACAGATGAGGGAACCGGGGCCCAGAGAAGTGAAGTGACTTGCCCGAAGTCACACAGCTGACAAGTGGCAGAGCTGGGATTTGAACCCATGACCTCTGACTCCAAAGCCCGCGCGCTTTCCGCGGAAGCTGTGTACGCTGCCCAGGCATCTCGGCTCCCCGCCCCTGCAGCCCCACCGGGGGTCCGAGGGAAGGGGTGGCATGGGTTTCCCACCACTGGCCTTTCCTTAGACATTTGGGGGACCCCCCCGGGGAAGTGGGGAACCCCAAGGACAAGGAGTCCCTGCCCCTCCCCGCTTCCGACCAGCCGCCACCGGCCACCCCATCTCCCGTCCGGCCAGGGCCTGGTCTGCCGGGTTTCATTCTGCCGGGGTCTAGCGCTTAGAACAGTGCTTTGCACATAGTGAGCGCTTAATAAATGCCATTATTATTATTATTATTATTATTCCCCTCCGACCAAGTGCGGGAGCAGGTGCGGGGCCGCCAGCTAATTTGCACCTGGCAGCTAAGGCGGGGGTGAGGATGGGGGGGTAAGGGGGGCTGTGAACAGTTGGCCCCTAGAGAAGCCGCGTGGCTCAGTGGAAAGAGCCCGGGCTTTGGAGTCAGAGGTCACGGGTTCAAACCCCGGCTCCGCCAACTGTCAGCCGGGTGACTTTGGGCAAGTCACTTCACTCCTCTGGGCCTGTGACCTCATCTGTAAAATAGGGATGAAGACTGTGAGCCCCCCCGGGGGACAAACTGATCACCTTGTAACCTCTCCTCTCCCCCTTCTAAATAAATAAATAGCAAAATAAATTTTGGTATTTGTTAAGTGCTTACTATGTGCAAAACACTGTTCTAAGCGCTGGGGAGGATACAAGGAGGAGGAGGGGAGGATTCTAGACTGTGAGCCCACTGTTGGGTAGGGACCGTCTCTATATGTTGCCAACTTGGACTAACCAAGCACTTAGTACAGTGCTCTGCACACAGTAAGTGCTCAATAAATACGATTGATGATGATGATGACCGTCTCTATATGTTGCCAACTTGGACCTCCCAAGCGCTTAATACAGTGCTCTGTAAGCGCTCAATAAATATGAATGAATGAACAGTGCTTTGCACACAGTAAGCGCTTAATAAATGCCATCATTATTATTATTATTAGAGAGAGAGAGAAGCATCGTGGCCTAGTGGATAGAGTCCGGGCCTGGGAGTCCAAAGGACCTGGGTTCTAATCCCGGCTCTGCCACATATCTGCTGTGTGACCTTGGGCAAGTCGCTTCACTTCTCTGGGCCCCAGTTCCCTCTTCTGTAAAATGGGGATTGAGACTGTGAGCCCTACGTGAGACGGGGACTGTGTCCACCCTGATCAACTTGTTTGTACCCCAGCACTCAGTATAGAGCCTGGCACATAGTAAGCACTTAACCAGTACCACAGTCATCATCATCATCAATCGTATTTATTGAGCGCTTACCGTGTGCAGAGCACTGTACTAAGCGCTTGGGAAGTACAAGTTGGCAACATATAGAGACAGTCCGTACCCAACAGTGGGCTCACAGTCTAAAAGGGGGAGACAGAGAACAAAACCAAGCATACTAACAAAATAAAATAAATAGAATAGATATGTACAAGTAAAATAAATAGAGTAACAAATATGTACAAACATATATACATATATACAGGTGCTGTGGGGAAGGGAAGGAGGTAAGATGGGGGGGCACAGTGTCCCCAGGGACAAGGAAAGGGAAAACAGGCCCAGCACAGCTGAAAACAGCAGAAATCAACGAGCAGCGTCTAGGTGAAATGGCTCTCCCCAGGGTTAAAGGGAGCGGACGGGATAATAATAATAATAATTTTGGTATTTGTTAAGCGCTTACTATGTGCAAAGCGCCGTTCTAAGCGCTGGGGAGGATACAAGGTGATCAGGTTGTCCCATGTGGGGCTCACACTCCAGATGAGGTAACTGAGGTAACAGATGATAAGCCAATTGCTCCCTTGTCCACCCCGCCTCATCCCGACCCCCCTGTTTACACCCTCCCTGCCAGGAACTGCTGTGGACACCAGACCCCTACATGGTCACAGCGATTTAACCCCATCTCCTCTTCCACCCGGCCCCTCTGTCTGACCCCAAGCTGGGAGGCCCCCCTGGAGCCCCGGTGTGAGTTTCTCAGACACAGGCACGGACATGGACACGCATGCAAACCCCACATACCCACTCCTTCTCTCTCTTTCTTTCTCCCGCACCTCCCCCTTCCAGCTCCAGATTTTTTTCCTCTTTTCAAACCAGAGCCCGAGCGGTGAATCGTGGCCAGGCCTCCACGTGGCACAAGGACGGAGGGAGCCCAAGTGTCAACATCTCTCGCTGCTGCTTCCTTCCCCAGGCACCTCACTGGGCCCTGCCCTGGAGGGGGACCCCGGGGCCACCCGGCTCGGTGGACGAGAGGGTGGGTGAGGGCAGGAGGGTCACCGAGCGGTGGTTGGGGCCCGTTGGCGGACGGGCAGGCCGGGAGCTGAAGGTCAGGAGGAAATCTGATCCCGGGCTATTTATACCTGGGTCCTGGCTGCTGAGAGCAGCAACATTTGATCAGCACCTCTTTCGTGACTGCAGGCCGGCTGGCCCCGGGGAGAAGAAGCTGGATTGATTTCGGCTCCCTCCCCCCTTCCTTTCCCGCTCCATTCCCAACCCTGTTCTGTTGTGGGAGAGAGGACCCTGGGACTACCCTGGACAGCTGTCCGGGGCACACTGGACTCACTCCTCCCTGCCCACCCTTAGCAGTAGGTACTGAGCACCCCCCTCGGGTGCTAAGTACTTGGTTAGTTCAAAGCAAGCCTGTCCACATGGAGCTGCTACTCTGAAAAGTATTTGCAAACAGAGGAATCAAGCGCTCATAACCCAGAGGAAACAAACAGCTCGGTGCTGCAGACGCCCATCGTCCCCCGAGAACCCCCGTACCCCGACTCCCGGCAGGCCCGTTGCTACTGCTGCCGCCACCACACTGTCCCAGATCTCCGGGCTGCCGCTGCTGCCGAGCTGCAAACTTGGGTTATCAATCGATGGGATTTACTGAGCGCTCACTGTGTGCAGAGCACTGTACTAAGCGCTTGGTAAAGATTCTCGGGGCTCTGCGCGGCCTGCTTCTCCAGGATTGAGGACCCGAAGTCCTGGAGTTCGATTAGGGCGTTCAGAGGGATCCGAAGAGCCTTTCTGCCAGGTCTCCTGACGGGCGATGCGGACGCTGGCGGATGCGGGAGGCGGAGCGGGCCGAAGCCGGGGGGTCCCGCTCCACCTTCCCAGTCCCCCGAGATCCCACCTCCCACCCCCTTCCCTGACGTTGGTCTCTGGGGGGGTTCGGTGTGCCCACGATGGTGCCTAGGCTGAGGACCCCCCACCCCAAGCCAGGTTGGAGATGGCCAGCAGCCGGGCACGATGCCCGCCGTTTCCGCCGGGAGAGAAACACTGTTCCAATCTCACCTCAGGGTGAGGAAGGAGAAGGAGGACAAATGGGAGGAGAGGGGACAAATGGCATTCCAGGAACCACCGCACCCACCGAGCCCTGCTTTCAGAGCAAGTTTCTGGCCGGCGCGAGCAGGAAGGATCCGTCTACCTCACTCCACTCTCCTCCCACACCCGCGCAGAGCCGTAGCCGGAACACCTGGCTGTCCTCGAACACTGTTGGCAGCAGCGGGCGGGCAGTCCGTGAGCGCTGTTTATGCGAGACATAGGGCGGCGTTTGTTCAATCGTACTTATTAAGCGCTCACTGTGTGTAGAGCACCGTGCTAAGCTCTTGGGAAAGAACGATACAACAGGGGATGTAGGGAATTAGGGTTAGAGTAATAATAATAATAATAATAGTATTTATTAAGCGCTTACTATGTGCAAAGCACTGTCTAAGCGCTGGAAAGCGTAACAGCAGCAAAGCACTCATGTTTTCCGCCCTCCGGTTCCTTTCCACTGTTCTCCTTGGCGTTCTCTGGCGTGGCTGTGGTGGCTGTTGGCCATCTCTTCTGAGTGCAGGACTTTGCTCTTTCAGAGGCCTCGGAGACGAAGGACACAGACAGGTTCTCCTGGTTTTCACTTCCCCAGCCCCCTTGAGAGCAGAGATGTTGCCTACTAACCCCATTATAGTCCCCCAGGGCTCAGCAATCAATCAGTTGTCGTTATTGAGTGCTTACGGTGTGCAGAGAGCTGTACTAAGAGCTTAGGAGAGCACGAAATACCAGAGTTGACAGACATGTTTCCTGCCCACAGTGAGCTTACAGTCTGGATGGGGAAACAGACGTTAATATAAGTAAATAAATTGCAGATCTGTACGTAAATGCTGTGGGGTTAAGGGAGGGGTGAATAAAGGGCGGCAATTCAAGTGCAAGGGCAAAGTAGAAAGAAGCAGGAGAAGAGAAGCAGTGTGGCTCAGTGGAAGGAGCCCCGGGCTCGGGAGCCAGAGGTCATGGGTTCTAATCCCGGCTCCGCCACTTGTCAGCTGTGTGGCTTTGGGCAAGTTACTCTCTGGGGGGGACTTAATTACAGTGCTGGAGGCAGGGGGATGGACCCGATGACCTCCATTCCGGAATCCAATGACTAGGCTGTGTGTTTACGGTTACCATCAGGGGTGGTGTGGCAGGGGGGACAGGAGGGTCCCTGAGGGCCCTGCAGATTTTTTTCTGTCCCGTTTTAGTCCCACAGTCTGTTCGAGAGGATCTTCCCAGAAATCTCTGGAGGGGTTGAACTTCCAACTCCACTGAGCTTCCCACCCTTCCCTACGTCTCCCCGCATGGGCTGCTCTGCCCCTGGAAACAATGGCAATTGTGCCTCAGGGCCCCTGCAGCCAGCCCTCCGGCCACCCGCCCTCCTTCCGCCTCCTTCCCTCCCTCCTCTCTCCCTTCCCTCTTCCCTCCGCGTTCAGCCCCAGGAGGAGCCCAGTGCCCGGTTCCTAGCAGGCCGAGCAGCCCCAGCCCCCGAGGACCCTTTCCGTCCTGAAGCTTTCCAGGATGTTGGCTCTGCCCGCTCCCCTGGCCTGGTTCCCAGGCAGGACAGAAGCCCCAGGGAAGGACCTGCAGAACACAGCAGGTCTCCAGCCACCCAGGGAACCAGAGAAGGCCCCACCCCCTGACCCCATCCCATCCTCCCACCCACCCTCACCACCCCCACCACCTTCCTGCCCTGCCTGCCTGGAAGGTGGCAGGCACAGGGAAGGACTTGCCAGCTTCCAGCGTCGGGGCAGAGGGGACCCAAAGTGGGGAGGGGGAACCCGGGAGTCGCCCCCCTTCATCCCTGCCTGGGGCGGCGAAGGAGCCGTCATCCCAATCTCTGAGTTTACTCAGAGAAAACTTTCCGAAGGGCGTCCAAACGCTCCACGTGGCCTCCTGCCTGGCCAGGCACCCGGAAGCTCAGTTTGGGAAAGAGCTCAGAGTCTCAAGCCTAGGGTCCGGGGAAATCGGGTGGCGGGCCTAAGAGAAACCAGGCAGGGAGCCCAATGGAAATCAGGTGGCAGGTCTGAGAGAAGATTTAAAGTGCTCTCTCTCTCTCTCTCTCATTAGCTTTTCCCGGGAATCTGGGATCGGGTGTCCATGTGTGTGCGCCTGTCTCTACTTGCGTGTGTGTGTATATCTCCGTCTTCCTTTATGTACGTGTCTGAGTCTCCTTACGTGACTACCTGTATGTATGGACAGGACTCTTCTGCTTCCCTTACTGCTCGTGCCCAAGGGGTCGTTGGTAGGGACCATCTCTATATAATAATAATAATAATAATGATGGCATTTATTAAGGGTTTTTTTTCTCCTTTGAGCCCACTGTTGGGTAGGGACCGTCTCTATATAATAATAATAATAATAATAATGATGGCATTTATTAAGGGGTTTTTTTCTCCTGTGAGCCCACTGTTGGGTAGGGACCGTCTCTTTATGTTGCCAACTTGTACTTCCCAAGCGCTTAGTACAGTGCTCTGCACACGGTAAGCGCTCAATAAATACAATTGAATGAATGAATGAATAACCCAGGGGCTCGCCCAGCCCACCGAGGCGGTACCCGCCCCATTTCACAGAGGAGGAGACTGAGGCCCAGAGAAGTTCTCTAACCTAGCCAGGGTCACAAAACAAGCCCGTAGCAGAGCTGAGACCAGGACACGGTTCTCCGGGCTCTCAGGCCCACCCAGTGAACCCCTGGACTCCTCTGCTCCCTCTGCCCTGTGAAGGGAGAGGCCAGATTGCCCTCCCAGTGATGGTGACCCTGCCGGGCAGCTGGTCTATATTGTTGTATTGTACTTTCCCAAGCGCTCAGTACAGTGCTCTGCACACAGTAAGCGCTCGATAAATGCAACTGACTGGCTGACTGAGAGCGAAGCGGCCCCGGTTTCAGCATTAACCAGGCTAACGGGAGCAGTCCACGTCCCCGGTCGAAAAGCCCATGGGCCCCACGGTGTCTGGCGACCAGACCTCAGCACTGCCCGGACTCCCACCGCCCTCCCTGCTGCTGCTTCTGGGGTGGAGCCGGGTTCGAGGTGAGCGGGCCACATCCGGGCAGCCGGGGGTGGCCGAGTCCCCGAGAACGGCGACCGTGACGATTGGCACCTGCTGTTTGCCAGGACCCACGCCGGCTCTCCGGGGAGGTGGGCGGACGATGATGGAAGGAATCTCGCCAGGCAACCCCAGGGCCCCCCTCAGAGCCCGCACCCGGGGCCGGAGTGGCCATTCCAGGTGGCCACATTCCTGGAGAGGACTCATTGCCCCATGACAGGGATTGGAGGGTGACTTCCAGCCGCACCCTAACCTGCTCAGACTCTCCCACGGCCCAAAGGAATTGGGTCAAGAGTTAAAGCTCCAAGGGACCACTGAGTCCGGGAGCCCGCGGGGCTGGTCTGGGCGGGGGCGGCCTGGGCCACCCTGGGGACGGAGACCTGACGAGGCCCACCCCCGGCCTCCTTGTCGGGAGGCATGCCCGGAGTCACCTGTCAGCTGTGTGACTTTGGGCAAGTCACTTAACTCCTCTGTGCCTCAGTTACCTCATCTGTCAAATGGGGACTAAGACTGTGAGCCCACGTGGGGCAACCTGATCACCTTATAACCTCCCCAGCGCTTAGAACAGTGCTTTGCACATAGTAAGCGCTTAATAAATGCCATTATTATTATTATTATTATTACCTGTCAAATGGGGATTAAGACTGTGAGCCCACATGGGGCAACCTGATCACCTTGTAACCTCCCCAGTGCTTAGAACAGTGCTTTGCATATAGTAAGTGCTTAATAAATGCCATTATTATTATTATTATTATCATCTGTCAAATGGGGATTAAGACTGTGAGCCCACATGGGGCAACCTGATCACCTTGTAACCTCCCCAGTGCTTAGAACAGTGCTTTGCACATAGTAAGCGCTTAATAAATGCCATTATTATTATTATTATTATCTGTCAAATGGGGATTAAGACTGTGAGCCCACGTGGGGCAGCCTGATCACCTTGTAACCTCCCCAGCGCTTAGAACAGTGCTTTGCATATAGTAAGTGCTTAATAAATGCCATTATTATTATTATTATTATTATCAGACACAATACCAAGCACTGGGGTAAATACAAGATAATCGCGTTGGACGCAGTCCTTGCCCCACATGGGGCTCACAGCAGGGCGGCCTAGGGGATAGAGCACGGGGCCTGGAGTCAGAAAGACCCGAGTTCTCATCCCGGCTCGGCCGCTTGTCTGCCCTGCGACGTTGGGCCAGTCGCTTCACTTCTCTGGACCTCAGTTACCTCATCTGTAAAATGGGGATGAAGACTGAGCGCCCGATGTGAGACAGGGCCTGTGTCGTACTCGATTACTTTGTACTTAGGAGAAGCAGTGTGGCTCAGTGGAAAGAGCACGGGCTTGGGAGTCAGAGGTCATGGGTTCGTATCCCGGCTCCGCCACTTGTCAGCTGTGTGACCTTGGGCAAGTCACTTCACTTCTCTGGGCCTCAGTGCCCCTGTGCCTCAGTGACCTCATCTGTCAAATGGGGATGAAGACTGTGAGCCCCATGTGGGACAACCTGATCACCTTATAATCTCCCCATCATCAATCGTATTTATTGAGCGCTTACTATGTGCAGAGCACTGTACTAAGTGCTTGGGAAGTACAAGTGTTCTTGTACAAGTACAAGAACAGTGCTTCGCACATAGTAAGCGCTTAACAAATACCATCATTCTTATTACTACTACTCCAGTGCTTAGTACAGTGCCTGGCACATAGTAAGCACGTGATAAGTGCCGGACATTTGTAGTAGTAGTAGTATCACTAATCCCCATTTTACAGGTGAGATAACTGAGTCACAAAGAAATGAAGTGACTCGCCGACGACTGCACAACAGACAAGTGGAGGAGGCAGGATTAGAACCCCGGTCTTCTGACACTCAGGCCTGTGCTCTTTCCACTAGGCCACACTGCCTTGCAGCCCCCCCACCACCCCAAACCTCCCTCACGGACCCAAGTCGGGAGCGGTGGAATCTAAGCTCCTGCTGCTCCCACTGAATGTTCCCAAGTGCTCTTTCCGTGCCCCGTGACATTGAAGGTGTCCAGGACAGCTCTCAGGACCCGATAGGCACCAGTCCAGTGCCCTGAAAATAATAATAGGCACTCAGTAATCACTGTGGATTCATTTTAATCATGCCCTTTAATTGACTTTGCCCCGTTTCCTTTTTAAAGAACCCGCTGCCCACGACGGATCTATGCCGGTCACATTGTCATCTGCGTCTTATTCACTCCACGTTCGTATAATTGTATCCCTCTGTGTCGAGCACGGGGAGGACCAGGGCCACCCAACCCACTGTCCCATTCTTTCCGGCCTGTTTTTGCTCCGCAGATTCCGGACTCCCGGGGCTGGAAAGGACCCCAACAGGTTTCCTACCCATTCCCCCGTCTCCAGGCGACATTTTATCTAACTCATCCCAAGGAGGCGGAGGCTAGAGAAGGGATCCTGACAGGAAAGCCACTGCCAGAAAAGGGAAAAGCTACAGGGCTGGGAGTTAGGAGACCTGGGTTCCAGTCCTAGCTCAGCCACTGGCCTGCCATGGGACCTTGGGCAAGTCACTTCTCAAGTCACTTGAGAAGCAGCGTGGCCTGGTGGAAAAGAGCTGGGTTCTGATCCCAGCTCCGCCACTTGTCTACAGTGTGACCTTGGGCAAGTCACTTAACTTGTCTATGCCTCATTTTCCTCATCTATCACATGGAGAGTAAGACTGTGAGCCCCCGGGGGCGGGGGGGCAGAGTCCCTGTCCAACCCAATATCTTGTATCTGCCCTGGCACTTAGTACAGCGCTTGGTCCATAATAAGTACTTAATACTCTGTGCCTCATTTGCCTCATCTGTAAAATAGGGATTAAGACTGTGAGCCCCCCGTGGGGCAACCTGATCACCTTGTAACCTCCCCAGAGCTTAGAACGGTGCTTTGCACATAGTAAGCACTTAATAGATGCCACTGTTATTTCCCAGACTGAGCCCCCTCCTTCCTCTCCCCCTCCTCCCCCTCACCTTGCCTTACCTCCTTCCCCTCCCCACAGCACCTGTATATATGTATATATGTTTGTACATATTATTACTCTATTTTACTTGTACATATTTATTCTATTTGTTTTATTTTGTTAATATGTTTTGTTTTGTTGTCTGTCTCCCAATTCTAGACTGCGAGCCCGCTGTTGGGTAGGGACCGTCTCTATATGTTGCCAACTTGGACTTCCCAAGCGCTTAGTACAGTGTTCTGCACACAGTAAGTGCTCAATAAATACGATTGAATTGAATGAATAAAAAAAATTTTTACAAAAACGGAACCACTCTGGGCTTCAGTTTTCCTTACACCGGGGATATGATCCTCGCTCGAGCACTCACTCTCCCTCCTCCCCCCACCCCTTAAACCACGAGCCCCGCGTAGGGCAGGGACTGTGTCCGATCTGATTCAGTGCTTGGCCCGAAATAAATGCTGTGATTGTTATCATTGTTGGAAAGGTTCGGAGAATCGGCAGCGACTGGTGAGAGACCGTGGGGAGAGCCGTGGCCGCCGCAGAAGATCCCAGGCGGATCGATCCGTGGTGGCGACCCTTGGGGCCCTGGACTATTTAGGAAGGTGAGTGGACGGTCGGGCCTTCAGCTTGGCCGCCCCGGGCCCGGCTCAGCGCTGATCCCACACCTCTCTCTGGGACCCCTGTAGTCAGTCAGTCACTCGTGTTTATCAAGCTCCTTCTGTGTGCAGAGCGCTGTACTAAGCACTTGGGAGAGTACGCCATCACAATATAACACACATTGCCTGCCCACAGTGAGCTTACAGTTGAGAGGATCCCTACAGCCCTGCTTCCCCGCTGGGGCCCTGTGCTCCTGTCCCCCTGGGTCCTGCACACAGTTAGCACTCAATAAGTAGCGCGGAGGGGTTCGTCATTGATCAAAGGGCAGGAAATGAGAAAGCGCCAGCAGGGAAGATTACTGGGTCTCCGAGGGGCCGCACAAGGCCTCCATCTCTGTGCCTCAGTTGCCTCATCTGTAGAATGGGGATTAAGACTGTGAGCCCCCCCATGGGACAACCTGATCACCTTGAAATCTCCCCAGCGCTTAGAACAGTGCTTTGCACATAGTAAGCGCTTAACAAATACCATTATTATTATTATTATCTGAGAGCTGAAGTGGAAGGCTTGGCGGCCTCCTGGTCCCCGAGACCGGAGGGGCCGGAATCCCCGGGCCCGGCGACGCCAACCCTCGTCCCCGAACAAATCAACCGAGATGGGAACGACTCCCGCCGGGCACGGCGACAACTGCTTGCGTCAGACGGTTGGCCAAGGCTGGGGTTGGGCCTGGGGCTGGGCTTGAGGCCTGTTCTGGAGCCGCCCTGGGGCTGGACCTCGAGGGATTGGGGTCCCAGAGGCCTCTGGCTAACAAGGAACCGAGTGAGAGAAGGCAAGGAAGAATGACGGCCTGGCAAGGGGGCCGGGGTGGGGCCGGAGGAGGGACGGCAACAGCGTCAGCTTCCCTGGCACCCTCAGAACCCCCTGGGGTCCTTGGAAGGCTTCAGCGAAGGCCATGCTTGTCTCCAAGCAAAAAGTAGATTTCTCTGCTTCTATACTTCGAATCCCTCCCACACTGCCACCGCCACCCAGAGACCCTGCTCTCTGGTTTCTGCCATTCCCTAGCTCTGCTGCCTCAAGTCACTGCCCACCCCCATCCAAACTGCCCTGCTTCCCTCCCCTGACCCTCGGCTCCGGGGGCTCCTTCTGGGTCCCGTGCCCGGGGGATGCCCCCCGCCCACACCGGCTCCTTGGGGTGGGCGCGTTCGAGGCAGGCCCAGCCTTGGTCAGCGGCAACCCGGCTTGGCCTGCCCTTACGTTTGGAAGCAGAGGGGGTATTCCGGGAACATTGAACGTCAGCCCGAAAGGCAAAGCTGGGGGGCCGGGAAGAGAAGGGGTTAAAACTAGGACTGCACCCTGGAACTGCAGCAAACAGCTGCTGGCGGTGGTGATGGGTGATAAGCCGGGGACAGCCCAGGGAGAATAAACAGCCTGTGGACTCTCCCGTCCTGTTGCCCAGAAAAAAACAGGTGCAGGTGACAGGAGTTCTGGGGGTGGGGGGGGCAGGGGGAGGGGCAGGGAGGTCCAGACCAGAGGCCCAGGAGCCGAGGAGCCGAGCCGCTTTTTCAGGCCCGCACCTTGTCCCGGGTGTCAGAGAGGACCCGGGGACCCGGAAGAGGGGGCGGTTGCAGCCCGGGGTGTGCCAGACGGCGCCCGGCCCCTGTACCCCAGCCCTTAAAACGGGGCCGAGAGGCCAGGCACCACCCGGTGACCCTTGCCATAGAAACAAAGGGATTTTGCCACAGGCTGGGAGGTGGGGGTGGGAGGAGGCCTGACCCATTCCCTCCCTCCCCCCAACCCCTCCCAGGGGAGGCCGAAGCCTGAGCCGTGCCCAACGAGAGCTGGATCTGGTCTATCCTGGAAGGGAAACAGCCGGGAATGGCGGCGAGTCCGGAGAGGCCGTTGACCACCCTCGCAGCTGCCGGACACGCAGAGGCCCACCGTGATGTCATGTGCGTGATATTGGGCACGTGGCATAACATGACGGCGTCGCGTGTTATTTTGCAGCAGTATGTCGAATTCAACTGCCCCAGAAAGTGTCTCGGGGTGGGGGAACTCCACTCTCTCCCCCATCCCAGCTCACTCCAAAGCCGTCGTTTCCCCCGTCCCGGCCCCCGTGGACCCGGAGGCCGCTTCCAAGCCACGAGGTCCGGTGGCAGGAGCCGAGGCGGACGGAGGCTGAGCTCCAAAAATAGACATACAGGCCCAGAGCAGTCCGCCACCCTCTCTGTGCCGGAAGGAGGACAGACCCATTGAATGAATGAATGAAAGACCGGTGGGAAACCCGTCAGCTGTCCCCTAACAGAGAGAGATCTGTGGGTGCCCCCAACTGGGCAGGATGCCAGGGGTCCCCCTGGGCTTGGCGCAGACCAGTCGGCCTCTTGTCGCTCGGCCCATTCCTGAGGAGAGGCCACCCCCCGCCTCCTCCCACCTCCAGTTGGGCCAGCGGCTCCCCCGGGGCCTTCGCCAAGGCCCTGCTCATCCGGTAATTCTGGCTGACACGGCCGGTGAGTCTGAGGACAGAGCGGAGCCAGTCCTGCGACCAGTGAGACGTTGTCCCATTCCAGAGCCCTGCGGACCGCTCCCACCCTCTGAGCTCCCGACTCGACCCTTCGCTCTCTAGTAGCCCCAGGACAAACCATCAACACCCTCCCCTCTCCATTGCCGGCTCTTCTCCAGTCTCCCAGCCCGGACCATCCAACGCCCCTGATTCTCCCCTCTCCGTCGCTGGCTCTTCTCCAACGACCCCGCATGGACAATCCAACACCCCTGCCTCCCCCAGTGACCCAGCACGGACCATCCAACGCCCCCGACTCTCCCCTCTCCACCCTTGACTGTCCCTCAGTGACCCCAACACGGATCATCCAACACTCCCGACTCCCCATCTCCGTCCCCAACTCTCCCCCAGTGACCCAGCCAAAACTCCCTCCCATGGATCTGTCCAAAACCCTCTGGAACCTGCTGCTATTTTCCTGCTGCACAACTTCTTGTGGTAACAAATTCCATCTGCCGGCCATCTGCTGTGTGAAAAGGTGTTTCCTTTTATTTGTTTTCAAAGCACCACTTTCAAGCTTTAGTTGTTGCCCGTCATCCCAGCCAACAGCAAGCCCTTGTTCTCCCCGACCACCACCTTTCCGATTTTGAAGACTTTACCGACATCCTCCGTCGCCTTTCCGGCCCCAAGAGGCCTGCCTCTTTCGACGTCTCCTCATACAGAAGTTGCTCTAACCCCCCGTCCATCCTGGTGGCCCTTCTCTGTGCCTTCTCCAGCTTGGTCCTCCCTAGGAGAGCTCAATCCGGTGCCTCTGGGAGGGCCGGATCGGAGTAGAGGACTGGGGCAGAGCTGGCGCTTGGTACTCCTTCCTGAGGTTCCCCAGGGGATCGATGATTTGAAGAAAGAGTCGTCCCCCCCACTCCACCTCCCGACTTGGGCCTTTGGCCAGCAGTGCTGATGGTTCAGCCCGCGCCTCTCCTGCCCGGTGTCTCCTCCAGCCCCCCGCCCCCAGTCCAGCGCTTAGAACAGTGCTTCGCACATAGTAAGCTCCTAACAAATGCCATCATCATCATCAGGACGGGTGGGAGAATGGTTGCGGTCCACAGGTCTCTCTGAGAGCTCCACAGTGGTAGGCAACACCACGTCCCCACCCATCTTTCAACCACCGTGAGGGATAATATTTTAGTAAGCGTTGGGGGCCGTCTTGTCCACTTTCTGTCAAAAACAAAGACCAGGAGCGATGACAGCCAATCCATTTCCATTTACTGGGGCACTTAAATCGATGTTCTATAGTAGTGAGTTCCCTGGGGCATTCTTTCAAGTGCCAAACCTGGGTCCAGCTCTCCACCTGGCAAAGCTCAGCGGACTGCATCTACCTTCACGCTTCCTTACATTGAATTTCTAACCTAGAACCAGTTCATTTTAATATTAGAAGCACCGTGTTTGAACCCCGCCTTGATTTTCTTTATGTTATTCGAACCAGAGAGTTCACTTTACCTGTGTGTTTAGTATTAGAAACATCGTATTTGAACCCGATTTTTTTTTAATGTTATCTGTTAAGCACTTCCTAGGTGCCAGGCACTGTACTAAGCCCTGGGATAGATACAAGGTAATCGGGTTGGACACAGTCCCTGTACCACATAGGGCTCGCTGTCTTAATCCCCATTTTACAGATGGTGGAACCGAGGCGCAGAGGAAGCGAAGTGACTTGACCGAAGTCACCCAGCTGACAGTGGAGCAGCCAGGATTAAAACCCAGGTCCTCTGACACCTAGACCTGTGCTCTTTCCACTAGGCCACACTGCTTCTCCAGTAATTGTGTTATTTGTTAAGTGCTTACTGTGTGTCAAGTACAAAGTGCTGGGGTAGGTGCGAGATCATCAGGTCACACAGGGGGCTCACAGTCTAAGTAGGAGGGAGAATAGGTATCGAATCCCCATTTTGCACATGAGACAAATGAAGTCCAGAGAGGGGAAGTGACTTGCTCAAGGTCACACAGCAGACAAGCGACGGCGCCAGTACTCTCTCCACCAGGCCACTCTGCTTCGAGACCTTCAGAAACCACTTGGTTATAAAACTGAACAACGGAGCCACAATCAATCAATTGTATTCACTGAGTGCTTACTGGGTGCAGAGCACTGCTCTAGACGCTTTGGAGAGTACAGTACAACAGAACCGGTAGATCCGTTCCCTGCCCACAGCAAGTTTGTGGTCGAGAGCGGGAGACATTAATATGAATAAATTATTTAAAGCTCAGTACACAGGTGCTGTGGGGTTGAGGCTGGGGTGAATAAAGGGTACAAAACCAAGCGTGGTTGGTGAATTGTTTGACTACAGACTTTAAAATCCTAGTAATTAATCAGTAACTAATGAACTCCCTTCTGGTGCAAAGCCCCATACTAGAATCACTTCGGTTTGCAGTTACAGTGTGTGGAAAAAACAAGTGGTTTTTGCCCTTGAAGAGTTCACAATCTAGATTAAGTATGAGATAAGAAGTCCTTTCTCCTCCTAATATTTTTAGCTCCCACCCCTAATACTCCTCAAATGCTTTCATCCCTCGGTACTTGGATTCCTCTCCATAGGCTTGAAGTGGCCAAACACAGCTAGCCACACAAATAATCATAATATTGATCAAATAATATTGCTAAGCACTGGGGTACAGTCGAGATAATCCAATGGGATGTCGTCCTTGTCCCCCACAAGGCTCACGATCTAGGAGGGAGAACAGGATCATTTCACAAAGCCCAGGTTTTGACATGGGCCAACAGTACCAAAACTTGAGGATAAAAAAAATTAGGTCTGCCTTTCCTGAAGGTATAATTGTTTCTTTTGACAAGCCTTTTTCAAAAGACGATTAGGGTGCTACTTTGGGGTATAATTTATATTGTGAAAAATTTAAGGGAGTGGGAAGAAGAGACTTGAAATAGCAAAAAAATGTGGCATTTGTTAAACACTTTTCCCGTGTGTACCAAACACTGCACGAAGCAGTCGGGTAGATACAAAATAATCAGATTGGATTCAGTCCCTGGCCCGCATGGGAGTTCCAGTTTGAGGGAGAGAGAGAATATTTTATCCCTATTTTAAAGGTGAGGAAACTGAGGCACAGAGAAGTTGTGTCTTGCCCAGGGTCGCACCGCAGGTAAATGGCAGAGCCGGCATCAGAACTCAAGTCCTCTGATCTATCCAGTAAGGAACCCTGGTATTCAATGTAGTAGTATTCTTAAAAAGCCGCATTATACTTTGGGGCAAGTCTCGAGGAAGAGCAAAAAAGTAGTGTGGAAATAATATAATAATGATGATGACGATGATATTTGTTAAGCGATCATTATATGTCAAGTACTGGGGTAGATACAAGCAGATTGGGTTGGACACAGTCCTTGTGGGGTTCACAGTCTTCACCCCCATTTTACAGATGAGGTAACTGAGGTACAGGGAAGTTAAGTGACTTGCCCAAGGTCACACAGCAGACAAGTGGCAGAGCTGAGATTAGAACCCAGGTCCTCCTGATTCTCTCTACTAGCCTATGCTGCTTAAGAGGCCTGGCCTAGTGGGAGGATTACAGGTCGTTCATTTATTCATTCATTCGAAATAATAATAATGATAATAATAATTGTGGTGTTTGTTGTGCACTTACTTTGTGTCAGGCACTGTACTAAGTGCAGGGGAGGGATATAAGCAAGTCGGGTTGGACACAGTTCCTGTCCCTCATCGGGCTCACAGCCTCAATCCTCTTTCTACAGAGGAGGTAAGGAAGGCACAGAGATGTGAAGTGACTTGCCCAGGGTCACACAGCAGACAAGTGGCAGAGCTGGGATTTGTATTTATTAAGCATGTGCTTTGTGCAGGGCACTGTATTAAGCGCTCGGGTGAGGACAATACAACAGGCAGACACATACCCTGCCTGCGAGAAGCTTACAGTCTACTTGGAGAAGCAGCGTGGCTCAGTGGAAAGAGCATGGGCTTTGGAGTCAGAGGTCATGGGTTCGAATCCCTGCTCCGCCACATGTCTGCTGTGTGACCTTGAGCAAGTCACTTCACTTCTCGGAGCCTCAGTTACCTCATCTGTGAAAAGGGGTTTAAGACTGTGAGCCCCGCGTGGGACGACCTGATCACCTTGTATCCCCCCCAGTGCTTAGAACAGTGCTTTGCACATAGTGAGCGCTAAACAAATGCCATCATTATTATTATTATTATTACTGGTCTGTTTGGGACATGGAGGGGTGGAAGGCTGGAAAGCAAAGAGCGCAAGGCTGGCAGTCAGAGGTCATGGCTTCGAATTCTGGCTCCACCACTTGTCAGCTGTGTGACTCTGGGCAAGTCACTTCACTTCTCTGTGCCTCAGTTCCATCATCTGTAGAATGGGGATTAAGATTGTGAGCCCCAGTGTGGGACAGCCTGATTACCTTGTATCTACCCCAGCTCCCTTCCCCTCCCCACAGCACCTGTATATATGCTTGTACAGATTTATTACTCTATTTATTTTACTTGTACATACTATTCTATTTATTTTATTTTGTTAATGATGTGCATCTAGCTTTACTTCTATTTATTCTGATGACTTAACACCTGTTCACATGCTTTGTTTTGGTGTCTGTCTCCCCCTCCTAGACCGTGAACCCGTTGTTGAGTAGGGACCGTCTCTATATGTTGCCAACTTGGACTTCCGAAGCGCTTAGTACAGTGCTCCGCACACAGTAACCGCTCCATAAATATGATCAATCAATCGTATTTATTGAGCACAGAGCACTGTACTAAGCACTTGGGAAGTCCAAGTTGGCAGCATATAGAGACGGTCCCTACCCAACAGTGGGCTCACAGTCTAGAAGTCGGAGGTCATGGGTTCAAATCCCGGCCCCGCCGCTTGTCAGCTGTGTGATTTTGGGCGAGTCACTTCACTTCTCTGGGCCTCAGTTCCCTCATCTGTCAAATGGGGATGGAGACTGTGAGCCCCACGTGGGCCAACCTGATCACCTTGTATCTACCCCAGCGCTTAGCACAGTGCTTGGCACATAGTAAGCGCTAAACAAATGCCATCATTATTATTACTAGACTGTGAGCCCACTGTTGGGTAGGGACTGTCTCTATATGTTGCCAACTTGGACTTCCCAAGCGCTTAGTACAGTGCTCTGCACACAGTAAGCGCTCAATACGATTGATTGATTAGTACAGTGCTCTGCACACAGTAAGCGCTCAATAAATACGATTGATTGATTGATTGATAGTCAGCGCTTAACAAATACCAACATTATTATTATTATTATTAGAAGGGGGAGGAGGCCCAGGCCGGGGATTAAAGGCCGCCACGGGGCGGGGGGCGGCCACGCAATAGCTGCTGCCGTCGTCACCACAGCCCCAAGGCCCGACTTCCTGGAGGGGGGGGACCTACGGTTTGGCCACCATTAACGAGCCTTGGGCAAGCAGATGGAGAGGAAGCTTCTCCCCAGAGGGGAGAAAGGGGGCCGACACGAAGGGAAGGAGAGAGGGGCCTTTATATGTATATATGTTTGTACATATTTATTACTCTATTTATCTTACTTGTACCTATCTATTCTATTTATTTTATTTTGTTACTATGTTTGGTTTTGTTCTCCGTCTCCCCCTTCTAGCCCGTGAGCCCGCTGTTGGGTAGGGACTGCCTCTATGTGTTGCCGACTTGTGCTTCCCAAGCGCTTAGTCCAGTGCTCTGCACACAGTAAGCGCTCAATCAGTACGATTGATTGATTGATTGTCTCTATATATTGCCGACTTGTACTTCCCAAGCGCTTAGTCCAGTGCTCTGCACACTGTAAGCGCTCAATCAATACGATTGATTGATTGATTGTCTCTATATGTTGCCAACTTGTACTTCCCAAGCGCTTAGTCCAGTGCTCTGCACACAGTAAGCGCTCAATCAATACGATTGATTGATTGATTGTCTCTATATGTTGCCGACTAGTACTTCCCAAACGCTTAGTCCAGTGCTCTGCACACAGTAAGCGCTCAATCAATACGATTGATTGATTGATTGTCTCTATATGTTGCCGACTAGTACTTCCCAAACGCTTAGTACAGTGCTCTGCACACAGTAAGCGCTCAATCAATACGATTGATTGATTGTCTCTATATATTGCTGACTTGTACTTCCCAAGCGCTTAGTCCAGTGTTCTGCACACTGTAAGCGCTCAATCAATACGATTGATTGATTGTCTCTATATGTTGCCGACTTGTACTTCCCAAGCGCTTAGTCCAGTGCTCTGCATACAGTAAGCGCTCAATCAATACGATTGATTGATTGATTGTCTCTATATGTTGCCGACTTGTACTTCCCAAGCGCTTAGTCCAGTGCTCTGCACACAGTAAGCGCTCAATCAATACGATTGATTGATTGATTGTCTCTATATGTTGCCGACTTGTACTTCCCAAACGCTTAGTCCAGTGCTCTGCACACTGTAAGCGCTCAGTAAATACGACTGATTGATTGATTGACTGACTGATTGGTTTTCCTTCACAGGGCTTCTCGTCCCCCTCCCTCTCTCTCTTTTCCTTTTCCAAGATGGAGCCTGCCGTCTCCCCCTTGGATACCAAACAACCAATTGTCTGGTTGCTAAGGAAGGCGCGCGGCCAATCGGACCTCGTTGCTACCTGTGAGTAATATTTTTAGCAGGGAGGGAGAGGGGCGTCCATGTCGTTGGGGCTGAGGGGAACGCCCCCTCCATCCCTCCTCCCTCCCTCCCTCCTCACACACACACACAGGACAGGCCCCAAGCTGAGGGGAACGGGCATCTTGGCGACGCCATCCCCAACCCCGTTGGACTCCCTGTCCGAGACTGTGAGCCCCCCCCGTGGGACAGCCTAGCGCTCACCACAGTGTTTGGCACGTAGTAAGCGCCGCACAGATGCCATTATTATCATCACAGAGAAGCAGCGTGGCTCGGTGGGAAAGGGCCCGGGCTTTGGCGTCAGAGGTCATGGGTTCAAATCCCGGCTCCACCAACTGCCAGCTGTGTGACTTGGGGCACCTGTATATATGTTTGTACATGTTTATTACTCTATCTATTTATTTTACTTGTACATATTTATTTTATTTTGTTAATATGTTTGGTTTTGTTCTCTGTCTCCCCCTTTTAGACTGTGAGCCCACTGTTGGGTAGGGACTGTCTTGTCCCCCTTTCCATCCCCCCCATCTTACCTCCTTCCCTTCCCCACAGCACCTGTATATATGTATATATGTTTGTACATATTTATTACTCTATTTATTTTACTTGTACATATCTATTCTATTTTATTTTGTTAGTATGTTTCGTTTTGTTCTCTGTCTCCCCCTTTTAGACCGTGAGCCCACTGTTGGGTAGGGACTGTGTCGTCCCCCTCTCCATCCCCCCCATCTTACCTCCTTCCCTTCCCCACAGCACCTGTATATATGTATATATGTTTGTACATATTTATTACTCTATTTATTTTACTTGTACATATCTATTCTATTTTATTTTGTTGGTATGTTTCGTTTTGTTCTCTGCCTCCCCCTTCTAGACTGTGAGCCCACTGTTGGGTAGGGACTGTCTCTTCCCCCTCTCCATCCCCCCCATCTTACCTCCTTCCCTTCCCCATAGCACCTGTATATATGTATATATGTTTGTACATATTTATTACTCTATTTATTTTACTTGTACATATCTATTCTATTTTATTTTGTTCGTATGTTTCGTTTTGTTCTGTCTCCCCCTTTTAGACTGTGAGCCCACTGTTGGGTAGGGACTGTCTCGTCCCCCTCTCCATCCCCCCATCTTACCTCCTTCCCTTCCCCACAGCACCTGTATATATGTATATATGTTTGTACATATTTATTACTCTATTTATTTTACTTATACATATCTACTCTATTTTATTTTGTTAGTATGTTCCGTTTTGTTCTCTGCCTCCCCCTTTTAGACTGTGAGCCCACTGTTGGGTAGGAACTGTCCCTATATGTTGCTAACTTGTACTTCCCAAGCGCTTAGTACAGTGCTCTGCACACAGTAAGCGCCCAATAAATACGATTGATTGATTGATATGTTGCCAACTTGGACTTCCCAAGCGCTTAGTCCAGTGCTCTGCACACAGTAAGCGCCCAATAAATACAATTGATTGATTGATTGATTCTCTGGGCCTCAGTGACCTCATCTGGAAAATGGGGATTAAGACTGTGAGCCCACCGTGAGACATCCTGATCATCTCGTAACTTCCCCAGCGCTTAGAACAGTGCTTTGCCATAGTAAGAGCTTAATAAATGCCATTATTATTAATATTAAGTCACTTCTCTGTGTCTCAGTGAGCCCACTGTTGGGTAGGCACCGTCTATATGTTGCCAACTTGTACTTCCCAAGCGGTTAGTACAGTGCTCTGCACACAGTAAGCGCTCAATAAATATGATTGATTGATCTCGTAACCTCCCCAGCGCTTAGTGCTTTGCACATAGTAAGTGCTTAATAAATGCCATTATTATTATTATTAAGTCACAACTTCTCTGTGCCTCAGTTCCCTCATCTAGAAAATGGGGATTAAGACTGTGAGCCCCCCCGTGGAACAACCTGATCATCTCGTAACCTCCCAAGCGCTTAGAACAGTGCTTTGCACATAGTAAGCACTTAATAAATGCCATTATTATTAATATTAAGTCACTTAACTTCTCTGTGCCTCAGCCCACTGTTGGGTAGGGACCGTCTCTAAATGTTGCCAACTTGTACTTCCCAAGCGCTTAGTACAGTGCTCTGCACTCAGTAAGCGCTCAATAAATACGATTGATTGATTGATCTCGTAACCTCCCCAGCGCTTAGAACAGTGCTTTGCACATAGTAAGAGCGTAATAAATGTTATTATTATTAATATTAAGTCATTTAACTTCTCTGTCCCTTAGTTCCCTCATCTGGAAAATGGGGACTAAGACTGTGAGCCCCCCGTGGGACAACCTGATCATCTCGTAGAGAAGCAGCGTGGCTCAGTGGAAAGAGCATGGGCTTGGAGTCAGAAGTCATGGGTTCGCATCCCAACTCCACCAAATGTCTGCTGTGTGACCTTGGGCAAATCACTTAACTTCTCTGAGCCTCAGATACCTCATCTGTAAAATGGGGATTAAGACTGTGAGCTCCATGTGGGACAACTTGATCACCTTGTATCCCCCCAGTGCTTAGAACAGTGCTCTGCACATAGTAAGCGCTTAACAAATGCCATCATTATTATCTCGTAACCTCCCCAGAGCTTAGAACAGTGCTTTGCACATAGTAAGCGCTTAATAAATGCCATTATTACTATTATTATTAAGTCACAACTTCTCTGCTCCCCAGTTCCCTCATCTGTAAAATGGGGATTAAGACTGTGAGCCCCCCCGTGGAACAACCTGATTAAGTCGTAACCTCCCCAGCGCTTAGAACAGTGCTTTGCACATAGTAAGCCTTTAATAAATGCTATTATTATTGTTATTATTCGCGGGGGAGGGGACCCTCTGAGTCGACGGTTGAATGGCCCCATCCCCACCAGGCCGTTAATGGCAGATGGGACGGTTCCTCTCCCCCTCCTCCCCCTCCCCATCCCCCCCCCCCCCGCCTTACCTCCTTCCCCTCCCCACAGCACCTGTATATATATTTGTACATATTTATTACTCTATTTATTTTCCTTGTACATATTTATTCTATTTATTTTATTTGGTTTATACGTTTATGTTGTGTTGTCTGTCTCCCCCTTCTAGACCGTGAGCCCGCTGTTGGGTAGGGACCGGCCCTATATGTTGCCAACTTGTACTTCCCAAGCGCTTAGTACAGTGTTCCGCACACAGTAAGCGCTCAATCAATACGATTGAATGAATGAATGTTTGTACATATTTATTACTCTATTTATTTTCCTTGTGCATATTTATTCTATTTATTTTATTTGGTTTATACGTTTATGTTGTGTTGTCCGTCTCCCCCTTCTAGACCGTGAGCCCGCTGTTGGGTAGGGACCGTCTGTATATGTTGCTAACTTGTCAATCAATCAATCAATCGTATTTATTGAGCGCTTACTGTGTGCAGAGCACTGTACTAAGCGCTTGGGCAGTACAAGTTGGCAACATATCATCATCATCATCATCATCAATCGTATTTATTGAGCGCTTACTGCGTGCAGAGCACTGTACTAAGCGCTTGGGAAGTACAAGTTGGCAACATAGAGACAGTCCCTACCCAACAGTGGGCTCACAGTCTTGTCCTTCCCAAGCGCTTAGCACAGTGCTCCGCACACAGTAAGCGCTCAGTCAATACGATTGAATGAACGTTTGTACGTATTTATTACTCTATTGATTTTACTTGTACATATTTCTATTTATTTTATTTGGTTTCTACGTTTATGTTGTGTTGTCTGTCTCCCCCTTCTAGACCGTGAGCCCGCTGTTGGGTAGGGACCGTCTCTCTATGTTAACTTGTCCTTCCGAAGCGCTTACTACAGTGCTCCGCACACAGTAAACGCTCAATAAATACGATTGATTGATTGATTGATCGTCTATGTTGCTAACTTGTCCTGCCCAAGCGCTTAGCACAGCGCTCCGCACACAGTAAGCGCTCAATCAATACGATTGAAAGAATGTTTATACACCTTTATTACCCTATTTATTTTCCTTGTACCTACTTATTCTATTTATTTTATTTGGTTTCTACGTTTATGTTGTGTTGTCTGTCTCCCCCTTTCTAGACCGTGAGCCCGCTGTTGGGTAGGGACCGTCTATGTTGCTAACGTGTCCTTCCCAAGCGCTTAGCACAGCGCTCCGCACACCGTAAGCGCTCAATCAATACGATTGAATGAATGTTTGTACATATTTATTACTCTATTGATTTTACTTGTACATACTTATTTATTTTATTTGGTGTATACGTTTTGTTGCGTTGTCTGTCTCCCCCTTCTAGACCGTGAGCCCGCTGTTGCGTAGGGACCGTCTCTGTTGCTAACGTGTCCTTCCCAAGCGCTTAGCACAGCGCTCCGCACACCGTAAGCGCTCAATCAATACGACTGAATGAATGTTTGTACATATTTATTACTCTATTTATTTTATTTGGTTTATACGTTTTGTTGCGCTGTCTGTCTCCCCCTTCTAGACCGTGAGCCCGCTGTTGCGTAGGGACCATGTTCTTCCCAAGCGCTTAGCACAGTGCTCCGCACACCGTAAGCGCTCAATAAATACGATTGAACGCTGACGAGGGGGGCGCCCCCCCTTGACGCGCTGGCGGCCCCGCAATCCGCGGGGGCGGGGCTCCCCGCCTGATGGACAGCCGCCGCGCCCAATCGGCTTCCGCCAGGGGAGCGGGGCCGCCGCCTCATTGGCGAGGCCGGGGCGCTAGGGGGCGGGGCCGCCCGGGCGGCCGGGGCCCCGCGCTGATTGGCAGGGCGGGCTCGGCCAATGGCGGGCGAGGGAGCGTGGTGACGTAGGCCGCGCGCGCGCGCGCCCGGGGCGGGGCGGGCGGTATAAAAGCGGGGGCCGGGGCGCGCGCCGCGGCAGAAGGAGCGGAGCTGGGGTCCGGCGCGCAGCGGGGCAGTCGGGGCCGGGGGGACTGGAGGCCGCCATCACCGCACCCATCTCCGCTCACTCACGCACGGCCTCCGCCGGTTTGGGCCTCACCCCCTCCTCCCCGACCGACAGCCCGACGGCCCTCCCGAGGCCCGGTGAGTAGCTGAGCCGGGGGTGGGGGGTGGGGGTGACGGTGATGCTGCTGCTGCTGATGGCATCTGTTCATTCAATTCAGTCCTATTGATCGAGCGCTTACAAGCAATCAATCAATCGTATCTAGTGAGCGCTTACTTGGCGCAGAGCACTGCACTAAGCGCCTGGGCAGTCCAAGTCGGCAACAGATTTGGACCCAATCCCCCCCCCCACAACAAGGGGCTCGCAGTCTAGAAATGGTGTTTAGTAAACGCTTACTGTGCGCAGAGCACTGCGCTAAGCGCCTGGGAAGGCCAAGTCGGCAACAGATTTGGACCCAATCCCCCCCCACAACAAGGGGCTCGCAGTCTAGAAGTGGTGTTTATTGAGCGCTTACTGTGCGCAGAGCACTGCGCTAAGCGCCTGGGAAGGCCAAGTCGGCAACAGATTTGGACCCAATCCCCCCCCCCAACAAGGGGCTCGCAGTCTAGAAATGGTGTTTATTGAGCGCTTACTGTGCGCAGTGCACTGCACTAAGCGCCTGGGAAGTCCAAATCGGCAACAGATTTGGACACAATCCTCCCCCACCCCCCCAGCAATGGGCTCGCAGTCTAGAAATGGTGTTTATTGAGCGCTTACTGTGCGCAGAGCACTGCGCTAAGCGCCTGGGAAGGCCAAGTCGGCAACAGATTTGGACACAATCCCCCCCCCCCCCCCCCCCCAGCAATGGGCTCGCAGTCTAGAAATGGTGTTTATTGAGCGCTTACAGTGCGCGGAGCACTGCACTAAGCGCCTGGGAAGGCCAAGTCGGCAACAGATTTGGACCCAATCCCCCCCCACCCCCAGCAATGGGCTCGCAGTCTAGAAATGGTGTTTATTGAGCGCTTACTGTGCGCGGAGCACTGCACTAAGCGCCTGGGAAGTAGAAGTCGGCAACAGATTTGGACACAATCCCCCCCCCACCAACGACAAAGGGCTCGCAGTCTAGAAATGGTATTTATTGAGCGCTTACAGTGCGCAGAGCACTGCACTAAGCGCCTGGGAAGTACAGGTCGGCAACAGATTTGGAGATAATCCCCACCCAACAACGGGCTCGCAGTCTGGAAATGGTATTTATTGAGCGCTTACTGTGCTCAGAGCACTGCACTAAGCGCCTGGGAAGTCGAAGTCAGCAACAGATTTGGAGACAGTCCCCACCCAACAACGGGCTCGCAGTCTAGAAATGGTATTTATTGTGCGCTTACTGTGCGCACAGCACTGGACTAAGCGCCTGGGAAGAACAAGTCGGCAACAGATTTGGAGATAATCCCCACCCAACAACGGGCTCGCAGTCTAGAAATGGTATTTATTGAGCGCTTACTGTGCGCAGAGCACTGTATTAAGCGCTTGCGGAGTACAAGTTGGCAACATATAGAGACGGTCCCTGCCCGACAACGGGCTCGCAGTTTAGAAATCGTATTTATTGAGCGCCTACTGTGCGCAGAGCGCTGCGCTGATGAAGCGCTCACCCTGCGCCAAGCGCTGTTGAAGACGGCCGAGCCTCAAAATGGTGCCTGCCCAGCGGCCTGGCCCGCAGGGCCCCCCACCCACCCCGGCCATTGCCGCAACGGATGGATGAAACCCAACCCGTCTCGAAAGGCCCTTTTTCCACCCCCCCACCGGGCCGGAGGAAACGGGCTCCCGTCGGGGACCTATCTTCTGTTTGCCCTTGATCTTTCCTTATCCCCACCCCGCGCTGATCCAGCAACGTTTAAAGGTCGCCCCGTCGCCCGGATTCCCAGGCCCGTTGCCTTATCGGGAGGGAGGGCGGGGAGGGAGAGAGTTGGAGCAGGGGGGGGGGGGCATCGGGGTAAAACAAACGGCAGCCCTTGGAAAAAAACAGAATTTGGAAATGGGCCGTGGCCGGCCTCCCATCCGAAGGGATGCATTGGCCAGATTCTCCCAGTTGGGTTGTAGTCTTCTGGACTGTGAGCCTGTGGTTGGGCAGGGACCGTCTCCGTATGTTCCCAGGCCCTTAGTCCAGTGCTCTGCACACGGTAAGCGCTCAATAAATATGACTGAATGACTTTCGCCCCCCCTTCCCAGCCCCTAGTCACTTTGGATCGCGCCCCCGTCCACTGCAGATCCATCCCTTTTCATCCATCCATCCAGCGCTTAGTAGAGTGCTCTGCACACAGGAAGCGCTCAATAAATACGATTAAATAATAATAATAATGGCATTTATTAAGCACTTACTATGTGCAAAGCACTGTTCTAAGCGCTGGGGAGGTTACAAGGTGATCAGGTTGTCCCACGGGGGGCTCACAGTCTTAATCCCCATTTTCCAGATGAGGTCACTGAGGAGCAGAGAAGTGAAGTGACTTGCCCAAAGTCACACAGCTGAAAAGTGGCGGAGCCAGGATTTGAACCCATGACCTCTGACTCCAAAGCCCGGGCTCTTTCCACTGAGCCATGCCGATTCTCCATGAGTCCCTTGCGGCACATGCCCTCTAACAGGTGGTGCCGCCCCTCATTTGAGCACAGCACCCGGTCCCGGTCCCCTTCACCACGGGCCCCGGGGACAGAAGTCGCTCTGTACGGTTCCTTCCAAATGCTTAGGTATTTTGGTACTAAAATAAAGGTAAGGCACCGAACCTAATGAAGTGTGGAATCCAGAGAGTTCTCTTCAGCCAGCAGGATGGAAAAGGGCCAATTCCGCCCCAGCCAAACCGCCGTCTCTTTACCCTGTGTTGGGTTCGGTTTCTAGTGAAAGGTCCTCGTCAAGAGTTCGGAAGAGCGAGGTAGAGGAAACACCGATCCGTCCAGATCCCGGAGTCTCTTCCGTGGCCCAGGATGATGGGCTTTGCGAAAAGAGGCAGTCAGAGAGTCAGGGCCTCCATCCCCCACCCCGCCACGGTGGAGGGTTTTGTTTTTTTTTTTCCCCAAATGCCCAGCAACAGGGAGGGTGCCCGGGCCTAGTCACCTCACGCCGCCCCGGCTGTCAAACTAGCACTCGGAAGGGGCCGGGGAAAAGTCGGGAGAGCCCCCCAGCTTGGGCCCGGGGGCGGTTTGTGACTTGAACTTCTGTAAACCGTTCCCCAGTGTGCGTCTCTCACCTCGGGTCGGTTGCGCTTTACAAACTTTCCGTTCCCCCGGTTGCTGCCGAAAGGCAAAAAGACTCTTGTGGGTCTGCTGCAGGGGAATATGGGGACATGGAGTGGGGCCTTGGGACTTAGCTTGCACCCGCCTGATTTGGATGTTTGCTTTTGTTTTGTTTTGTTTTTGTTTTTCTTCCTCAAGGAACAAGACCGCTCAACGTGAAGGATAATAGCCTACCGGTACCAGCACTTTGAATGAAATTTTGTTCCTCCGCCACAGACTCAACCCGGTCTCGTTTCTGGAGAGGGTGGGCCGGGGGGGAGGGGTTTGAAACCCACACTGAACCTTGTGGCACAGCAGCTATGCAGCTTGAGATCCAAGTAGCACTAAATTTTATCATTTCCTATTTATACAACAAACTTCCCAGGCGACGGGTCAACATTTTTGGTGAAGAGCTCGAGCGGCTTCTCAAGAAGAAGTATGAAGGGCACTGGTACCCCGAAAAGCCATACAAGGGGTCGGGGTTCCGGTGCATCCACGTAGGGGAGAAGGTGGACCCGGTGATCGAGCAGGCCTCGAAAGAGAGCGGCTTGGACATCGACGACGTCCGGGGCAACCTGCCTCAGGACCTGAGCGTCTGGATCGACCCGTTCGAGGTTTCCTACCAGATCGGGGAGAAGGGACCGGTGAAGGTGCTCTATGTGGACGATAACAACGAGAACGGGTGCGAGTTGGATAAGGAGATCAAGAACAGCTTTAACCCGGAGGCCCAGGTCTTCATGCCCATCAGCGACCCGGCCTCCTCCGGGCCCAGCTCCCCCTCCCCTCCCTTCGGCCACTCGGCCGCCGTCAGCCCCACCTTCATGCCCCGCGCCGCCCAGCCTTTAACCTTCACGACCGCCACTTTCGCCGCCACCAAGTTCGGCTCGACCAAAATGAAGAACAGCGGCCGCAGCAACAAGGTGGCCCGCACTTCTCCCACCAACCTCGGCTTGAATGTCAGTGACCTCTTGAAGCAGAAAGCCATTTCTTCCTCAGTGCACTCTCTCTACGGGCTCGGCCTGGGGAGCCAGCCGCCGCCCCCTCCGGCATCGTCGTCGCCGCCGCCGCAGAAGACCTCCGCTCTTTCTCCCAACGCGAAGGAGTTTGTTTTCCCCACCGTGCAGGGTCAAGGTGGCACCGGTGGAATGTTCCCCGGCGACGGCCCCCTCAGCCTCAGCCCGCTGCTCCAATACAGCAATGCCTTTGATATGTTTGCGGCCTACGGAGGCCTCAACGAGAAGTCTTTTGTGGATGGCTTGAATTTTAGTTTAAATAACATGCAGTATTCTAACCAGCAATTCCAGCCCGTCATGGCTAACTAATAATAAACAAACCGACCGACCGACCGACGGAGAAAATACAAACCCCCACATACACAAGAAAACAAAAAGAGTTGTCCTAAGAGTTGAATCGCATGTGCCCAGGGTGGGTATTTCTCTCCCCCTTGAGATTTTTTTTTTTTCTTTTTTCTTTTTTAAAAAAAAAAACAACAAAAAACAAAGAAAACAGCTTGTAGTTTGGATCCATTCAGGCTTGGTTCGTAAACACGACTTGCATCACTTTTCATTTGCCAACCAAGCACAAAGTTATTTTATACTGACTGTACATTTTAAGATATACTCTCGAATACGGCCTCTTACAGTATTTAAGATATAGCAAGGACACGGCTGATTTTTTTTTATAAAAAATTGGCACTAATAAGTGGGTTTATTGGTCTTTTCTAATTGTATAATTTAATTTAGTACAAAGTTTGTAAAATATCAGAGTATATATATTGTTTCTACGACATGGTATTGCATTTATATCTTTTTACTACAGTGATCTGTGACAGCTGCAGCAGCTTCATGTTGTATTTTTTTTTACTGAAATTGTAAAATATCCATCTTAAAGACATCAACTATTCTAAAAGATTGTGTACAGAATATTCCTGAGTGTTGGAATGAAAATGTACGAATATTTGCTTTTTAAAAAAAACAACACAAAATTGTATTTTCTGTTAAAAAGGTTAAAGATTTTTGCTATATATTATGGAAGAAAATGTAATCGTAAATATTAATTTTGTACCTACATTGTGCAATACTTGAAAAAAACGGTATAAAAGTATTTTGAGTCAGTGTCTTACATGTTAAGAGGGACTGAAATAGTTTATATTAAGTTTGTATTAAAATCCTTTAAAATGAACTTGCTCCTGTGGTTTTTTTTTTTTTTTAAAACGTGGTGCTGGAGAGGTGAGCCTTGCAGTATCAGTGCTGTAAATGCCGGTGATGGAGAGGTCTGACTCATTTTTTGCGAGGGGGGCGGTGGAAAGTGAATGTTGAACCCCGGGCCGTGCAGCGAGTTCTGGCAAGGCGGGGAGGGGGGAGACGGGCAGAGCGTTTTTCCCCGCTCGTCGCCCGGCCCGGCCTAGCCCGGTCAGGATTCTCATCCGCCCTCCTCGGACTATTCCTGTCCCCAGCGGCCTCGGCAGCCGGATCCGGGGACGACTTCGTGCCGGCTTCAAGACGAGTCGGTTCACGAGAATGCCCGTGACGTGGCGGCTGTGACGTGACGGGACAGCTAGCCAAGAGCCCAGGTGACCACGGCTGCTCACGGCTAATAGGGATGTGAGTGTATTGGAGCTCCTGGGTTCTCCAGGAGCCCGAGTCGGCCGCCTATTTCCGCAGGAGGGATTAGTAACTTAGAAAATGGGGCTGGGCCGGTTTGCCGATGACACTTGATGGTGGGACTGGTTTAAACGGGCAATAGGTTCAGTTGAGGGGGGTGGTCTCGATGTGTCACGTTCTTACTTGAGTAAAGCTGCAGAAACATGAGTTTCCACTCTGGGCCCTAAATCAGCCCCGATGTTGGGTTTGAAATCACGCTGGCGTCTGATAGGCAAATGGTCTCCCAATAATGCTGAAATTTCGGCAGCCCACCCGATCGGACTTGAGTGTTGTGATGAGGTCTGATGAGACAAGCCTTGCTCTGGTGGGCAAAGACTTAAGCCCTCCTTATTGCTTCCTCAAAACATTTGAAGGGCTAAAGTGGTTTTGAGGTTCCTGGGCAGGACAGACAAACCAGTTCTAGATAACAACTCCTTTTGACTAGCTGCAGTCATCTGTTCCTTGTCTGAAATGATTCAGCGACCACCGAAATGATCTCGTCCCAAACTAGTCCTCGGGCCTAGCTTCTGGAAATACTCTTGTCCCGGAGCTCTGGAGGTTAGAGTGACGTCTCTCTGTCTCGGGAAAGCGAGTAGCGAGCCTGGCAGACTCAGGTGGGCCTCTTCTCGAGCGGGCGAGGGGCTCTAAACTCGGGCCAACCGAAACGTAAGATTGTTGTTGGTGTCCCTTACCTGGGCCGGAGAAGCAGTGTGGCCTAGTGGATAGAGCGTGGGCCTGAGGGAAGAACCTGGGTTCTAATTCCAGCTTCACCCTTGTCACTGTGACCTTGGGCAAATCAGTCCACTTCTCTGTGCCTCAGTTTCCTCCTCTGTAAAATGGAGCCTGAGACTGGGAGCCCCATCTGGGACATGAACTGTGTCCAACTCATCTTTGTACCCTAGTGCTTAGTACGGTGCCTGGCACATAGTAAGCGCTTAACAAATAGCGTTTTAAAAAAAACCCTCTTGAGCTTCTGGGGGTGGGAGCAAGAAGGAATGGAAATTTACGTGCGGCCAACTTGTAGTCAGTGTAAGCCAGCAATATTAATGCCTTGTGAGATTGAGGGTTTGGGGGTGAACCGCATCTTGGATCTTTCTTCCCATTTTTCCAGTTCTAAAAACATCCCCATTGATAACCTTGGGAGAATTATATTGCGACACACTTGTTCGTCTGGCCCGTAACTCAAGGATATTATTATTGTTTATGACATTTCTTAAGCGCTTTGGGCGAAGCACTGCTCCCAGAGCACGGGGAAAAGGAATCAGCATATTAGTTCAGACCCGGTTGGTTTTCATTTTTAAAAACTAAGGCTGTTTCCAAGCAACCGACCGATTCAAATTGTTTTGCATTCTCTGCCCCCGTGAATCAATCAATTGCTTGGGGAAGAAAAAAAAACGTCGGTTTGTTTGGGAAAGAGGCTTATCTGTAGAAAGGAATCAAGGCTTCATTTTTATGCCGTGGCCCCTAAACAGGAGAGCCATTTCTAAAGGATCGATTAATCCACGGCAGAGGTTAAAAAGGCTGCTTCCTTTGAGGATTCCAGGTCTCCCAGATGGACGCCCTGAACGCTTCGAGACAGCGCGCTGTCTTCGAATCCGGCTTCCGCCCCTGACGCGGAAAAGTTTTTAGACGACACTTCTGGAGCTCTCAAAGAGGTCGTGTTGAATTGTGAATTGTTTTCCCCCCGCCCATTCGGCCTTTGGCTAAGGAGAAGGGCTAGGCCCTCGGCCTGCGACTGTGTTTTGTTTTGGCAGGGGGAGGATTTGGTGATCTAATAGGTCCGTCCCCTCCCCGGACCTACCGTGGTGGCTATTTATACCGCAGCGGCCTCTGAATGCCAAGTAGATCAGTCACTGTTTAACGCCCGGGTATCCGCCGGGGGACGGACGGAATGCGACCGGGCAGATTCCAGGGCCCGGCCGGGCCGGGAGCGAGTCAAGTGGTGATGCAGGCTGAAGGTGGTTTTGTGGCCCACTTTACGATCGGGTCAGAGCTGGAGGCGGGAGCCCCGGGCTGCTCCCAAACCGGGCCGTCTCCCCCGGGAGGGATCGGAAGGCAATTTTTGTCCTCTGCTGAGATGTCTTACCTCATCACGGAGCACTGAATCAAAGAATAATGATAATAATTAGTAGTAGTAGTATGGTATCTGTTAAGCGCTTACCATATGCCAGGAACTACTAAGTGCCGGAGTAGATACCAGATGATCAGGTTGGACACAGTCCCTGTCCCCTCTGGGGCTCACGGTCTTAATCCCCATTTTACAGATGAGGTAACTGAGGCGCAGAGAAATGAAGTGACTCACCCAAGGTGACAGAGCAGACGAGTGGCGGAGCTGGGCTTAGAACCCAGGTCTTTCTGATTCCCAGGCCCGTGCTCTATCCACTAGGTCACGCCGCTTCTTTAATAATAATTATGGTATTTGTTTACGTGCCAGGCACTGTACTAAGCGCTGGGGTGGAAACAAACAAATTGGGTTGGACACAGTCCCTGTCCCAAGTGGGGCTCACAGTGGTGATCCGCGTTTTACACGTGAGGAAACGGAGGCACCGAGAAGTGAAGTGGCTTGCCCAAGGTCACGCAGCAGACAAGCGGCGGAGCCGAGTTTAGACCCCGGGTCCTTCTGAATCCCAGGCCCGTGCTCTCTCCACTAGGCCAAGCTGCCGTGTTCCAATCTCTAAATAACAATAATAACAATGATGGCATTTATTAAGCGCTTACTTTGTGCAAAGCGCTGTTCTAAGCGCTGGGGGGATACAAGGTGATGAGGTTGTCCCACAGGGGGCTTACAGTCTTAATCCCCATTTTACAGATGAGGGAACTGAGGCCCAGAGAAGTTAAATGACTTGCCCAAAGTCACACAGCTGACAAGTGGTGGAGTTGGGATTTGAACCCATGACTTCTGACTCCAAAGCCCGGGCTCTTTTCCCCTGAGCCATGCTGCTTCTCACTTTAGGCCGAGGTGTCTCTGCCGCTCCCCTGGGGACTCTTAAAGGGTCACTAGGCCGCGGGTCAGCGGATTTCACCTTCCCCATCCCAGAGGCCGCGGTCATTTTGAACCAACTCAAGGAGGCTGTATATATGTATATATACCTGTATATGTACCTGTATATATGTATATATGTTTGTACATATTTATTACTCTATTTTATTTGTACATATCTAATCTATTTTATTTTGTTAGTATGTTTGGTTTTGTTCTCTGTCTTCCCCTTTTAGACTGTGAGCCCACTGTTGGGTAGGGACTGTCTCTATATGTTGCCAACTTGGACTTCCCAAGCGCTTAGTACAGTGCTCTGCCCACAGTAAGCGCTCAATAAATACGATTGATGGTGGTGATGAGGCGGTACCTCTGGAAGAGAAAAATGTGTTTTCTGGCCACGGTTGGGTCCTTGAGACGCCATCATCGCCTTTGGTCACGGCACCCCAAACGCAGCCCTTTCCCTTCCAAACGGAAAATAGCAGAGGCATCGTGCGGCCGACGTCTAGCCCCGCTGGGCTGGAACGCGGGCTTTTGTCAGAAGCAGGCTGACAGCTAGGAGGGCAAGATCAGATAAGGGGCAGAGCCGGTTTGCCGAGGAAAAGCAGGCCTTATTAAAACCCACTCATGCGGGCGGGCTGGGCCCAAATACAGCCGATTATTGTTCTACCCGAGGACGCGTCCCTGTTGGGCTCACAGCCGGTGGGGCGGGGGGGTGGAGTTGAGATCCGCCCACGTCGTTCACGGTTTATGTCACGTCTGAAGTCAGTCAGTCATTTATTGAGCACTTAGCGCAGAGCACTGTACTAAGCACTTGGGAGAGCACAGTACAACAGTAGACACATTCCCTGCCCACAACGAGCTCAAGTGAATACCTAGGCCAAAGGCGTTGGGGGGTCCGGTCCCAGATCCCTGGCCAGCGTGTTTTAGCCAATTTGGAGATGGGCAGCCCGAGACCCCTTTGAAACGGGAGTAGATTCTGATTGGAAGTCGGTCGTTTAACCATCCGGGAATTGAAGGAAAGCATCTGTACACCGGTCCCTGAAGCTTGTCGTGGGAGAAAGGCCTGAGGTTGGTTTGACCCTAGCTTATCCCCAGGGATGAGTTGTTTCTGAGCAGATTCTAGCTCCGTCCCGGACCCCTGAAATAAACTCCATTCAGTCAGTGGCACCGTGGGCAGGGAACGTGTCTGCTTATTCTTGTGTTGTACTCTCCCAAGCACTTAGTACAGAGTTTTGTACACAGAAGGAGCAAGAGCCGGAAAGATCTGGGTTCTAATCCTGACTCTGCCACTCGTCTTCTGCATGACCTTGGGCGAGCCGCTTCGCATCTCTGGGCCCCAGTGACCTCATCTGTAAAATGAGGATTAAAACTACGGGCCCCACGTGGGACAGGGGCGGTGTCCAACCCAATTCGCTTGTATCTGCCCCAGGGCTTAGAACAGTGCTTGACACATAGTAAGCGATTAACGAATGCCATTGGAAAAAAAAAATTAAGTGCTCAATAAATATGAATGAATGAATGAATGGGTGCCTTCCCTTTGCAGAATAGTGGCGTTAGGGCTTGGGAGAGTAAAGAGTATACGATCCCTGCCCACAAGGAGCTGACCATCTAATCGGAGGAGATGGAGGCTTCAGTTGGCAGGCAAGGGGGGGGTTCCGTCCAGGCTTTGTGATTTGCTCAGTTTCTCGAGGTTAACTGAGCTAACGGCCGTGCTTAGGCAATGCATTTTGGCAAAGTCGGTCGGTCAGCGAATCTTGTTTATTGAGCGCTTACTGTGTGCAGAGCAGTGTACCAAGCATTTGGGAGACTACAATATAACAATATAATATATTGTTTTAGCCTTAACAAGATGGTATCTCTTGGTCAGACAAGTTCCGAAGGTCACGGCTTGAGCCCAAGGCAACCGTCTGCTTGGGACCTTGTAGGGTTTGCAGGGTTTTCAAGGCTGGTATTTCTCCAAATCCATTCCTGAGCCATCCTAGTCAATCCAACAGTAGTACCGACAGCACGCCTACTATGGCCTAAGCACTGTGCTTATTTGTCACCAAAGGCTGGAGTTCAAGAGGCAGTTGTGAAGGCGGGCGTAGTTGGTTCTCCAGTGGTTTTCCACCGACATCTCAAGGGAGACGTGGGTGTTAATTCCTCTTTTGACACAGGCAAGTAGCTGGACAGTGAACTTAAGGTTCAAGCAGGAACTGAGGGGGATCAAATGAGCTTCCCCAAGTAACGTTGCAGCCCCAGGATCCCGGAGCTTTTGAGAAAGGCACGGGTGAAGCTTGTGCTTTTCTGAAAGTAAACGCTATGTTTGAAGGCTGCACCAAGATGAAGCCATACTACGACGGAAGCGGTCGGCACGCCCCGTATTTTGGAGTCCTCGGTCTATTTGCCTCTCTCCAATTTTCACAGGTAGACCGGGAAGCCTCATTTTCAAAACGGCCCAGGAGAGATCTCACCGGTTCCATGATTCCCACTATGTTTTCCTTGAATTTTTCGGCCTCCTCTGGACTTTTTAGGAACCGGGCGGTACGTTCGACGGACCAAAGGCAAAATCCTCCTGAAATAATGAATCCTTGTCCATCAGTTTCGTTCATCGTGAAGTCGGCGATGCAGTTGGGAAGCCAGCTGGGCTCTGTGCAGGTCACAAATCCGTCATTTTTCCCGCTTTTCCTATCGATCAATCATTGGTACTTGTTGAAAGCCTACTGTGTGCAGAGGAAGTGCTTGGGAGAGTACAATGTAACAGAGTTGGTGGCATATTCCCTGCTTACCACAGGCTTACAGTCTCCCTGTGTCCCTCTCTAGAGAGGAGAAATTGGCCTTCCTAAATGATGATATACAGATCTAATAATGGTGACAGCATTTCTCAATCCCCTCACTACGTGCCAAGTGTTAGAGTAGCTTTAAGGTTATGTCATCCCCATTTTACCTAGGAGGAAACTGTGGCTCAGAGAGGTAAAGTGACTTACCCAAGGTCACACAACAGACCAGCTCCAGAGCCAGGATTGGGGTATCTGTTAAGTGTTTACTATGTGTGGAGCACTGTGCTAAGCATTAGGGCAGATGCAACATAAACAGGTCAGACCTGGTCTCCTGGGACTCTCGGTCTAAGGGGGAGACTAGAAGTGCTGTCTCTGGACGGACAGTCCCACGCTCTTTCCCTGGGCCTTTCTGCCTTCCACCATCACCGCGTCTATAGGACGTGGGCCTTGGTCAATTCTGGTTGTTTTCACCTGGGAGGAAATCTGAAAAGCAGATTTCATTATTCATAGCTGAACAACTTGCTGTCAGTCGGCTGTATGGGCTCCCACAGGGGATAATAATAAAAATAATAATAATAATAATGGTATTTGTTAAGCGCTTACTATGTGCAAAGCACTGTTCTGAGTGCTGGGGAGGTTACAAGGTGATCAGGTTGTCCCACGGGGGACTCACAGTTTTAATCCCCATTTTACAGCTAACTGAGGCACAGAGAAGTCAAGTGACTTGCCCGAAGTCACACAGCTGACAGTTGGCGGAGCCGGAATTGGAACCCATGACCTCTGACTCCAAAGCCTCTTTCCACTGAGCCACGCTGCTTCTCGATTTGATTTGATGAAGTCAAATCTCCCCTCCCTCCCGTCCTCCCCGAGCAATGTCCCCCTAGTCTGTCCTATTCGCATCTGACGCCTAAATGCCTTGGTGTTTGGATCCCGGCTTGGGAGCAGATGAAGTAAACAGACATTTCAGCAGTCTTTTTCCTACCATCAGCAAGTGGGTTTAAATTGAGTGTACAGTGTCAGTGGCATTCTTCTCGAGGGGGCGGGGAGAGAGTTCCCCGGGGGTGGCAGGTAGGGAGTTTGTTAAATTGGCTTACCATAATGCTGTGGAGAGAGCTGGAGTGATTGTGGAGCGCCTGTTTAAAAATAAACTACTCAAGAGGAAGCCTGTTTCATCAGGGTCTTGTAGCCTTTACTGAAGGTGCAAGGGAGGTGGAGAGGCCCGATCCAGAAGGGAAAAATATTAAGGGCTTGGAAGGAAAGACACATTCCTCACAGCGTTATGAGTCCTTTACCTCACGGGCGAAATATGATCAGTGTGCAGAATGGAGAACAGGTGTAAAATATTTTTAGAAAAAAACCACAGCATTCAGAGTCGGCTCTGTTCCCTCCAGTCTGTGCCCTCCTGAGGGACTTTAAAAATAATTAGGCCAAAATTGGGCAGCGGCCCAAGGGGACGGGCCTTTGACTTGGTTTTTGGACACCGAAAGAGCTGGACAAACGGGGTCAGTTAGAGCTGCGATATAAAGACCGCCCTGTGCCGTCGTGGCTATATTTGATCGCGGTTGTCAGCATACCCTCTCGCAGTTCTCGGCGGCTGTTTCCCTTCCTCCCCAAGCCCCGAGGGGTGGCCCTGGTCTCTCTAGGCTGCAGAGAGCAGGATGGGGAGGCAGGGGATCTTTCCAGGCTGCAGCGGTGGAGGGACATGCCCTCTCACGCTTGGAATAATGTCTCCTCTCTTGTGTGCGTGTGTGTTTGGCTGGAGACCAGCAGGCCTGTCGTCGGAACCCAAAGCTGAATTCACACTTCCCGGATCACGCTGCCCTTCCTGTTTTGGGACTAAATGCATGTGCTGCTTTCGGGCTCTGCCTGTGCTGGGCAACAACTGCGAGTAGGGACCCGGATTTTTCTGGCTGTGATGGGCCCAGGCTCCCACGGTTAGTTCCCCTGGCTATAGCTTCCCCACTCTGCCTGAGATAATAATAATAATAATAACTATGGTATTTGTTAAACACTTACTGCGTACCAGGCTTTGTACTAAACGTTGGGGTGGATACAAGCTGATCGGGTTGGACACGGGCCCTGTCCCACATGGGGCTCACAGCCTCAATCCCCATTTTACAGATGAGGCAACAGAGGCACGGAGAAGAGAAGTGACTTGCTGGTGGTCATGCAGCAGACACGTAGCGAAGTCAGGATTAGAACCCATGACCTTCTGATTCCCGGGCCCATGTCTGTGATGAGAAAATAATAATAATAATGATGATGGTGTTTGGTAAGTGCTTACTATGTGCGAAGCACTGTTCTAAGATCGGGGGGGGGGGGGGCATGCAAGGTGATCAGGTTGTCCCACGAGGGGCTCAGAGTCTTAATCCCCATTTTACAGATGAGGTAACTGAGGCCCAGACCTCCAGCTATATAGAACTGAGATCTCCATCCTGGCAGGACAGGACTGTGACACGAGTTTCCCTGACTCTCCCGCTAGTGTTGACCCTTCCAGCTTCTGTTCTCGGGGAAACCCTGATGTCTGAGCGAACCCCACAGAGGTGTCGACCCGTGGGGGTGAGTTAATAATAAATAATAATAATTATGATGGTATTGGTTAAGCCTTTTCCACGTCCCACACGGGGCTCACAGTCTTAATCCCCGTTTTATAAATGAGATAACTGAGGCCGAGTGAAGTGTCTTGCCCACGGTCACACAGCAGACACGTGGCGGGACTGGGACTAGAACCCAGGTCCTTCTGGCCATGCTGCTACCCAGGGGTCTTGTCCTTCTGGGCTAGTGGTAGCCAGGTTCTCCGGGTGTGACATTGGCGTGACGTTTAAGGTGAGGCAGGCCCTTCAGGGACCCCACAGAGCCATGAGGGCCAACGACGGGAGTCCCCTCGGCCCCTGGAAGACACCGTGTCGCCGGTCCGCGATGGTGAGCATGAGCCTTGGCCTGAGCCTCGGGCCCCTTCTTATCCCTTCCTAGAAGCGGGGTTATTTCCCCTCTGACTCCTGAAAATCACAAATAGATCCTGTTCTTTTCCCCACCCTGCGGCTCTCTTCGTCGCTCAATAATGATAGTTGTGGTATATGTGAAGTATTTACTGTGTACCGAGCACTGTTCTAAGCTCTAGGATAGCTGATTAGGTTGGACTCAGCCCCCGTCATTCACTCAATCGTATTTATTAAGCACTTATTGTGGGCAGAGCACTGTACTAAGCACTTGGGAAAGTATAATACAACAATTCATTCATTCAGTCGTATTTATTGAGCGCTCACTGTGTGCACAGCACTGTAAACAATGACAATGACAGAGAAGCAGCGTGGCTCAGTGAAAAGAGGCCGGGCTTTGGAGTCAGAGGTCATGGGTTCAAATCCCGGCTCCGCTAATTGTCAGCTGTGTGACTTTGGGCAAGTTACTTCTCTGGGCCTCAGTTGCCTCATCTGTAAAATGGGGATTAAGACTGTGAGCCCCCCCGTGAGACAACCTCATCACCTTGTAACCTCCCCAGCGCTTAGAACAGTGCTTTGCACATAGTAAGCCCTCAATAAATGCCATTAACAAACAAACAATCCCTGCCCACAATGAGCTCACATGGGGCTCACAGTCTTCTGCCCCATTTTACACCTGAGGTAACTGAGATAGAGAGAAGTTCAGTGACTTGCCCAAGGTCATAGAGCAGATAGGTGGCAGAACCAGGACTAGAATCCATGCCCTCTAACTCCCAGGCCTGTTTGAGGTCAGTGGTCTGGCTTAGGCTCCAGGGGCCCGGATGTCTGCGGGCCTGAAGAGGCCAGGCCAGAAATCAGGCAGCGGGGGGAATTCTCTGCAGGGGTTCCAGGTCAATCAATCACATTTATTGAGCGCTTACTGTGTGCAGAGCACTGTACTAAGCGCTTGGGAAGTACAAGATGGCAACATATAGAGACAGTCCCTACCCAACGGTGGGCTCACAGTCTAAAATGTTCCCTGGTTGTTGGGGAGGTCCAGGGAGCTGGGCTTCTGCCTCCCCCCTACCACAATCCACCTCTCGGTGCTCCCTAGGCCAGCTCGGAGACTGGGGGAGGAGCGGGATGGGAGAAGCGGCAGCTCAGACAGGAATCCAGTTCCCTAAATGTCCTTTGCCCCCACCTCCCACCCTCTTTGCTCTGTAAACCGATTGGCTACAAGTGGGGTTGGGGGGCCCTGGAGCACACCCAGCTGCTGTCAATGACAAAGGGGCTTGCCCTTCTCCTCCTGCAGTGGTCCTCCCCCTGATCTGCCGAACATCCTGTACGGAGGATGCCTTTGGATTGTGGTCTTTGACCCAGAAGTGGGATGGGGGCTGAGTTTCTCCTGGGAAGGGAAGGGGCTCAGAGTCAAGGGCCAGACCCGATGGAGGAGACATCTTCCTTCATTCCCTGTCCCCTTCCCATCCCCGGAGTGCTTAGACACATACCTGTAATTTATTTATATTAATGTCTGTCTCCCTCTAGACTGTAAGCTTGTTGTGGGCAGGGAATGTGTCTGTTATATTGTTATATCGTATTCATTCATTCAATCGTATTTACTGAGCGCTTCCTGTGTGCAGAGCACTGTACTAAGCGCTTGGGAAGTACAAATCGGCAACATAGAGAGACGGTCCCTACCCAACAACGGGCTCACAGTGTAGAAGGGGGAGACAGACAACAAAACGTTGTATAGGGACCGTCTCTATATGTTGTGATTTGTACTTCCCAAGTGCTTCGTACAGTGCTCTACACACAGGAAGCGCTCAATTCATTCATTCAGTTGTATTTATTCTATTCTATCTGTTCTATTTATTTTATTTTGTTAGTGTGTTTGGTTTTGTTCTCTGTCTCCCCCTTTTAGACTGTGAGCCCACTGATGGGTAGGGACTGTCTCTATATGTTGCCAGCTTGTACTTCCCAAGCGCTTAGTACAGTGCTCTGCACACAGTAAGCGCTCAATAAATACGATTGATTGATTGATTGATTGATATACAGACGGTCCCTACCCAGCAATGGGCTCAATAAATACGTTTGAGTGAATGAATGAATTTAATATAGTGCTCCGCACAGAGTGAGCGCTCAATAAATATGATTGATTGACTGGTAATAATAATGATGGCATTTGTCAAGCGCTTACTATGTGCAAAGAACTGTTCTAAGTGCTGGGGAGGATGCAAGGTGATCAGCTTGTCCCACGTGGGGCTCACAGTCTTCATCCCCATTTTACAGAGGAGGTAACTGACTCCCTATGTTGCCAACTTGTACTTCCCAAGCGCTTAGTACAGTGCTCTGCACACAGTAAGCGCTCAATAAATACGATTGAATGAATGAGGCACAGAGGAGTTAAGTGACTTGCCCAAAGTCACACAGCTGACAAGTGGCAGAGCCAGAATTTGAACCCGTGACCTTCTGACTCCAAAGCCCGGGCTCTTTCCATTGAGCCACGCTGCTTCCCCTAAAGCCACCCTGCCCAGCTCGGGAAGGGAGAGGCCGGAGTGAGCTGGCTGGGGTTGAGCCCTTCCCTCCCCAGTACAGGGTCCAACATACTGGTCGGGGAGAGGGGATGGGGGGAGAGTTGGGGCCAAGGGGTCCAGACCAGTCCAGACCCCGGGAGGGAGCTGGGCGCTGAAGGCTTTGGCCTGTACCAAAGGCGTGCACGGTTGGAAGGGATGAGTCACTTTTTGGGAGTTGAAGCTGGCCGAGCTGGAAGTTTCATGGCCTAGTGGATAGAAGACTGGATCTGGGACTAAGAAGGACGTGGGTTCGAATCCCTGCTCCGCCAATTGTCTGCTGGGTGACCTTACTTCTCTGGGCTTGTTACTTCATCTGTAAAATAAGATTTAAGGCTGTGAGCCCCAGGTAGGACAGGGGCTTTGTCCAACCTGATTAGCTTGTATCTACCCCAGCGCTTTGTACAGTGCCTGGCTCCTAGTAAGTGATTAACCAATGCCGTAAAAAAATTAAGTGTGCAAAATAGCGCTCTCCCCCAACCGATCCCCAAACTTGCCCCACATCCATGATTTTTCTCTCTTGGTCCACCCCCTGCCCAATGGGCCCTGGGGAGAGGTGAAGGGGTCTGCTCCCCACTGTCCTCCCCCTCCTCAGAACCCCCCAATCTAGGATGTCTCCAAGTTTCCTCTATCTGCGAGAGCGAAGCTCCTTAAACGTGAGGCAGCAGGATTCGATCCCAGAGCCTTGGCCCCCAGGCTTCTCTGGCCATGGGGGATTTTCTTCAGCTGGAGGGAGCAAGTCCGGGCTTTGTAGGGGAATGTGGGGGCTGGGTTCTCAGAGAGGAGGCCTGGAGTTTGGGGGAGGGACACCACCACCTTCGCCCTGCCACCCTGCTGCTTCCACTGGGCATCCCGGGGCAATGGGTGGGGCAGGAGTGTGTGGGGGATGAGACTCATCACGTGTGTTTGTGTGTGTGTATGTGTGTGATCACAACTGAGCAGCTGGCCAGGGGTGGGGCTGCCCTGAAGAAAGACTGGAGGCTGTGAGGGTAAGGGGTGCAGGAAGTCAACCTCCAAAAGAAAAGGGCAGGAAGCCATCGCCCTGCTTGGAAGGAGATCCTTCAGCCTCCAACTTCCCTAGGCCAGCTGAAAAAGGCTGGGAAATCCTCTAGGACTCGAGAGCTCCCAAATTGGGTTTAGGGGCTGAGAGCTCTTCTCTCCAGCACCCTCCACACCCCTATTCTGGATCTTCCCCACCCCTTCACCTCCTGCGGGGCTTGGGTGGAAGCGTGTCAGGTCTGGGTTCCTACTGTGGCCTCAGCTTCTGACTCACCCCCAGGGAAGGGCGTCAGTGATCTTCCAGACCAGTCATTCGGGCCTCTCTCGCTGCCTTAGTTTTTCCACCTATGAAATGGGCTCAGTGGCACGCAGGGTTTCCTCCCACGCAAGACTGAGTCAGTGGAGGGTGACAAAGGCTGGGCCCAGCTTGCCTAGGACGATGTACCTGGGCCCCTCCCCGCCGCTCGGAGAATCGAGCCCCCCGTGGCCTCCCCGCGCCCGCACGGTGTCGGAGCTGGATTTGGATGCTGGAGGAGGCCGGGGCGGACACTGGAACAGCGGAGTCTACCGATTCTGCCGGACGGTAGGTACTCTCCCAAGTGCTAAGAGCAGCGTTGCACCCACTGTACGCACTCAATAGATGCCACTGATTGATCCCGGCGATTTCCATTTGGAGGCAGCGTGACTGGGGGGAGGGTGAAAATTTGGGGGCTTTGTAGAAAGGGGGATCCTGCCAGAGGGACCGGTCCTGGGGAGCATGAGGGTCCTGGATGCCAAATGGCGAGGTCGAGAGTACAGCCCATGGGCAAGAAGCAGAAATGGTGTGTGTCAGTCAGTCAGTTGTATTTATTGAGCACTTACGGTGTGCAGAGCACTGTACTAAGCGCTTGGGAGAGTATACTAGAACGATAAAGAGAACCGTTCCCTGCCCACAGCGAGCACCCTGGGTTGTTCGGGAGCCAAGCAGGTGCCATGGGGTTGGGCAGGTAGGCTTGTCCCCATGAAACTGGGCTGGGGGTGCCACTCCCACACATCCCAACCCCTTCTGTCTCAGGGCCAGTGCCAACAGCTATAGGTGAAGGTGTGGAGTGTGGCCTCCAGAAGCCGAGATAGTGGCTCAACCTTTCCTACAGAAGCCGAGTGGTCCAGAGACCTGATCTATCGCCCCCCACCCCCTTTTACTGCCTTTTTCTGGTGCTCCCTGCTCCCTTTTCCCGTTCCAAGGTGGGGCTGGCAGTTGGCTGGCTGGGATCCCAGAGACCAAGGGCATGAGATGCTATGCTGAGTGAATAATAATAATGGCATTTGTTAAGCGCTTACTATGTGCAAAGCACTGTTCTAAGCGCTGGGGAGGTTATGAGGTGATCAGGTTGTCCCACGTGGGGCTCCCAGTCTTCATCCCCATTTTCCAGATGAGGGAACTGAGGCCCAGAGAAGTGAAGTGACTTTCCCAAAGTCACACAGCTGCCAGTTGGCGGAGCTGGGATTTGAACGCATGACCTCTGACTCCGAGGCCCGGGCTCTTTCCACTGAGCCACGCTGCTTCTCTGAGTGAAGGCCTGGAGGGCTGCCTAGAGGTGGCACGTCGGGCAGGCCCACCTCTCGGAACTGGGCCCGTGGTCACTTCCTTTGAAAGTCCCCCGCTGGCCCTCCTCCCACCTCTTAATCCTCTGTGCCAAATGGGAGGGGTCATCCAGGGTGGCTCAGTGGAAAGAGCCCGGGCTTTGGAGTCAGAGGTCATGGGTTCAAATCCCAGCTCTGCCAACTGGCAGCTGTGTGACTTTGGGCAAGTCACTTCACTTCTCTGGGCCTCAGTTCCCTCATCTGGAAAATGGGGATTAAGACTGTGAGCCCCCTGTGGGACCACCTGATCACCTTGTAACCTCCCCAGCGCTTAGAACAGTGCTTTGCACATAATAAGCGTTTAATAAATACCATTATTTTTATTATTATTACTATTATTATTATTAGCCAGGAGGTAGCGCAGTGTTGGCCACCACTATCCCCTGCTGGCCTGCAGGCCCGGGCAATCAGCCAATCACCCCTGCTTCCATCTTCAGGGCCTGGGCATTGAGGCCTATTGAGGTCATCAATCAATGGTATTTACTGAGCGTTCACTGTGTGCAAAGCACCGTACCAAACACTCGGGAGAGCGCAGTATTCATTCATTCAGCCGTATTTATCAAGCGCTTACTGCGTTCCGAGCACTGTACTGAGCGCTTGGGAGAGTACAATACAATGATAAACAGTCCCAATCCCTGCTCACACTGAGCTTACAGTCCAGAGGGGGAGATAGACATTAAAAATAAATTACTGTTGCATACCTGAGTGCAGTGGGGCTGAGCGTGGAGTGACTATCAAGTGCTTTAAGGGCCAAGTGCATAGGCAGAACGGAAGGGAGAGGGAGTAGGGGAAATGAAGACTTAGTTGGGGAAGGCTTCTTGGAGGAGATGTGATTTTAATACGATTTTGAAGGTGGGGAGAGTGGGGGATTGTTGTATATGAAGGGGGAGGAGATGGGCAAGGGGTTGGCGGCGGGGAGGATGAGATTGAGGCACAATGAGTAGGTTGGCAGTAGAAGACCAAAGTGAGTGGGCTGGGTTGTAGGAGGGGCAAAGGTGACTGAGTGCTTTAAAGCCTGTGGTAAGGAGTTTCTGTTTGATGTGGAGGTGGATGGCCAACCATGGAGGTTATTGAGGAGTGGGGAATGGTGGACTGAACTGAACTGGACTGAACTGAAGTGACTCTCTTTTGAAAAACGATCCCAGGCATCAGGGTGAAGTATGACCCCGAAGTGGGGAGAGACAGGTGCCGGGGAGATCACCAAGGTGGTTGATGTAGTAATCAAGGAGGAGTATGATAGTTGCTTGGATCAGCATAGTAGGAATTGTGATGGAGCGGGATTATTTATATTAACGTCCATCTCCCTGTCTAGATTGTAAACTCATTGTGGGTAGGGAACCTGTCTACCAACTGTGTTGTATTGTACACTGCCAAATGCTGCTTGGAACAGTGCTCTGCTTACTGTATGTGCTCAGTAAACACCACTGATGATAAGGAGGAAAAGGCCGAGTTTAGAAATGCTAGGAAAGTCGTACAGGATTTGATGACAGATTGATTATGTGGGTTAAATGAGAGAGTTGAGTCAAGGGTAATCAATCAATCTGTGGTATTTATTGTGTGCTCAGTGTGCGCAGAACACTGTTTTAAGCACGTGAGAGAGTATCCTACAGAGTGGGTAATAATAATAAGAAAACACGTTCAAGTCACGTGCTTGTGAGACGGAGGGTAGGGGTGGTGTCTTGAGTGACGGAAATGACAGGGGGAGGGCACAGTTTGGGTGGTAATCCATCAATCTGTGGTATTTATTGTGTGCTTAATGTGTGCAGAACACTGTTTTAAGCACATGAGAGAGTATCCTACAGAGTGGGTAATAATAATAAAAAACACGTTCAAGTCACGTGCTTGTGAGACGGAGGGTAAGGGGTGGTGTCTTGAGTGACGGAAATGACAGGGGGAGGCCACAGTTTGGGTGGGAAGATGAGGAGTTCTGTTTGGGGCATGTTAAGTTTGAGGCAACCCCCTCCCTTCACTGATTTCCAGGCCCCAGCTATGACCACACCCATCCTCCATGGCCTCTCTGCTCCACCCTCCCTTCCCGGTTCCTTCTGCATTCCAGAGAACTGGTCCCACAACGACAGGGCATTCTGGTCTCAGCATCATCGGTCTCCGCGGGTCCATTCCTCTGGTCCGATATCATCATCATCCTCACATCGTCATCCATACCATTGCCGCCATCCTCGGTATTTATTGAGGATCTACCGTGGGTGGAGCACCGAACTGGGCTCTACTGGGAAAGCAGTGAGGCCTCGTGGAAAGAATCCGGGCTTGGGAGTCAGAGGACCTGGGTTCTAGTCCCGGCTCCGCCACTTGTCTGCTGTGGGACTTTGGGCAGGTCACTTCACTTCTCTGGGCCTCAGTTCCCTCATCTGTAAAATGGGGATTTGATACCTGTCCCCCGCCTCCTCCTTTTAAGACTGTGAGCCCCTTGCGGGATCTGATTATTTTATGTCTACCCCAGCGCTCAGCCTATAGTAAGAACTTAACAAAAACCACTCATTATTATTAGGGGTGTGGATCAGATCCCCTTCTAACCTTTCAGACTGACTTGCTCCACCTCAACTCTCCATCCTCCCCCTCTAGACTGTAAGTTTGTCGTGGGCAGGGAATGTGTCCGTTATCCTGTGTTGTATTTTCCCAAGCGCTTAGTACGGCGTTCTGCACACAGTAAGCGCTCGATAAGTACAATTGCCTGGTTAACTCAGAGAGCCCTTTGTCATGGATCTATTTCCCCTCTCTCAATCAATCAGTCACATTTATTGAGCACTTACCGTGTGCAGAGAGAGTACACTTGGGAGAGTACGACACAACAGAATTAGCAGACACTTTTCCTGCCCATAAGGAGCTTACACCCCAGCAGGTCAGGAAACAGCAGGGAAGCCTTCGGGAGCCCGCACGGAACTGGACACTGAGGAACCTTTAGTAGTCCTCTGCCTCCCACCATTTCATGCCCATTGCCATCCGTTCCCCCAGCTCCGCCAATTGTCAGCTGCGTGACTTTGGGCAAGTCACTTCACTTCTCTAGGCCTCAGTTCCCTCATCTGTAACATGGGGATTAAGACTGTGAGCCCGCCGTGGGACAACCTGATCACCTTGTAACCTCCCCAGCGCTTAGAACAGTGCTTGGCACATTGTAAGCGCTTAACAAATACCATTATTATCATTATTATCCCCCCATCTCCGAGTAGGGCTCTGTCCCTTTTCCAGGACCCCGTTGATTCTCGGGGTTCCTAGTGTGGGGGAGATGTCGGAGGGTTTTGTTCCTCTCAGAAAGAGGAAAATTCAGCCGCTGAAAGGAGGAGAGGGGGAGAGGGAATTGGCCCTTGGGTGGAATTAGGTAACGTGCTTGACTACCCAGAAGCTTTGCCCTCTCCCCGTCCGTTGGAGGAAACCGGATGGTGTGTGAAGTCTGGGGAGTTCACAGGTGTGTATGCGGATGTTCTTGTGTTCGGTGGGGCTGGGAGGGGAAGAGGTGGAAGGGTGGTAGCCCAGGCTGGAAAGACCATAAGGACCACTCGGGAGCTGACAGAACCATTCAGCAGCTGTGGTGACTTGAGATAAGATAGGTCTTGTTGGAAATTGGGCTGAGAGAGCTCACCACCAGCTGCAGGAAGGGTGAGAGGTGGGCAATGGGCCCCTCTTTGTGCCCCTGCTGGGGGCGAAGGGGGCCGTGCCACCGCCGGGTGTGTGGGAGGTGGATGGAGTTGGGGGCTTGGGGGTTGAGGGGAGGCCTTGGGGCAAGACAGCCAAGGGCGCAGGGTGTGTGGCGCTTCCCTTACTCGAGACCTACCCCACATGGGCCGGGCTTAAGCTGAAGAAACTGAAGACCCAAGGCTGCCCTCCCCAACCCCAGGGCTGGGGACACAGTGGTCGCTCGAGCCTACCCGGGCCGGCCTGAGGGCTGGACTCAGGCCGTGAGGCCAAGCCCGGGCGACTGGTGGTTGCTTGGCTTCAGCCGCGGCTTTGGGGCCGCGTTCTGCCAAATGCAGATGCCCCTGTCCTCCCAGCCCCCAACCTCCCCACCCCGCAGGCGGAGAGGGCCCCTGCCATCGTGCCTCCAGCTACTGCTACGGGCCCTAGCGCCGCCCTAGGCCTCGGCTCCCAGGCCGGAGGTAGGAGGGCACCCGCCTGCAGGAGAAGCCGACCTCCAGCTTGAGGTGGAAGGAGCCCGGGGGGATTCGGACCCCCAACTCCGGCCAGCCCAGTGCCGCCCAGTGTGACGGCACCCGACCGTCCATCTGAGGCTCCTGGTGGTATCCGGGTGGGGTGCTTCCGCTGGAGGTTGGAGGGCTGGGGCGGGCCGGGGGGCTGAGGTGAGCGGGGAGGGGAGGGGGGCGCGGCTAGTGCGTGCCGAGGACCTCCTTGAGCAGTTGGCACGTCTTCTTGTGCAGCAGGTCCTGCAGCTTGCGGACGCGTCGCGCGCTGGCGCTGCCCACGAAGCTGTCGGGCTGCAGCACGGCCATGCCCCCGTGCACGTCGCCCATGAGCAGCAGCTGCGCCTCGGCGGCCGCGGTCACGTTGGGGCAGGGGCAGGCGCGGTCGGCCTGCAGCAGGGTCACCTCCAGGGGCTCCCGGCCCAGGAAGCGCAGCCCCATCTTGTCGTCCTTGAGCACCTGGTCCACGGCCACCAGGGCCCGCCGGGCGCCCGGCTCGTCGGCCAGCTCGGTGACCCGGCCGAGCAGCACGAAGTCGCTGGTGCAGAAGCTGCTGACCAGCTTGGGGCGCGGGCGGCAGGCCTGGCAGCGCGGGCCCCGGGAGGACGGGCACACCTGCTCGCAGGCCTCGCGGCTCTCGAAGTTGTTGCCGTTGCCGCCGCAGCCGCCGTACACGAAGGTCCGGCATCGGCGGGCCCGGCCGCTGTAGGCCCAGCGTGGGGAGTAGGCCCGGCACGGGCCCTGCAGGGCCGGGAAGCCGCATACGTCCCCACCGGCGCAGGCCTGCACGCAGGCCTCGTAGCTGGCGAAGCGGCGGCGGTCGCAGGCGGCCGGGGCGGCGGGGAAGCAGTCGTGGGCGCCGGCGTCGTAGTGCCAGCCCGCCGGCAGCTCGGCCCCGCCGCAGTCCTGGTCGTCGGGCGCCCGCAGGCAGCCGTCCGCGGGGAGGCCGGCGCGGCGGGGGTCCAGCTCGGCGCCCGCCGGCTCCGCCCGCAGCACGGTCAGCGGGAAGTCCGCCCGCAGCTGCCCGCCTCCGTTGCGGGCCGTGCAGGTGTAGACGCCGGCGTCCTGCGGCTGGGCGTTGTAGATGACCAGCTGGGCGATGTTGGTGACCGCCACGTTGCCCCGCACGTGGTTGGGCCGCATGACCACGTTCTCCCACCCGGCCTGCTGCTTCTCCCACGTGATGTCCGGCTGGGGCCGCCCGGACACGTCGCACAGGAAGCTCACGGTCTCCCCGACCCGGACCGCCTGGAGGGTCGGGCGGCTCAGCAGGGTCGGGGCCAGCACTCCCGCCGCCCCGGCCTCGGCCGTCCCCCCGCCGGCCGGCGCGGTGGGCCGGGCGGGGGCCGTGGTGGGCCGGGCCGTGGGCTGGGGAGGGAAGGGGCCCGTGCTGGGGCTGAGGCTGGGCCAGGTCAGGTGGTAATGGCAGGTGACCACAGTCAGCGTGACGCCCCTGGCGCAGGCCTCGGCGTCCATGTAGCAGCGGTTGTAGTAGGTGAGGCCGTCCGAGGCGCAGGTGAAGCTGGGCTGGCGCTCGCAGCGGTCGCGGCAGCGGCACACGGGCTGCCCGTCCCAGATGTCGCACTCGGAGCCCTGCTGCGGGCACGTGAAGTCGTCGCACGTGGCCGCCTCCGGCCGCCCCACGGGGCCTCGCTTCCCCTGGACGTCCGGGTAGCGGGCGGCCACGCAGCTCTTGCTCCCGCACACGTTGGGGCAGCACTTCTCGTACGTCTCGCACTCCTGCAACGTCGGAGGGAGAAGTCAGTGGCGGGCGGGGGGTGAGCCAGGCGGGGGCAGTTGACGCCGGTAGGTCGAGCGCTCTAATGGGGGTCACCTGGGGGGCCCTTTGCGAGAGGGAGGGGCGGAGGTAGAATTTATTTATCCGCCGTCCTCCTCCTCCACTCTCCCGCCCCGCTTCTAATTCCTCAAAATCAGCGGTGGGCTCTCTCAGCCGCACGCCCCGGATTTACCTTGGTGTTTTCAGCTTAAACCCAGTGGGGGCCTGCGGGGCCCCCGGGACCGGCTCCAGAAAGCTCATAAACGAGGAAAAGCCGCCGAGAGGAGCCGCCCCCCTCCCCCTGGCCCCGGTCCCCGGCCAGTCCGGCAGACTCAGCCCCGGCCCCCTTGGACCTACAACGGTTTGGTCCCAGATGGGGAGCTGGGGGCGGGTCTCGCTGGGGTGCCGGTCCGGTCCAGGAAGGGTCGGGGGAGAAAAGTTTAGCGGCCGGGCGGGGGCCGGCGCTTCCCTGTGTCCAGCATGGCCCGATAGGGGAACAAAACTGATCACATGAAACCGCACCCCTGCCCCCTCACTGCCCCACATCAGGGTCCAGCACCACTCAGGGGCTCTAGGGGCCGGAGTCTGGCTCAAAGGTTCGGGCGTTTCCCTTCTAGGGCCCCAGTGATGGAAAAAGGAAGGAGGGCTGAGTTTGCCCGGCCTTGACCTCCCTCCCCAGGCCTCCAAGAGGACCTTTCCCAGGGGAGGGTGCCCCGGGGCCGGACCCTCCATCCATCCCCCTCACCGCCCCCGACCCCAGCTACAGGAGGGTGCAGGACCCTGGCTGCGACCCGCAGTGGAACCGAACCCCATCTTCCCCTTCCAGGAACCCCGGGTGGCTCTCGACGGGGAGTCCGGCCTGCCCTGCCCCTGAGGCCCACCCCGGAAACGGAGAAGCAGCGTGGCTTGGTGGAAAGAATCCGGGCTCGGGAGTTGGAGGGTGTGGGTTCTAATCCCAGCTCTGCCACTTCTCTGCTGCGTGACCCTGGGCAAGCCACTTAGCTTCTCTGTGCCTCAGTTACCTCCTCTGTAAAATGGGGATTAAGAAACGTGAGCCCCAAGTGGGACAACCTGATTACCTTGTATCTACCCCAGCGCTTAGAACCGTGCTCGGCACGTAGTAGGCGCTTAACGAATACCATTATTATTATTATTTTCCATCCCACCTACCCGATTGGCCACGCACTCTCTCTTGCAGGTGCTCTGCGCGTCCACCCACAGGTTGGGATTCACGTCGTTGGGGCAGATGCCCATGGGCGAGGAGCGGACGAGGGGCAGAGACTGGATCCGCCGCGGGGCCCACACCAGCAGGACTAGCAGCCCCAGCATCAGCCCAACAGCCTCCCTCGACCCCCAGCCCCGCAGCCCCCAGGGGCCCGGGGGAGCCATGGCTGAGACCCTCCCCCTGCCTCGGGAGGCGCGGGTCATGCACCTGACCCCAGACCCGTGAGGTCAACGGCCTTGCGGTCTGGAAAGCCTGTGCGGGAGAGCTTGGGGATGGGGAGGAGATGGGGAATCTGTGCCTGGGGGTCAGAGAAGGGGGTCTGTGGCCCCGGAGGGCTCAGGAGGTCAGGGGGAGTGGGGATCTCTGGGGTCCCGCGCTGTTCGGCCTTCACCCCCTAGAGAAAGGCGCCTCGGTGCCCGTCCAGGCCCTCGCCGCTCCGTCCTGGTGTTGGCCGCTGGTTTGGGGCCGGAGAAAAGCTGCAACAGTTTAAAAGGAGCCACGGGACACCTGCTTAACCCTTTGGGCTCCTAGCAGGATGGGGATGGGGGTGGGGTTCTCCGCGCCCGGACTCCCACCGCCCCCGACCCTGTCCGGCCCGGCCCCTGGGCCACTCGAGGCACGGCGAGGCCCGGAGACGCCCCCGATCTCTCATCGGGAAACAAATGACGTGGAAAGAACAGCTCAGCGGCCCGCGCCCCGGCCAGACCTCAGCCTCTACCTCGCTGTAAAATGATCCCCCCGCCCCGGCTTCCTGACCGGGGGGGCGGGGGGAGCGGCGAGGGACAGAGACGGGAGCGGAGAGAGAAAGAGACGCAGAGAGAGAGAGAGACATAGAAGCAGAGAAAGGGGGCCGGGGGGAGGCAAGAATGAGCTCTTGTTGGCCCATTTCTGGTGGAGTTTCAGAAAGTTTCGGGAAGAGTTAAGGAAAGAGCTGCCCCTCACGCTCAGGAAGGCCATCTCGGCCCCGGGCCCCCCCGGCGGACAGGGAGAGGGGAAATCACCAGCCCCCTGGTTCTGCAGAGACCGACCCCCAGGCCCCACCGCCCGGCAGCTTAGCCCACCAAATGGGGCGGAACAGAGCAGGCCTCTCACCCCAGCAAAAACCCACCCGTTCCTCCTGTCCCCACAGTAGCAGCTGCGGCCCCCATGGAGAAAGGAGAAACCTGCTCGCTTCCACCAGCTCCTTGGCTGGTTTGGCTCCGTGGGCTCTCTGGAACAGAGATAATGGGCCAGGGCGACGGCTAGTCGGGGAGGGACGAGGGACGTCCTGCCTCTGGCCTGAAACACTCTCCCTCCTCATATCCAGCGGGCAATGACTCTCCCCCGCTTCCTAGCCTTACTGAAGGCACACTTCCTCCAAGAGGCCTTCCCTAACTAACCCTCCTCTCCTCTTTTCCCCCTCCCTTCTGCGTCGCCCTGACTTCATCCCCCCTCCCAGCCCCACAACACTTATGTACATACCTGTAATTTATTTATTTATAGTTAATGACCATTTCCCCCTGCCTGTAGACTGAAAGCTCGTTATGGATAGGGTCTGTTATAGGTCTGTTTATTGTTATATTGTCCTCTGTCAAGCACTTCTTACAGTGCTCTGCACACAGAAAGTGCTCAATAAATGCCACTGACTGACCAACAAACAGCCCTGGAGTCCGGGACCAGAGCACCCCCCCTTGCCCCTCCGTAGGGAGGGGGCTATTATCCCTGCTGTCACCTCCAGCCCCCAAAGGTCAGATCCCAGGACAAACCCCATTTTTCCAGGGTTCCCAACCAGCTGCCCTGCCTGTCCTCACCTTCCTTCAGCCCCACAGTCATCAGCCAAAAGTCCCATTGGCGTGGTCAGTGGTGGGAGCCCTAAAACCGGTCAAGTCAACTCCTCCATACACCGCTCAGCCCCTTCCCCTGAGCAGAACTGCATTTAACGAAGGGCAAAGGTTAAAGAAGGGGCAGGGCTATTGCCTGCCAGCAGACCGAAGGTTGCTTGTGATCCTTCCCTGCTACTTGACACTGAGTCTGGCCTGTAATTGACACTGACAGAACTGCTCCAAGAGGTGGAAGTGGGGTAATAATAATAATAAGTGGCATTTGTTAAGCGCTTTCTATGTGCAAAGCACTGTTCTAAGCGCTGGGGAGGATACAGGGTGACCAGGTTGTCCCATGTGGGGCTCACAGTCTTAATCCCCATTTTACAGATGAGGTGACTGAGGCCCAGAGAACTTAAGTGACTTGCCCAAGATCACACAGGAGACATGTGGTGGAGTTGGGATTCGAACCCATGACCTCTGACTCCAAAGCCCGTGCCCTTTCCACTGAGCCACGCTGCTTCTCAAGGTACGGAGAAGGTCTTCCAGCCTTATGGTAAGTTGGACAGGTCGGCGACTCAATAGTCCTTCAGTTCGGTCTGGAACCTGATATCATTCATTCAGTCATCCAGTCGTATTTACTGAGCGCTTACTGTGTGCAGAGCACTGTACTAAGCGCTTGGGAAGTACAAGTTGGCAACATAATGTCTGGCAGTCTCTCCCAGAGGGTACACCGGGGGTCTTCTACTTTGGGTTTCCTAAGTCTTTATCTGTCCCTTTATCTTGCGGCAGACTGTCTCACAAGCCCCACCCTTGGCGTTCTCCTCGAGTTATCGCTTTCATTTAATCAATCAGTCAATCGATCGTATTTATTGAGCGCTTACCGTGTGCAGAGCACTGTACTAAGCGCTTGGGAAGTACAAGTTGGCAACATATAGAGACAGTCCCTACCCAACAGTGGGCTCACAGTCTAGAAGGGGGAGAACAGTCTAATTTAACCCAAATATTCAGTCTGTCACCAGAGCCTGTCGGTTCTGCCTTCACAATGTCGCTAAAATTTGTCCTTTCCTTTCCTTCCAAGCTGCTACTACACAGATCCAAGCACTTGTTTTATCCCGTCTTGATTACTGCATCCTCCTCCTCTCTGACCTCCCTGCCTCCTGCCACTCACCACTCCAAACCTCACTTCACCGGACGCCTGGATCGTTTTTCTGAAGAAACGTCCAGGCCAAGGCTCCCCACTCCTTAAGAAGCTCCAGTAGCTGCCCATCCACTGGTAACTGAGGTAACTGAGGCCCAGAGAAGTTAAGTGACTTGCCCAAAATCACACAGCTGACAGTTGGCGGAGCCGGGATTTGAACCCGTGACCTCTGACTGAAAGCACTTGATAGTCGCCCCATCTTCAGCCCCACAGCCCTTATGTACATCTCTGTAATTTATTTTAATGTCTTTCTCCCTCTCTAGACTGTTAGTGCTTTGTGGAAAGGGAACATGACTAAAACCGCTGTTGTATCGTACTCTCTGAAACTCTACCTATAGTAAGCACTCAATAAATATGATTGATTGATTGATTGCTAACAATAACAGTAACGATCATAATTATGATATTTGTTAAATGCTTACTATGTGACAACCACTGTAGTAACCACTGGATAGATACAAGTTAACCAGATTGGACACCATCCCTGGTCCACATGGGGCTCACAGCCTAAGGACGAGGGAGAACGGGAATCCCATTTTACCGATGAGGAAACTGAGACTCAGAAAGTTAAGTGGCTTGCCCAAGGTCACATAGAGAAGCAGCGTGACTTAGTGGAAAGAGCACGGGCTTGGGAGTCAGGGGTCGTGGGTTCTAATCCCAGCTTTGCCACTTATCAGCTGTGTGACTTTGGACAAGTCACTTAACTTCTCTGTGCCTCAGTTACCTCATCTGTAAAATGGGGATGAAGACTGTGAGCCCCACGTGGGACGACTTGATTACGTTCTATCTACCCCAGCACTTGAAACAGTGCTTGGCACATAGCAAGTGCTTAACAAATACCATCATTATTATTATGATGGTTATTAAGTGGCGAAGCCAGGATTAGAATGCAGGTCCTCTGATCCCCAGGCCTGTGCTCTTCATCATCATCATCATCATCAATCGTATTTATTGAGTGCTTACTATGTGCAGAGCACTGTACTAAGCGCTTGGGAAGTACAAATTGGCAACATCTAGAGACAGTCCCTACCCAACAGTGGGCTCACAGTCTAAAAGGGGGAGACAGAGAACAAAACCAAACATACTAACAAAATAAAATAAATAGAATAGATATGTACAAGTAAAATAAATAAATAGAGTAATAAATATGTACATACATATATACATATATACAGGTGCTGTGGGGGGAAGGAGGTAAGATGGGGGGATGGAGGGGGAGGACGAGGGGGAGAGGAAGGAAGGGGCTCAGTCTGCTCTTCCCACTAGGCTATGCCTCTTCCTAGTTAGGATTTGGACTTGAGGTTGAGATTGCGATCAGGGATGGGGTTTGAGTTGGGGAGGGTTTGGGTTTGGGTCAGGGTTTATCTTGGGCTTCCATTTGGGGTGAGGAGGTTTTGGGTTGGGGAGGTTTAGGTTGAGGAGGGTTTGGGTTTGAGGAGCGTTTGGATCGGTGAGGGTTTGATTTTGAGGATTTTGAGGTTGGGGGTCTGCGTCAGGGAGAGTTTGGATTTGAGGTTGGGTTTGGGGTGGGCTCGGGCAGGGTTTAGATTTGAGATTGGGGAGGGGGTGTTGGGTCGAAGTCGTGGGGTGGGTCGGTGTTGAAGGCTTAGGTTGCGGCTGTTTAGCCCCAGAACACCAGGGTCCCGGCTCCCCCGGCCCTTCCAGCCACAGAGTCGGGCAGAAATTCCAGGGCCAAGGCTTAGGGAGGGGGGACGGGTGCCCCTTAAGCTCGCCTCCCCCTTCTCCCAGGCCCAGGAGGGGCCGGTGGATGCTAATTCTAAGGAATCCAACCTCCCCCTTCCCCTTGCCCACCCCCAACTCAGCCTGAGGAGCAGCAGCTTGGTGCGGGGCGGGAAGGGGGTGGCCGCCGGCCCTGGCACTGATGGATGGGGCCCAAGCAGAGGGAGGAATGTGCCCGGAACGGCCCGCCTGAGCCCCTCGAGGGCAGAACAATGTGGCCGCTGCCCGGATCAGAGCTCAGTAGCTGGCTTCCGCGGGACAGGACCACCAAGGTCCTCCAGGCCCGGGCAGGCCCCACCTCCGGCCCCCCTCAGTGCCTGAATATTAGAGCTTTAATCCTTCGCGGAGAATGATCAGAATTACCGGCCCTTGGGGTGGGCCAATTTCGTCCCTCGCCGCTCCTCGCCTCTCCTCGCCTTCTCCTCCCCCATGCCCTGCCTGTTCACGCAGAGACCCTCTAGATTGTAAGTAGGCTTGGCGTGGTTCTGGGCAGTGTGTGCTATAATAATAATAATAATAATGGCATTTACTAAGCTCTTACTGTGGGCAAAGCACTGTTCTAAGCGCTGCGGAGGTTACAAGGTGATCAGGTTGTCCCACGTGGGGCTCACGGTCTTAATCCCCAATTTACAGATGAGGGAACTGAGGCACACAGAAGTGAAGTGACTGGCCCACAGTCACACAGCTAAGTGGCGGAGCAGGGATTTGAACCCATGACCTCTGACGCCAAAGCCCGGGCTCTTTCCACCGAGCCACGCTGCTTTTCCGCTATGCTATGATGATGTGTCGCCACGTCGCCAACTTGTACTTCCCAAGCGCTTAGTACAGTGCTCTGCACACAGTAAGCGCTCAACAAATATGATTGAATGAATGAACGTGTGCCCGGGTGCGTGCCCCTGATGTGTGTGTCTGGGTATGAGCGTGTATATTTGCTTGCATGTGGGGGTCTGTGTCCTGAAACACAGCAGTCACCACGCCCTGCCCACAGCGGGCGTTTAGTAAGTACCACTGATGGGTGAGGCTCGGTTTCCCGCCCAACCGAAGAGGAGGTGGGGTACAGTGGGAGAGCGAGCGGGTACTGGAGTAAAAATGGGGAGGGAATATCAACTGGGGAAAACGAGCAGCTTGAGAGAAGCCAAAGTGGCAGGGCGGCCCCGGCTCGCTGCCGCCGTGGGTGGGACCTCCCCGCCCACTGGGCATCACCACCTGGGCCTTGGCCGCGCTCTGGCTGCCACCCAGGTGGGGCACATCACACCTCCTTCCTCACCCCACACTCTCTGCCCTGCCTGAAAGGTACAAAGGCCAGGTGGTTTACCTTCCATTTCTGGCAGTGTTGCCTAGTGGAGGGAGCATGGGGCTGGGCCTCTAGTCCCTGTTCTGCCCCTGGCCTGCTTCGTCAGTCAGTCAGTTGTATTTATTCAATCAATCAATCAATCAATCGTATTTATTGAGCGCTTACTGTGTGCAGAGCTTGGGAAGTACAAGTTGGCAACATATAGAGACAGTCATCATCATCATCATCAATCGTGTTTATTGAGCGCTTACTATGTGCAGAGCACTGGACTAAGCGCTTGGGAAGTACAAATTGGCAACATATAGAGACAGTCCCTACCCAACTGTGGGCTCACAGTCTAAAAGGGGGGACAGAGAACAAAACCAAACATACTAACAAAATAAAATAAATAGAAGAGATATGTACAAGTAAAATAAATAAATAGAGTAATAAATATGTACAAGCATATATACATATATACAAGTGCTGTGGGGAAGGGAAGGAGGTAAGATGGGGGGGATGGAGAGGGGGACGAGGGGGAGAGGAAGGAAGGGGCTCACTCAGTTGTATTTATTCAATCAATCAATCAATCAGTCGTATTTATTGAGCGCTTACTGTGTGCAGAGATTGGGAAGTACAAGTTGGCAACATACAGAGACAGTCCCTACCCAACAGTGGGCTCACAGTCTAAACGTTATTGAATGTTTATCATGTGCAGAGCACTGTACTGAGCGCTTGGGAAAGTACAATAATACACAAGACGCGCCAGGCTTGGAGGTCCGACCGACCTCTGGAGGAGCCACGAGCTATCTCTGTGGCCACGGCCGCAAAGAAGTGTTGTTGTACCCTTCACCCCCGCCTCCCATTCGTAGGTAGAGCTCCAAGCGTGGGAGAGAAGCAGCGTGGCTCAGTGGAAAGAGCACAGGCTTTGGAGTCAGAGGTCGTGGGTTCGAATCCTCACTCCGCCAATTGTCAGCTGTGTGACTTGGGGCAAGTCACTTCACTTCTCTGGGCCTCAGTTACCTCATCTGTAAAATGGGGAGTAAGACGGTGAGCCCCCCCACCGTGGGACCACCTGATCACCTTGTAACCTCCCCAGCCTTAGAACAGTGCTGTGCACATAGTGAGCCCGCTGTTGGGTAGGGACCGTCTCTATATGTTGCCAACTTGTACGTCCCAAGCGCTTAGTACAGTGCTCTGCACACAGTAAGCGCTCAATAAATACGATTGAATGAATGAAGAGCACGGGCTTGGAAGTCAGAGGTTATGGGTTCGAATCCCCGCTCCGCCGCTTATCGGCTGCGTGACTTTAGGCAATTCATTTAACTTCCCTGGGCCTCAGTTACCTCACCTGTAAAATGGGGATGAAGACTGTGAGCCCCACGTGGGACAATCTGATTATCTTATATCTTACCAGTGCTTAGAACAGTGCTTGGCACATAGTAAGCGCCTAACAAATACCAGCATTATTATTAGCCAGCACTTAATAAATGTCATCGTTATTATTATTATTATTATTGTTAATAATAATAATAATGATGGTATTTGTTAGGCGCTTACTATGTGCCAAGCACTGTTCTAAGCGCTGGGGAGGTTACAAGGCGATCAGGTTGTCCCACAGGGGGCTCACAGTTTTAATCTCCATTTTGCAGATGAGGTAACTGAGGCCCAGAGAAGTTAAGTGACTTGCCCAAAGTCACACAGCTGACAGTTGGCGGAGCCGGGATTTGAACCCACGACCTCTGACTCCAAATCCCGAGCTCTTTCCACTGAGCCACGTTGCTTTATTATTATTGTTAAAGCGACCCCTCGGGGAGCCACGAGCAATCCCCGCCGCTGCCACACGGGGACGGTGTTGTACTCCTTTTTTTGGCATTTATTAAGCGCTTACTATGTGCCAAGCACTGTACTAAACTCTTCACTCTTACCTCCTTCCCTTCCCCACAGCACCTGTATATATGTATATATGGTTGTACATATTTATTACTCTATTTATTTATTTATTTATTTTACTTGTACATTTCTATCCTACTTATTTTATTTTGTTGGTATGTTTGGTTCTGTACTCTGTCTCCCCCTTTTAGACTGTGAGCCCACTGTTGGGTAGGGACTGTCTCTATGTGATGCCAATTTGTACTTCCCAAGCGCTTAGTACAGTGCTCTGCACATAGTAAGCACTCAATAAATACGATTGATTGATTGATTGATTCACTCCCCATTGGTTGGTCGAGGTCCAAGCGACCCCTCGGGGAGCCGGGAGCTATCCCCGACGTCGCCACACGGGGGCGGTGTTGCCCTCTAGACCCTCTTTCAGTCATTCAATCGTATTTATCGATCAATCAATCGTATTTATTGAGCGCTTACTGTGTGCAGAGCACTGTACTAAGCGCTTGGGAAGGACAATTCAGCCATAAAGAGAGACAATCCCTGCCCACAACGGGCTTACAGGTCCAACCGCCCTCTCGGGGAGCCGCGAGCTATCCCCGCCACCGCCACACGGGGGCGGTGTTGTTCTCTCAATCAATCAATCAATCAATCGTATTTATGGAGCGCTTACTATGTGCAGAGCACTGGACTAAGCGCTTGGGAAGTACAAATTGGCAACATCTAGAGACAGTCCCTACCCAACAGTGGGCTCACAGTCTAAAAGGGGGAGACAGAGAACAGAACCAAACATACTAACAAAATAAAATAAATAGAATAGGTATGTACAAATAAATAAATAAATAAATAAATAGAGTAATATTTAATAAAATAATCTCTCGATCTCCATTCATTCATTCATTCATTCAAATCCTATTTATTGAGCGCTTACCGTGTGCAGAGCACTGTACTAAGCGCTTGGGAAGTACAAGTTGGTAACATATAGAGACGGCCCCTACCCAACAGTGGGCTCACAGTCTAGAAGGGGAATGGCGTGAAGCGGCGTGGCTCAGTGGAATGGGCCCGGGCTTTGGAGTCCAAGGTCCTGGGTTCGAATCCCGCCTCCACTCATTGTCAGCTGTGTGACCTTGGGCAAGTCACTTCACTTCTCTGTGCCTCAGCTACCTCATCTGTGAAATGGGGATTGACTGTGAGCCCCACGGGGGGACAACCTGATCACCTTGTAACCTCACCAGCGCTTAGAACGGTGCTTTGCACATAGTAAGCGCTTAATAAATGCCATTAAAAAAATTATTCCCCTTTATTTATTTAATCGTATTTATTGGGCGCTTACTGTGTGCAGACCACTGCACTCAGCGCTTGGAAATCACAATTCAGCGATAAAGAGAGACAATCCCTGCCCACACCGGGCTTGGAGTTCCAACCGACCATTCTTTTAGACTGTGAGCCCACTGTTGGGTAGGGACCGTCTCTATATGTTGCCATCTTGTACTTCCCAAGCGCTTAGTACAGTGCTCTGCACACAGTAAGTGCCAATAAATACGATTGATTGATTGATTGATTGATTCGGGGAGCCGCGAGTTATCCCCCCTAGACTGTAAGCCCATTGGGGGTAGGGATTGCCCCTCTTTATTGCTTTCCCAAGCACTTAGTACAGCGCTCTGCACTCGGTAAGCGCTCAATAAATACGATGGAAGGAATGACTGTCTCTATGTGATGCCAATTTGTACTTCCCAAGCGCTTAGTACAGTGCTCTGCACATAGTAAGCGCTCAATAAATACGATTGATTGATTGATTGATTGATTGAATGAATATCCCCGCCACCGCCACACGGTGGCGCTGTTGTACTCTTCACCACCACCCTTCATTCATTCATTCATTCAGTCGTATTTATTGAGCGCTTACTGTGTGCAGGGCACTGTACTAAGCGCTTGGGAAGTACAAGCCGGTAACATATAGAGACGGTCCCTACCCAACAACCCCCCCCATTCTTAGGTATTTATTTTACTTGTACATATCTATTCTATTTATTTTATTTTGTTATTATGCTTGGTTTTGTTCTCTGTCTCCCCCTTCTAGCCTGTGAGCCCACTGTTGGGTAGGGACTAGTCTCTATGTGTTGCCAACTTGTACTTCCCAAGCGCTTAGTACAGTGCTCTGCGCACAGTAAGCGCTCAATAAATACGATTGATTGATTGATTGATTAGGTAAAGGTCCAGGCGACCCTCCGGGAGCCACGTGCTATCCCCGCCGCATCCACACGGGGGCGGTGACTCCACCCCCCCATTCGTAGGTGGGATCCCTCGGGGAGCGGAGGGCTATCCCCGCCGCCGCCACACGGGGGCGGTGTTGCGCCCTTCAACCCCATTCATAAATCGAGGTCCAAGAGACCCCGCGGGAGGCGAGAGCTATCCCCGCCGCTGCCACATGAGGGCGGCGTTGTGCCCTTCACTCAGTCATTCGTTCAATCGTATTTATTGAGCACTTACTGTGTGCAGAGCACTGTACTAAGCGCTTGGGAAGTACACGCCGGTAACTTATAGAGACGGTCCCTACCCAACAACCCCCCCATTCTTAGGTAAAGGTCCAAGCGGCCCTCCGGGAGCCGCGTGCTATCCCCGCCGCATCCACACGGGGGCGGTGTCGAACTCCACCCCCATTCGTAGGTGAGATCCCTCGGGGAGCAGAGGGCTATCCCCGCCGCCGCCACACGGGGGCGGTGTTTCACCCTTCAACCCCATTCATAAATCGAGGTCCAAGAGACCCCCCGCGGGAGGCGAGAGCTATCCCCGCCGCTGCCACATGAGGGCGGCGTTGTGCCCTTCACTCAGTCATTCGTTCAATCGTATTTATTGAGCACTTACTGTGTGCAGAGCACTGTACTAAGCGCTTGGGAAGTACACGCCGGTAACTTATAGAGACGGTCCCTACCCAACAACCCCCCCATTCTTAGGTAAAGGTCCAAGCGGCCCTCCGGGAGCCACGTGCTATCCCCGCCGCATCCACACGGGGGCGGTGTCGTACTCCACCCCCATTCGTAGGTGGGATCCCTCGGGGAGCGGAGGGCTATCCCCGCCATTGCCACACGGGGGAGGTGTTGTACCCTTCAACCCCATTCATAAATCGAGGTCCAAGAGACCCCCCGCGGGAGGCGAGAGCTATCCCCGCCGCTGCCACAGGAGGGCGGCCTTGAACCCTTCCCTCATTCATTCATTAAATCATATTCATTCATTCATTCAATCGTATTTATTGAGCGCTTACTGTGTGCAGAGCACTGGACTAAGCGCTTGGGAAGTACAAGTTGGCAACGAATAGAGACGGTCCCTCCCCAACAGCGGGCTCACAGTCTAGAAGGGGGAGGCAGAGAACAAAATAAAACATATTAACAAAATAAAATAGAATAAATATGCACAAATAAAATAAATAGAGTAATAAATTCGTACAAACATCTATACATATATACAGGTGCTGTGGGGGGGGAAGGAGGTAAGGCGGGGGGAATTCATTCATTCATTCAATCGTATTTATTGAGCGCTTATTGTGTGCAGAGCACTGCACTAAGCGCTTGGGAAGTACAAGTTGGCAACATCTAGAGACGGTCCCTACCCAACAGTGGGCTCACAGTCTAGAAGGGGGAGACAGACAACAAAACCAAACATATTAACAAAATAAAATAAATAGAATAAATATGCACAAATAAAATAGAGTAATAAATTCGTACAAACATATATACAGGTGCTGTGGGGAGGGGAAGAAGGTAAGGAGGGGGGATTCATTCATTCATTCAATCGTATTTATTGGGCGCTTACTGTGTGCAGAGCACTGTACTAAGCACTTGGGAAGTACAAGTTGGCAACATATAGAGACGGTCCCTACCCAATAGTGGGCTCACAGTCTAGAAGGGGAAGACAGACGACAAAACATATTAACAAAATAAAATAAATAGAATAAATATGTACAAGTAAAATAAATAGAGTAATAAATACATACAAACATATATACATAAATACAGGTGCTGTGGGGAAGGGAAGGAGGTAAGACGGGGGGGATGGAGAGGGAGAGGAGGGGGAGAGGAAGGAGGGGGCTCAGTCTGGGAAGACCTCCTGGAGGAGGTGAGCTCTCAGTTGGGCCTTGAAGGGAGGAAGAGAGCTAGCTTGGCGGATGTTCAATCGTATTTATTCATTCATTCATTCAGTCGTATTTATTGAGCGCTTACTGTGTACAGAGCACTGTACTAAGCGCTTGGGAAGTACAAGTCGGCAACATATAGAGACGGTCCCTACCCAACAATGGGCTCACAGTCTAGAAGGGGGAGATAGACAACAAAAGCAAATAGACAGGTGTCAGCTCTGTCAGCTGTGTGGCTTTGGGCAAGTCACTTCACTTCTCTGTGCCTCAGTTCCCTCATCTGGAAAATGGGGATCAAGACTGTGAGCCCCCCGTGGGACAACCTGATCACCTTGCATCTACCCCAGTGCTTAGAACAGTGCTCTGCACATATTAAGCGCTTACTATGTGCAAAGCAGAATTATAGCTACATACATATCATTAATAAAATAGAGTAATAAATATGTACAAATAAAATGAAAGAGTAATAACTATGTGCAAATATATACAAGTGCTGTGGGGAGGGGCTGGGGGTAGGGCAGAGGGAGGGAAAGGGTGATGGGGAGGGGAGGAGGAGAAGGAGAGGAAAAGTGGGGGGCTTAGTCTGGGAATAATAATAATAGTATTTGTTAAGCACTTAATATGTGCCAAGCACTGTTTTAAGCGCTGGGGGAAGATAGCTGCATGGCTCAGTGGAAAGAGCATGGGCTTTGGAGTCAGAGGTCATGGGTTCAAATCCCGACTCCGTCAACTGTCAGCTGTGTGACTTTGGGCAAGTCATTTAACTTCTCTGGTCCTCAGTTACCCCATCTGTCAAATGGGGATTAAGACTGTAAGCCCCCACCGTGGGACAACCTGATCACCTTAGAACAGTGCTTTGCACGTAGTAAGCGCTTAACAAATACCATTATTATTATATAAGTTTATCAGGTTGTCCCAAATGGGGCTCACAGTCTTAATCCCCATTTTACAGACGAGGTAACGGAGGCACAGAGAATAATAATAATAATAACAGTGGCATTTGTTAAGCGCTTACTGTGTGCAAAGCACTGTTCTAAGCGCTGCGGAGGATACAAGGTGATCAGGTTGTCCCATGTGGGGCTCACAGTCTTAATCCCCATTTTACAGACGAGGTAACTGAGGCACAGAGAATAATAATAATGATGACATTTGTTAAGCGCTTACTATGTGCAAAGCACTGTTCTAAGCGCTGCGGAGGATACAAGGTGATCAGGTTGTCCCATGTGGGGCTCACAGTCTTAATCCCCATTTTACAGATGAGGTAACTGAGGCACAGAGAAGTTAAGTGGCTTGCTCAGAGTCACACAGCTGACAAGTGTCAGAGTCGGGATGAGAACCCACGACCTCTGATTCCTAAGGCTGTGCAGCGTGTCCGATAAGGGCACGGTCATCCTTGGGTTCTCCGTCCCCGAGGGGCAGAAGCTTTATGAATTTAAGAGGGGGTGAAACAGTAGGTCGGTGGCACAGGTGTCCGTGAGGGTGGAACCGGGCTTCCTTCCGGCAAACGTCAAGTGTCCCTTTTCTCCCCCTGCGATGGCCAGAGTGGCACCTGGGTTTTTTGATTTTTGTTTTCAGTATTTGTTAAGTGCTTGCTCTGTGACAAACATTGTTCTAAATACTGGTGTAGGTACCAGTGGATTAAGTCAGACTCAGTCCCTGGACTGCAGCAGCGTGGCTCAGTGGACAGAACCTGGGCTTGGCAGTCAGAGGTCATGAGTTCTAATCCCGACCCCGCCACTTGTCAGCTGTGTGACTTTGGGTAAGTCACTTAACTTTTTCTGTGCCTCAGTTACCTCATCTGTCAAAGGGGGATGAAGACTGTGAGCCCCACGTGGGACAACCTGACCACCTCGTAACCTCCCCAGCGCTTAGAACAGTGCTTCGCACCTAGTAAGCGCTTAACAAATATCATTATTATTATTATTATCATTATTTTCCACTAAGCCACGCTGCTTCTCCTTTGGTAGGTAGAGGTGCAATTGTGCAATTGTGATTTATTGTCACTCAATAAATATGATTGGTTGAATGAATGAATATTGAGCATTTTATGTGTGCAGGGCACTGTACTAACCATTTAGGAGAGTACACTATTCAATCGTATTTATTGAGCGCTTACTGTGTGCAGAGCACTGTTCTAAGCGCTTGGGAAGTCCAAGTCGGAAACATATAGAGACGGTCCCTACCCAACAATGGGCTCACAGTCTAGAATTTAACAATTGGTAGACATGCTCCCTGCCCACAAGGAGCTTACATTCTGGAGGTGTGTTTTAGTAGGGCTTTGAAGATGTGGGAGAGAGGGAGGGGCTGGTTTATCCTATATGTTGGGAGCTCATTTTGGGAACCTTTTTAGCACAGTGTGCCTGAGCTGGCGACTGGGAGCGTGTAGGAGCCCCCACCAGAAAATCATAAATGCCTCACCACCTTCAAAGCGTTATTAAAAGCAGGGAGCAGGAAGCAGCGTGGCTAAGTGGAAAGAGCCCGGGTTTGGGAGTCAGAGGTCGTGGGTTCTAATCCCTGTTCCACCACTTGTCAATTGTGTGACTTGGGGCAAGTCACTTCACTTCTCTGTGCCTCAGTTACCTCATCTGTAAAATGAGGACTGAGACTGGGAGCCCCACGTGGAGCAACCTGATCAGCTTGTATCTACCCTAGTGCTTAGAACAGTGCTTGGCACATTAACAAATACCATCATTATTATTATTAAAAGCACACCTCTTGAGCCCATTGTTAGGTAGGGACCGTCTCTATACGTTGCCAACTTGTACTTCCCAAGCGCTTAGTACAGTGCTCTGCACACAGCCCTCAATAAATACAATTGAATGAATGAATCTCTGAGGCCTTCCCCAACTGAGCCCTCATTTCCACTTCCCGACTCCTTTCTGCATCACCTTTGCACTTTGATTCGCACCTTTATTCACCCACCCACAGCCTCATAGCACCTATATCCATATCTGTAGTTTTTTTCTATTAACGCCCGTCTGCCCATCTAGACTGTAAACTCGTAGGCAGGGAGTATGTCTACCAATTCTGTTATATTGTATTCCTCCGAGTGCTTAGTACAGTGCTCTGCACACAGTAAGCACTCAATCAATATGATTGATCCCCCTCAGCACTTATGGTGTATATCTGTAATGTAATCCAGCGCTTAGAACAGTGCTTTGCGCATAGTAAGCGTTTAACAAATGCCATCATTTTTATTATTATGATGCCGCCCAACTACCGGCCTCCCACACCGACACACAAGCAAGATGTTGCCCCAGTACTCGCCCCTTTGGGGACAACAAGAAGGCTGAAGTTTGTGAAACAGGGCGGGACCCGGGAAGAAGAATGTCACTCCAGAGGCAAGATGGACGTGGAGAAACCGGAGGAAGGAGTTGGGAGTTAATAAGAAGCCACCAACTTTGGATTCTGTGTTTTATTTTTCTCTGAAGCATGGGTCACTCAAATATCACTTTGTCCTGGATACTGTCTCAGATGCTGGAGAAAATGGTTGCGAATGGTAACATCCCACTTTAACGGCATGAATTAAGGTGGTCCTTGATTTGTCTTTTAAGCCAACTCTGGCTTGTACACAAGAAGTTGTTCCCTTCAAACTCTTGATATTCACCCCGCCCTCGGAACTCACGTGTATATCTGTAATGTATGATGCCGCCTTAGTTTAATTCTTGGGGGACGGGGAGCAAGTGGGGTGTGGGCCCTGGGGATTGCATCATATGACCGGAATGGGGGAGACGGCACCATGTAGCAGAATAATTCAGCCCCTCCTCCTGGAGTTTGGTAGGCTTGATAGAGCCCCCAGACCACATCAGAGATCACTTTGGTCATCCAAATCATACCCCTGTCGTGACACTAAGTCATCTTTGGCTTCAAATTCACCCTTAGACTGAGAAAAGAGCCTGGGCTTTGGAGTCAGGGGTCAGGGGTTCAAATCCCGGCCCCGCCAATTGTCAGCCGTGTGACTTTGGGCAAGTCGCTTCACTTCTCTGGGCCTCAGTGACCTCATCTGGAAAATGGGGATGCAGACTGTGAGCCCCCCGTGGGACAACCTGATCACCTTGTAGCCGCCCCAGAGAACAGTGCTTTGCACGTAGTAAGCGCTTAATAAATGCCATCATTATTATAGGGACTGTGTCTGATCTGATTTTACTACATCCATTCCAGTGCTTAGCGCAGTGCTTACACATAGCAAATGCTTGGGAAGCAGTGTGGCCTAGTGGAAAGACCATGGGCCTGGTAGTCGGAAGGACCTGGGTTCTAATCCTGACTCTGCCACTTATCCGCTGTGTGACCTTAGGCAAGTCACTTCACTCCTCTGTGCCTCAGTTACCTCATCTGCAATTTGGGGGTTGAGACTGCGAGCCCCACGTGGGACAGGGACTGTGTCCAACTTGATTACCTCATATCTATCCCACCACTTAGAACAGTGCTTGACATATAGTAAGCACTTAACAAATACCATCTCTGTATATCAATGTAAGTGCTTAACCAATTTCCCAATTATTACCTCCTCGCCCTTGCCAATATTTGAGAAACAACTCTCAGAACAGGTTTAGCCAAAATGTGCCAACAGGGAGGGGTGGCCCGTGAGCAGCTGCAGTTAGAATCTGCTTCCAGGTGCGTTCAGTCAAAGGGATAAATCACATTATGCCAGCCACAGCCCCACTCTTGCTTACAGCAAATGTGGGTTGTTTTTTCCAGGCATTCCAAAACGCTGACCCATTCCCTAAGACAAACCCCACCTCCCCTCTCGGGTCATCCCATCAACTGGCCTTTGCAGTTGCAAGCATTTTTCTTTGTTTATTCTTTAATTTAGTTTATGTTTTCCTTTTTGCCTCTGCCCCTCTCTCTCGTTAGATTGTAAATTATTTGAGGGTTAGACCTCAATCGTTCAAAGATTATTAAATGAGTTCTTACTGTGTGCACAGCACTGTACTAACTGCTTGAGAGAGTCCAATACAGTCAAGTTGGTAGACATGAGGAGCTTAATATAAGTGGAAGATAGAGCTTAATGACTATCCGTATAAAAGATATGTGAATACGTGCTGCGGGACTGGGGGAAAGATGAGGGTCAAAGCACTCAAGGAATACACATCCAAATGCATAGACCACACAGAGGGGGTGGAGAATAGTTTGGGGAAATGAAGGTTTAGTCAGGGAAGGCTTCTTGGAGGGCCTGTGCAGTAGTTAATATCATTGATTGAAAGAGTTCCAGGATAAAGGGAGGACATGGACAAGGAGTTGGTGGCGAGATGGATGAGAACGAGGTACAGTCAGTAGATTGGCATTAGAGGAATAAAGTGTGTAGGCCAGGCTGCTATAGGGGATTACAACGAATAGGAAGAGCTAAGGAGTGCTTTAAAGACCTCCCAGAAGTCAGGGATCTTGTCCACTATTACGCTCTCCCAAGTGCTTGGTACAGTGCTCTGCATGTAGTAAACAAATGATCAATGACCATAATTCTACTTCTATTATATATCCCAAATACTCCATGGATATCCGGTACTGTGTTCCGCAAACAGTAGGCATGGTCCAGGGGAAAAAGCATGGGCCTGGGAATCATTAATCCTCATTTTACAGATGGGGTTACTGAGGCACAGAGAAGTTAAGTGACTTGCCCAAAGTCGCACAGCTGACAAGTGGTAGAGCTGGGATTAGAACCCATGACCTCCGACTCCCAATCCCGGGCTCTTTCCACTGAGCCCGCACTGCTTTTCTAGCCAGCTGCTTCTGTGTGAGTTGTGAGGCACAGAAAAGTTAAGTGACTCGCCCAAGGTCACACAGCAGAGAGGACTGTGTACTCTCCCATGCTGTTAGTATAGCGCTTTGCATACAGTTAGTTAAATATGGGAAGGGAAGAAAGGGAAGCAGCGTGGCTCAGTAGGAAAGAGCCTGGGCTTTGGAGTCAGAGGACATGGGTTCAAATCCTGGCTCCGCCAACTGTGTGACTTCTCCGACCTAAATCCGGACACAGGGGGGCCCGTCTGGCTCTCCCACCCCCGGTCCTAGTTGACCCCCGACCTAAAACCGAGTGAGGGTCCAGGGGATACAGTGGGGGGCCGTCTGGGTCTCCCACCGCTGGTCCTAGTGGACCCCCGGCCTAAATCTGGGGGTCCCAAGGAGGGTCTGGGGGACACAAGGGGGGCCCAGACACAAGGGGGGCCCAGCCGGGTTTCCCCCTGAATGGACCCCCGACCTAAAATCGATCTAGGGTCTGGGGGGAACACAAGGGGGGCCCATCGGGGTCTCCTCCCGGTCCGAGTGGACCCCCGACCTAAAACCGAGTGAGGGTCTGGAGGACACAGGGGGGCCATCTGGGTCTCCTCCTTCCCCCCACCCCCCCGGTCGTAGTGGACCCTAGACCCAAAGCCGAACGAGGGGCACCGATGGATGGGCGGGGGGGAACCGGGTGGCCCACCCGGGTCCTAGCGGGCCCCGGCCCTAATAATAACGATGGTATCTGTTAAGCGCTTACTATGTGCCAAGCCCTGTTCTAAGCGCTGAAAGGCGAACAAGAGGCCGGGCCGGGTCATTTCTAAATTGATTTATTTCCCAACCCCGCTAATAACAATGATGGTATCTGTTAAGGGCTTACTCTGTGCCAAGCCCCGTTCTAAGCGCTGATAGATGAATGAGAAGCCAGGCCGGGTCATTTCTAAATTGATTTATTTCCCAACCCCGTGGCCCAGAGGACTGGCAGGACTGGCAGGGCCGGCGACGGAGCGGTGGGCCAACGGGGCCTCCGGCCCGGTCGCCACGGGGACCTTCATCCAAGAAAGAGGCTTAGCCATCTGGATCTGACTGGTCCCCTGGGGGGAAACGTTGGCCCGGTGGCCACGGAGGACTTCCAAAAAAGAGAGGCATCAGTCGAGGCCCCCGTCGGGCTGTTGGCGAGGGAGGGGGGTGGGGAACCTTGGCTTGGTAGCCACGGGGACTTCCCAAAATGAGGCGCATCTGTCAGAGTCCCCGTCAGGCCATTGGCGAGGGGAGAGAGTTGGAGTTGTGGTCCACCCGAAAATGAGGCCTAGCCGCCCCGGTCTGCCTCCCTCTGCCTCTCCATCAGATGGTGGACCGGGGGCGAGCATGGGGTTTGGGCAAGTCACTTCACTTCTCTGGGCCTCAGTTCCCTCATCTGTAAAATGGGGATTAAGACCGTGAGCCCCACAAGGGACAACCTGATCACCTTGTAACCTCCCCAGCGCTTAGAACAGTGCTTTGCACATAGTAAGCGCTTAATAAATTCCATCATTATTATTATGTGGGACAACCCTGATTACCTTGTATCAACCCCCCCCAGTGCTTAGAACAGTGCTTGGCCCATAGTAAGTGCTTAACAAATACCAACATTATTATTATTATTAATAAATATGGACGAATGAGTTATTACTATTAATAATATGGATGAATGAATGAGTAATATTAAAAATAAATATGGATGGATGGATGAATGACATTATTATTAATAAATATGGATGGATGGCGTACACAGTACAGTAAGCTCTCAATAAATATGATTGAATGAGTGGATGGATGAATGAATGACATTATTATTATTAATAAATATGTATGGATGGTGTACACAGTGCAGTAAGCGCTCAATAAATACGATTGAATGGATGGATGGATGAATGAATGACATTATTATTAATAAATATGGATGGCTGGTGTACCCAGTACAGTAAGCGCTCAATAAATACGATTGGATGGATGGATGAATGACGTTATTATTAATAAATATGGATGGCTGGTGTACCCAGTACAGTAAGCGCTCAATAAATACGATTGGATGGATGGATGAATGACGTTATTATTAATAAATATGGATGGATGGTGTACCCAGTACAGTAAGCGCTCAATAAATACGATTGGATGGATGAATGATGTTATTATTAATAAATATGGATGGATGGTGTACACAGTACAGTAAGCGCTCAATAAATATGATTGGATGGATGAATGAATGACGTTATTATTAATAAATATGGATGGCTGGTGTACCCACTTCAGTAAGCGCTCAATAAATACGATTGGATGGATGAATGATGTTATTATTAATAAATATGGATGGCTGGTGTACCCACTACAGTAAGCGCTCAATAAATAGGATTGGATGGATGGATGAGTGAATGAATGACCAGAGGGGCGGCCCTTAGGCACCTGCCAATCTGCCAATCCGTCCGCCGCTGCGGGCGTCCGCTGCGATTGGCTGAGGCCGGGGCGCGGGGCCCGCCCTCCGTCCGCGCGTCGGCCAATGATAGGGCGGTTCCCGCCCGTGCGGTGGGCTCTCGCCTCCTATTGGCCGTGGGCGCCGGAGTGACGGGCGAGGGGCCCAATGGGGGCCGGCGCTGGGAGGGCGGCCCAGTGGGCCTTACGCCCGGCCTGGCCTGCCGGGTGGTACCCGGCTGTGCCCTCTTGTGCCCCGTTGCCATGGCGGCCAGGGGGCATCTGCAGACCCTGCTGTTCGCCGTCAACGTCCTGCTGAGGAAACGGCGATACCAGGCCGCCCTGGCCCTTCTCAAAGGCTTCCGGAACGGATTGGTGTGAGCAGAGGGCGGCCGGGCAAGGGAGGGCAGGGCACCACCCATCCTAACAATCCTCACCCCAATAACCGCCGTGCTTGCCAAGCCCTTCCTATAAGGCTGGCATTTGCTAAGCGCTCACCATGTGCCAAGCACTGTTCTAAAGACTCAATATGACGGCATTTATTAAGCGCTCACTATGTGCCAAGGGTAGACACAGTAATAATAACGGTGGCATTTATTAAGGGCCTACTATTAGGGGAAAGCCACTGAGCAGGGTTTTTTTGCGGAGAAAAGTCGAGTCAAATGATATTATTTAGAGCCAATACCCCAGGAAGACGTGCGGCTAGGGAATAGAGGTTCAAGAGGGGTTTGGATCAGTTGGGGATGAGAGGTTGGGCTGCGGTGATGTCAAATTGCCTGCAGTTTCAATAGAGGAGCCGCAGCCTCTGTACGTTAATGCTGGACCTATAGATAAAAATGCACTATACACTAAGGTGCAGAAGGTTGTGAACAAAGATGAGTCCTCTAGACTGTGAGCCCGTTGGTGGGTAGGGACCGTCTCTGTATGTTGCCAACTTGGACTTCCCAAGCGCTTAGTCCAGTGCTCTGCACACAGTAAGCGCTCAGTAAATACGATTGAGTGAATGAATGAATACTGTCAATCAATCAATCAATCGTATTTATTGAGCGCTTACTGTGAGAAGAGCACTGGATTAAGCGCTTGGGAAGTACAAGTTGGCACCGTATAGAGACGGTCCCTACCCAACAGTGGGCACAGTCTACTATGTGCCAAGCACCGTTCTAAGCGCCAGGGGGGTTACAAGGCGATTAGGTTGTTCCACGGGGGGCCCACAGTCTTCATCCCCACTTTACAGATTGGGATGTAAATAAATAAATATATAAAAATTTATTTATTTTATTTGTACATATTTATTATATTTATTTTATTTTGTGAATGTGTTTTGTTTTGTTGTCCATCTCCCCCTTCTAGACTGTGAGCCCACTGTTGGGTAGGGACCGTCTCTATATGTTGCCAACTTGGACTTCCCAAGCGCTTAGTACAGTGCTCTGCACACAGTAAGCGCTCAATAAATGTGATTGATTGATTGATTAAGCGCTTACTATGTGCCAAGGGTAGGCACAGTAATAATAACGATGACATTTATTAAGGGCCTACTATGTGCCAAGCACCGTTCTAAGCACTAGGAGGGTTACAGGCGATCAGGTTGTCCCACGAGGGGCTCACAGTCTATTCATTCATTCATTCAGTCGTACTTATTGAGCGCTTACTGTGTGCAGAGCACTGTACTAAGCACTTGGGAAGTCCAAGTTGGCAACATATACAGACGGTCCCTACCCAACAGTGGGCTCACAGTCTAGAAGGGGGAGACAGACAACAAAACAAAACATATTAACAAAATAAAATAAATAGAATATGTACAAGTAAAATAAATAGAGTAATAAATACGTACAAACATATATACATCTATATAGGTGCTGTGGGGAAGGGAAGGAGGTAAGGTGGGGGGATGGAGAGGCGGAGGAGGAGGAGAGGAAGGAGGGGGCTCAGTCTGGGATGGCCTCCTGGAGGAGGTCTTCATCCCCATTTTACAAATGGGGATGTAAATAAATAAATATATGAATATTTATTTATTTGTACATATTTATTCTATTTATTTTGTTAATATGTTTTGTTTTGTTTTCTGTCTCCCCCTTGAGTCTACCCCAGCGTTTTAGAATGGTGCTTGGCACATGGTACGCGCTTAACAAATGCCAGCATTATTATTAAAATGGAGATGAAGACTGTGAGCCTCACATGGGACAACGTGATCTGCCCATTGTCTGCTGGGTGACTTTGGGCAAGTCACTTCACTTCTCTGGGCCTTCATCTGTAAAATGGGGATGAAGGCTGTGGGCCCCCCGTGGGACAACCTGATCGCCCTGTAACCTCCCCAGCGCTTAGAACGGTGCTTGGCACATAGTAAGTGCTTAATAAATGCCATCATTATTATTGTGTCTACCCCAGCGTTTTAGAACAGTGCTTGGCACATGGTAAGCGCTTAACAAACACCAGCATTATTATTAAAATGGGGATGAAGAGTGAGCCCGCTGTTGGGTAGGGACCGTCTCTATATGTTGCCGACTTGTACTTGCCAAGCGCTTAGTACAGTGCTGTGCACACAGTAAGCGCTCAGTGAATACTTCTAGACTGTGACCCCACTGTTGGGTAGGGACCGTCTCTATATGTTGCCAACTTGTACTTCCCAAGCGCTTAGTACAGTGCTGTGCACACAGTAAGTGCTCAATAAATACGATTGAATGAATGAATGAATGATGTGTGTGTCTGTATGTGAGCGTATGTATTTGCTTGCATGTGAGGTTCTGTGTACAGGGGGGCTGTGGCCAGTACAGTGCCCTGAAACACAGCAGTCACCATGCCCTGCCCAGAGAAGGGAAGTGACCTGCCCAAGGTCACCCAGCTGACTGTGGGCAGATCAGGTTGTCCCACGTGAGGCTCATTCATTCATTCAATCGTATTTATTGAGCGCTTACTGTGCTAAGTGCTTGGGAAGTACAAGTTGGCAACATATAGAGATGGTCCCTACCCAACAGCAGGCTCACTTTTCATCCCCATTTTAATAATAATGCTGGTATTCGTTAAGCGCTTACCATGTGCCAATCTCTGTTCTAAAGCGCCGGGGTAGATTCAATAATAATGATGGCATTTATTAAGCGCTTACTATGTGCCAAGCACCGTTCTAAGCACTGGGGAGGTGACAAGGCGATCAGGTTGTCCCACGGGGGGCTCACAGTCTTCATCCCCATTTTAATAATAATGCTGGTATTTGTTAAGCGCTTACCATGTGCCAAGCACTGTTCTAAAGCACTAGGGTAGATTCAATAGAATGGCATTTATTAAGCGCTTACTATGTGCCAAGCACCATTCTAAGCACTAGAGAGGTTACAAGGCGATCAGGTTGTCCCACGGGGGGCTCACAGTCCTCATCCCCATTTTACAGATGAAGGCCCAGAGAATAATAATAATGATGGGATTTGTTAAGCGCTTACTATGTGCAAAGCACTGTTCTAAGCGCTGGGGGGAATACAAGGTGATCAAATTGTCCCACGTGGGGCTCACAATCTTAATCCCCATTTTACAGATGAGGTCACTGAGGCTCAGAGAAGTTAAGTGACTTTCCCAAGGTCACACAGCAGACATGTGGCGGAGCTGGGATTCGAACCCATGACCTCTGACTCCAGAGCCCATGCTCTTTCCACTGAGCCACGCTGCTTCTCTAGAGAAGTGAAGTGACTTGCCCAAAGTCACCCAGCTGACAATGGGCAGATCAGGTGGTCCCACGTGGGGCTCACAGTCTTCATCCCCGTTTTAATAATAATGCTGGTATTTGTTAAGCGCCTACTGTGTGCCAAGCACTGTTCTAAGCGGTGGGGGGGATACAAGGTCATCAGATTGTCCCACGTGGGGCTCACAGTCTCAATCCCCATTTTACAGATGAGGGAACTGAGGTCCAGAGAAGTTAAGTGACTTGCCCAAAGTCACACAGCTGAGAAGCGGTGGAGCTGGGATTAGAACCCCTGACCTCTAACTCCCAAGCCTGTGTTCTTTCCAATAAGCCACGCTGCCATTTTGCCAATAAGGTAACTGAGGCACAGAGAAGTTAAGTGACTTGCCCAAAGTCACGCAGCCAACAAGTGGCGGAGCCGGAATTAGAACCCATGACCTCTGACTCCCAAGCCCGTGCTCTTTCCACTGTGCCACACTGCTTCTCTTAAGCGTTAAGCATTTACTCTGCACCAGGCACTGTACTAAGCGCTGGGGTGGATGCGAGCAAATCGGGTTGGACACAGGCCCGGCCCCACCTGGGACGCACAACGTCAATCCCCATTTTACAGATGAGGGAACTGAGGCCCAGTGAAGTGACTTGGCTGAGGTCCCACAGCAGACACGTGGAGGAGGCGGGATTAGAACCCAGGCCCTTCTGTCTCCCAGGCCCGGCCTCTGGCCACTACGCCATCCTGTTTCTCAGCGCTGTTTTAAGCGCCGTGGTAGATGATAATAATAATTGTGCTATTTGTTAAGTACTTCCTATGAGCCAGTTGTGGGCAGGGATTGCCTCTCTTTATTGCTGTACTGTACTTTCCCGAGCGCTTAATACAGTGCGTTGCACACAGTAAGCGCTCAATAAATACGACTGAATGAATGTGCCAGGCACTGTACTAAGCGCTGGGGTGGATGCAAGCAAATCGGGTTGGATACAGTCCCGGTGCCTCGCAGGGCTCACAGTGTCAGCCCCTATTTTACAGGTGAGGTAACTGAGGTGAAGTGACTTGGCCAAGGTCCCACAGCAGGGAAGTGGCGGAATTAGAACCCAGGTCCTCCTGACTCCCAGACTCGTGCTTTCTCTTCTAGGCCCTGCTGCTTCCCATTCTTTCGCCGACCGATCCAGGAACTGGCTCTTCTGGGTGGGGAGTTGAAGTCTCATTGCTCACAGACACGGAAAGAGCCTGGGCGTGGGGGTCAAAGGACCTGGGTTCTAAGGTCGGCTCTGCAACTTACCTGCTGTGTGTCCTTGGGCGAGTTACTTAACTTCTCTGGATCTCGGTTCCCTCACCTGAAAAGTGGGGTTTCAATACCTGTTCTCCTTCTTACTCAGAGCGGGAGGGAGGCCCGTAAGAAAATGATTACCTTGCATCTATCCCAGGGTCAATTATAGTGCTTGGCACATAATGCTTAGCAAATACCATAGTTATTATTATTACTGTGCGCACAACCCATTTCCAGGTGCACCTCCATACATACACACACACTGAGACATGCTCATACATGCACACATACGTGCTGCTGCAATCAATTGTATTGAGCGCCTGCTGTGTGCAGGTCACTGTACTAAGAGCTTGGGAAAGTACAGTGTAACAGGCATACACCGTACCGCAAGAGAAGCAGCGCGGCTCAGTGGAAAGAGCCCGGGCTTTGGAGTCAGAGGTCATGGGTTCAAATCCCTGTGTGACTTTGGGCAAGTCACTTCACTTCTCTGTGCCTCGGTACCTCATCCGTAAAATGGGGATGAAGACCGTGAGCCCCCCATGGGACAACCTGATCACCTCGTAACCTCTCCAGCTCATAGAACAGTGGTTTGCACAAAGTAAGCGCTTAATAAATGCCATTATTATTATTATGATATTTCCTGTGAACAATGAGCGTACATTCTATAGGAGGAGACTTATATTAATAACAATAAATTGTGGGGAGTTTTATAACAATAAATTGTTATTTATAACAATAAATTGTGGGGACATTAATAACCATAAATTAGTGCTGCGGGACTGAGAAGGGGGAAGAATAAAGGGAGCAAGTCAGAGTGACGCAGAAGGGAGTGGAAAAAAAGGAAAAGAGGGCTTAGGGAAGGCCACTTGAAGGAGATGTGCTTTCATTAAGGCTTTGAAGCGGGGAGAGTAGTGAGATGAGGTAGGAGGGGGCAAAGTTATTGAGTGCTTTAAAGCCAATGGTAAGGAGTGTCTGTTTGATGTGGAGATGGATGGGCGACCACTGGAGGGTCTTGAGGAGTGGGGAAAGATGGACTGAATGTGTTTGTAGAAAAGGCCCCGGGCAGCAGAGTGAAATTTGGATCGGAGCGAGGGGAGACAGGAGGCAGGGAGGTCAGTAAGGAGGCTGATACAATAATCAAGGCGGGATAGGATAAGTGCTTGAATTAATGTGGTGGGGGTTTGGATGGAGAGAAAAGGGCGGATTTTAGCGAAGTTACGAAGGTCAACCCGAAAGGATTTTGCAGTGGATTGAATGCGTGGGTTGAATGAGAGAGAGGATAATGCCAAGGTTATGGGCTCGTGAGACAGGAAGGTTGGTGGTGCCGTCTACAGTGATGGGAAATCCAGGGGAAGGACAGGGTTTGGGTGGGAAGATGAGTTCTGTTTCGGACATGTTAAGTTTGAGGTGAAGATAGGACATCCGAGTAAAGATGTATTGAAGGCAGGAGGAAATGCACTATTGCAGAGAGGGAGAGAGATCGGGTCTGGACATAGAGATTTGGGAATCCTCTGCGTAGGTGTGGCGTAGGTGTGGTAGTTGAAGCCACGGGAGCAAATGAGTTCTCCAGGGGAGTGGGGGTAGATTGAAGAGTAGAAGGGGACCCAGAACGGAACCGTAAGAGACACCCACAGTTAGGGGTGGGAGGCAGAAGAGGACCCCGTGAAAGAGATTGGGAATGAGCGGCTAGAGAGATAGGAGGAGAACCAGGAGAGGACAGTGTCAGTGAAGCCGAGGTTGGATGATGTTTGATTTTGATAACGTTTGCGGGGATTAGTGGCACCACTAGAACCGATAAATGGTATTTACTGAGTGCTTAGCTTCCTGTGTGCAGAGTGCGTTCCTAGCACTTGGGAGAGTACACTAAAATTGAGTCGACAGACATGATCCCTGCCCTGATGGAGCTTAAAATCTAGTGGACTGGTAGATACCCCCTCAAGGACTGTCCTTTCAGCCCCTGTAGGTCGTGGTCCTTAAGGTCAGCCGCTGGTCCAGTCTTGCACTTTAATCACCTGCGGGAGAGCTGCTAGATGCCCCCCATCCCTCATACCTCCCTGGCCACCGCCTCATCGGGCCCTCCCGAAGCAGGGCCAGGGCTCGAGGCGGATGGGAGGCGAGAGCTGGTTGTCCTGAACCTTGGTTTGTTTGTAATTGGGAGATCAGGCAAGGTGAGCTTCAGCCACTAATGGAACATCTGGCTGTACTCCCTCCTGCACTGTATTGACCTGCCTGCCGCTTGGCTTGAAAGTCAGCCAGGGACATTGGTGGCCTGGGGCAAAATCAGTGCAACGACCGGGTCAGCAGAAACGAAAGGACCGGGTTCGGTATGTTGCCAACTTGTACTTCCCAAGCGCTTAGTCCAGTGCTCTGCACACAGTAAGCGCTCAATAAATACGACTGAATGAATGAACTTGGATTCCAAGTCTGCCGGGAAGATTTGGCTTAATGGCACTCCCTAGTACCTCTGTGTGAGGTCGGTCTGGAATGGGTGAGAGGAAAGGGGAGCCAGCGGTACGATAGGCCACAATTTCGTATCTCACAAATGCCCTCTTATTGGTAAATGTTCCCCAAGTCTCTGCTTTCTCATTTTATACCAGTTCTCTGTGTTCTCTCGAGTCGCCGCTTATTTGATGTGATTCGGATATTTTTCTCTGCCATCCCCCTGTGTGTGCGAGTGGGGCTGCGGCCACCAGCTCGGAACCCTCGGTCCTGTCTGCAGTTGGGACACAGGCCCGGTGTCCCTTGCTGTCCTATTCTTCATTATAGAACATATCAAGAGGCAAGAGATCTTGCCGTATAGGACTTTCTTTCACTTGGAAATCCTGACATCTCTGGTCCGAGAGGGAGGTGGGAAGCCTAAGTGAGTGTTCAGTGAAGTCAGAGGTGAACAGCTGGAGTACAAAGCAGCCTGGCCATGATGAGATGCCCATCACGACGAGTTCTTCACCTCTTCAGCTGCACAGCCAGAGGTCAGCTCTAGAAAAAACTCTTTCTGTTTTCAGTAATGTATTTTTTTTTTCTCCTAGCTACGGGGCCAAAATCAGAGCTCCTCACGCGTTGGTGATGACGTTCCTCTTCAGGAGTGGAAGGTACCTGCGGCCCGTCTCTCATTTTCCTCGTGGTAGGGCGGGTGGGCGGGCGTGGTAGCCTGGCCACAACCGTAACTTGGAGTCCGGGAGGGAAGGGGCTGCCCAGCGCCGACGGTGTCGGCAGTGATCGAGAACAGCAGGGGTGGGGCCAGGTGATGTTGCAGCCGCCAGCAGGCCGGCCAAGTCCAAATTAGCACGCTGGAATTTATTGAGTGCCCAGTGGGTGCTTGAGAAAATACCACCCCAAGAAGGAAACCGTTCCTGCCCACAAACAGCCTCCGCTCTATCGAGAAGCAGCTCTGATCTCCGCTGGCAACGCCAAGTCGGTGAAAGCCGGAGACCCTGGGGAGCGCTCGGGGTGAGGTGAAGGGTCAGTCCTCACGATAAACTGGGCATCCGCTTGGGCTTCTGGAAGATCCTCAGGCAGCCTGTGATCTAATGGAAAAGCTGGGAAAGTGTAGAGTCCGAGCTAATCAGAGCACCCAAATCTATAAAGGATAATCCGCCAAGTGGATAGGTCACCTCCAGATAACGGAGAGCCACTTACATGGCAGAGTGTGAGGAGCACGCACCGTTTACACGGCCTTACTCACGGGGATCTGCAGGTGTCGGCCCAAAATGTCAGATGGGGCTGGGTCAGGGAACTGCCTTTGTGGAGGTGGGGTGGATACACGTGGGTGACCTGTAGGTGGGTGACGTACGGGCATGCGTGGCTGATCTGTGGGCACGTGTTCTTGGACTGCACTGTGTGAGTCCTGGCAAGTGCTTGGCGATAAGAGCGTAAGCCGACCCCCGTCCTGGGGAAGCAGTCTTCCTTGTGAGCAGCCTTGTCCAACTGACAGCCCCCTGTCTGCCCCCAGCTTCCTAGGATGGCAGCAGGAAAGGGATGTTGGAAACCCGGTCCGCCGGACCGGTCGCTCCGGGTCCCAGCCGGGGGCGAGGCCAGCAGCTCCAGAATCTGAGCTGGAGTTCCCGGCTCCAGTGTCAGGTTCACTCACGCGTAACAGCCGCACCACAGTTTGGGCCCCAGGGTGACCTGTTCTGGGCTCTCGGTGAACCGATCCCGAGAGAACCGATGTGACGGCGTGTCCTCTCTCCGCAGCCTGCGCGAGAAGCTCAAAGCCATCGCCCAGGCCACGTACACACACTCCCGGAACCTGGCGTGCTTCGTGTTCACGTACAAGGGGCTGTGCGCCCTGCAGTCTCGGATGCAGGGGCAGAAGTCCCAGCTGCACTCTTTCCTGGCAGCTTGTGTCGGGGGCTGGCTGGTGTTTGGAGCAAACAACAATATCAACAGTCAGGTGAGCGGTCCGTGATCTCACCTCCGGAGGCAAGGGCCCCTTCCTGCCGCGGAGTGGTCTCCCAGATGGGCCAGTCCAGCTGAGGGCCGGGCAGGAGAGGTGGGGTGTGTCAAGTCCTGTTCTAAGCCCTGGGGTCATAATAATGGGAATAATAATTGTGATATTTGCTAAGTGCTTACGAAGTGCCAGGGGCCGTTCTAAGCGCTGGGGTGGATACGAGTAAATCGGAGTGTCCCACATGGGGTTCACAAGTCTTAATCCCCATTTTGCGGACGAGGTGACCGAGGTACAGAGAAGTGAAGTGACTCGGCCTAGGTCACACAGCAATCAATCAATCAATCAATCAATCGTATTTATTGAGCGCTTACTATGTGCAGAGCACTGTACTAAGCGCTTGGGAAGTACAAATTGGCATCACATAGAGACAGTCCCTACCCGATAGTGGGCTCACAGTCTAAAAGGGGGAGACAGAGAACAGAACCAAACATACCAACAAAATAAAATAAGTAGGATAGAAATGTACAAGTAAAATAAATAAATAAATAAATAAACAGAGTAATAAATATGTACAACCATATATACATATATACAGGTGCTGTGGGGAGGGGAAGGCGGTAAGGCGGGGGGATGGAGAGGGGGACGAGGGGGAGAGGAAAGAAGGGGCTCAATCTGGGAAGGCCTCCTGGAGGAGGTGAGCTCTCAGCAGGGCCTTGAAGGGAGGAAGAGAGCTAGCTTGGCGGATGGGCAGAGGGAGGGCATTCCAGGCCCGGGGGATGACGTGGGCCAGGGGTCGATGGCGGGACAGGCGAGAGCGAGGTACAGTGAGGAGATTAGTGGTGGAGGAGCGGAGGGTGCGGGCTGGGCAGTAGAAGGAGAGAAGGGAGGTGAGGTAGGAGGGGGCGAGGTGATGGAGAGCCTTGAAGCCCAGGGTGAGGAGTTTCTGCCTGATGCGCAGATTGATCGGTAGCCATTGGAGGTTTTTGAGGAGGGGAGTGATATGTCCAGAGCGTTTCTGGACAAAGATAATCCGGGCAGCAGCATGAAGTATGGATTGAAGTGGAGAGAGACACGAGGATGGGAGATCAGAGAGAAGGCTAGTGCAGTAGTCCAGACGGGATAGGATGAGAGCTTGAATTAGCAGGGTAGCGGTTTGGATGGAGAGGAAAGGGCGGATCTTGGCAATGTTGCGGAGCTGAGACCGGCAGGTTTTGGTGACGGCTTGGATGTGAGGCGTGAATGAGAGAGCGGAGTCGAGGATGACACCAAGGTTGCGGGCTTGTGAGACGGGAAGGATGGTAGTGCCGTCAACAGAGATGGGAAAGTCAGGGAGAGGACAAGGTTTGGGAGGGAAGACAAGGAGCTCAGTCTTCGACATGTTGAGCTTTAGGTGGCGGGCGGACATCCAGATGGAGATGTCCTGAAGGCAGGAGGAGATGCGAGCCTGGAGGGAGGGGGAGAGAGCAGGGGCAGAGATGTAGATCTGGGTGTCATCAGCGTAGAGGTGATAGTTGAAGCCGTGGGAGCGAATGAGGTCACCAAGGGAGTGAGTGTAGATTGAGAACAGAAGGGGACCAAGCACTGAACCTTGGGGAACTCCCACAGTAAGAGGATGGGAGGGGGAGGAGGAGCCTGCAAAAGAGACTGAGAAAGAACGACCGGAGAGATAAGAGGAGAACCAGGAGAGGACGGAGTCTGTGAAGCCAAGGTCAGATAACGTGTTGAGGAGAAGGGGGTGGTCCACAGTGTCAAAGGCAGCTGAGAGGTCGAGGAGGATTAGGACAGAGTATGAGCCGTTGGATTTGGCAAGCAGGAGGTCAGCAGACACCTGGCGGAGCGGGGATTAGAACCCAGGTCCTTCTGACTCCCGGCGCCGTGCTGTATCCACTAGGCCACACTGCTTCTCTGTAGATACACGTCCCTGGACCACATGGGGCTCAGCCTAAGGAGAATGGATGTTTACTCCCCATTTTGCGGTTGAGGAAACTGAGGCTCAGGAGAGTGAAGTGACTTGCCCCGCGGTCAGGCAGCAGGCAAATGGCAGAGCTGGGTTTTAGAACCCAGGTCCCCTGACGTTCAAGCCTGTGCTCTTTCCACTTGGCCCCGCTGCTTCTGTAGTTTTGCCGCCAGCCCACTCTATGACCTCGGGCCTCCGCTTCTCAGTTTCCGCACCTGAAAGGGTGGGGGGATAAGACCCTGACCCTCCAGCTCTCCCACCCTCTGACCGTGAGCCACGGCAACAGAGAGACTGTGTGTTTAGCCCCGTATCAGGAACGGCGTTGGCGCCCAGCAAGTCCCCAAGTGAAACGGGAGTGGGGAGGATCCCAGGCAGCGTGGACTTCTCTGAGGGCTCTCTCTGCTTTCTCCTCTTGGCAGATAAACATGTACCTACTGTCACGCGTCCTGTTCGGGTTGTCCCGGCTGGCCGTGGACCAGGGCTACATCCCGGAGCCCAAGCGCGACCCCTTCCCCCTGTTTGCGGCTGTGGTGTGGGGGCTTGTGCTCTGGCTGTTTGAGTACCACCGGACCACCCTCCAGCCGTCCCTCCAGTCCTCCATGACCTACCTGTACGACGACAGCAACGTCTGGCATGACCTATCCGACTTCCTCCTCTATAACAAGAGCAGCCCTCCTGCAGGGAAGTAACACTGCACCCCCCCAACCCCTCTCCCCCCAGCCCAGACCCCCCAAAAACTGGACCACGGGGAGTTCTTGTCCGAAAAGGGTAAAAAGCAAAGTGTGCTTGTTTGTTTCTTGGTACTCACATGGCATAACCACATCCTCTTGTCGGTGTTCTGGGCTGCTCTGTGAATGGCCCTCCCTCCCTCCGGGACTTGGGCCTACACTGTAACCCGTGACAACTGTCTGCTGTCCAGAACACCCCCCGCCCAACACTCAGTGCCTTGTCCAGACCCGCTCCCTTCTTCACTACCAGCCAACGTGGTATCGTTGGTTGTCTCGGGCTCCCAGAGCGCGTTTCCGTAGCCCACGGGGTTGCTTTGTAGTCTTTTGGCTTCTGATAGGTGGAAGTTCCCTACGGCAGTGTTGTGGGATGTGGGGGTTTGCCTGGTGGGCAGGACAGACGGCCTCCACAGTCTAGGTGAGCAGTGGGAATGGCCCACTGGGAAATGCCCTCTCGAGGGCCTTCTCTCTCCTGAGGAGCCTGGAGTGACTTGCGCGCTCTCCATGCATCCGGCTGACCCTCCGTCCATGGAGAAGACCCCTGGGCTCCTCGACGCTGTCTTTGTGGTGCCGGAGAGAGGGGTCGATGCGTGAGGCCTCTCCAGTGACCGCCTGGGCGCTTCCCTGTGCTCTGACAGCCTGGGGATTTGGGGAAGGGAGAGCAGGAGGGGACACTCCCTTCTACATGCCTCTGCTACCCCCAGGAAACAGAACCAAGCTGCGGGTGTGGCTTCTCGCTGGACTGGAGCCTAGATATTCCCAGTGTGGGAAAGGCCCTGCTGCCGGGGCCCAGTCTTTGATGACCCCTGACCACCCCTCCCAGGGTGGTGGGCCACAGTGGGGAGCTGGGCCGGCGCCGTCGTCTTGGTCTTCACCCCACCTGTTAGCCAGTGACTTTTCAGGATTCACACTGGGCCCTTCTACCCCGCGGACCCCACGGGGTGGTTCTTGGGTGAGAAACCTTCCCCACTGCCGGCACGGCCCTAACGGTCACTCCCTTGATTCCACAGCCAGCAGTAGAACCCGGGTTTGCCAGTTTCCAGAGCCGCACTCTTTCCCCTAGAACCCCAGCAGGGCAAAATGGGTGCCCTGTGAAGGGATTACTGTCCCGATAAACAGGGATAACCAGCGTCAACACTTGGGAAAACAGAAGGGCTTTCTGCACCAGCTAAGGTGTTGATATTTTTTTGACTCCCTGTTTCTTATGCGACTAGTTCCACACTATCCGAGGAACCGCAGAGGGATACGTCCCTTGATAATCAGAGTATCTTTTTGGTCTCAACTGCCAAGACTGTACCGAGAGGTCAAGCCAGCACATATGCATCTATCAAGGTGGGATGCAGCTTCGCTTCCCAGCCACCCCACCCTCCCAACATCATACCTCATTTCTCCAAGAGGTGAAAATTTAATCATGCAGTTGCATTGTTTTTGGAACATATTTTCTTTTTCATTATTCATTTACTATCACGAGAAAACAAACTCACCAACTATAATATCGGAACAGGTAACAAAAAAATCAAACCATCTACCCACTAGCCCCTACATTCCCATTGAGCCACTGGTGATAACACTATTTTTCCCATTTTTCCAGCAGCTCACCTTCTGACTGCGTACCTCGCCTGCCTCTTGCTTGCCTCCCCTCACTCTCACCAACCCCAGGCCCAAAGTGGCCTCCCACCTCCTAGTCTTCCTGACCACAGCTCAATCTCTTCCCATCTTCCAAGCCCTCCTGAAATTCCCCTTCCTTCAGGAAGCCTCTCTTGAATAATTCACCGCACTCTAATTGCATCAAACCACCACCCCTTAGCACTTATATATTTAATCCTATTACTTCTCCTCAGTATAAATTTGTTTTAATTTGGATTTTCATGTGAACCTTCATTTATTCTGCCATTTCATCACGGTGAGTTTCAACTCTTTTGTTACATCCTACATACCCTGCTTGTAAATGGTTTTTGTCTGTGCCCCTTTTTAAGATTGTGAAGTCTGAGGGCAGGCTGAGTGTCTTGCTTCTGTTCTCTCCCAAGCACTCAGCACCGGATTTTGCACTCTTTAAGTGCTCAGTAAATACCACTGATTTATTGACTGATTGATTCTCTAGGCTAGGAAGATCTGCAGGTTGGAAAGGGGTGATAGGGCTGAGGTTTTAAATCCTCAGAGCCTGAGGGAGATCCTGGGCTGAGGGGAGGCTGAGTGCTGGGGTGAAGAGGTCCCACAGGCGTGGGGTTGGGAGGGGTCAAAAAAGGGTTTCTTAGGCTAAGGAGGAACTTAAATTGAATGATGATGATGATAATGGCATTTATTAAGCGCTTACTATGTGCAAAACACTGTTCTAAGCGCTGATGGGTCCCCTAGGCTGAAGGTGGGTTTTGAGGTGAAGGGGCCCCCCTAGACTGAGGTGGGCGATGGAGAAGCAGTGTGGCTTACCAAAAAGAGCCCGGGCTCGGGAGCCAGAGGTCGTGGGTTCTAATCCCGGCCCTGCCACTTGTCCGCTGTGTGACTTTGAGCGAGTCACTTCACTTCTCTGTGCCTGTTACCTCATCTGTAAAATGGGGGTGAAGACTGTGAGCCCCACGTGGGACAACCTAATTACCTTGGAACTACACGCTGGAGAAGCAGCGTGGCCCTACGGCAAGAGCCCGGGCTTGGGAGTCCGAGGCCATGGGTTCAAATCCCAGCTCCGCCACATGTCTGCTGTGTGACCTTGGGCAAGTCACTTAACTACTCTGAACCTCAGTGACCTCATTTGTAAAGTGGGGAAGAAGACTGTGAGCCCCCTGTGCGACAACCTGATCACCTTGTATCCTCCCCAGCGCTTAGAATAGTGCTTTGCACCTAATAAGTGCTTAATAAATGCCATCATTATTATTACCTCAGTGCTTGGCACATTGTAAGCGCTTAACAAATGTACCTAGAACAGTGTTTCGCACCTAATACAGTGTGGCTCAGTGGAAAGAGCCCAGGCTTTGGAGTCAGAGGTCATGGGTTCAAATCCCGGCTCCACCAACTGTCAGCTGTGTCAAGTCAATCAATCAATCGTATTTATTGAGCGCTTACTGTGTGCAGAGCACTGTACTAAGCACTTGGGAAGTACAAGTTGGCAACATATAGAGACAATCCCTACCCAACAGTGGGCTCACTGTCGAAAACTTCTCTGGGGCTCAGCTGCCTCATCTGTAAAATGGGGATTAAAACTGTGAGCCCCCCGTGGGACAACCTGATCACCTTGTAACCTCCCCAGCGCTTAGCACAGTGCTTGGCACATAATAAGCACTTAACAAATACCATCATTATTAATTATTATTAATAATAATAATAGCTTAACAAATGTGCTTAGAACAGTGCTTCGCACCTAATAAGTGCTTCAGATGCCATCGTAGCACTGGACTTGGTAATATGGTTCTTCTCACTATGTGCGAACCACCGTTCTAAGCCCTGGGGTAGATACAAGTGAGCTTGGACCCAAGCAGCGTGGCTCAGTGGAAAGAGCCCGGGCTTTGAAGTCAGAGGTCATGGGTTCAAATCCCGGCTCTGCCAACTGTCAGCTGTGTGACTTTGGGCAAGTAACTTAATTTCTCTGGGCCTCTGTTCCCTCATCTGTAAAATGGGGATGAAGACTGTGAGCCCCCCTGTGGGACAATCTGATCACTTTGTAACCTCCCCAGCGCTTAGAACAGTGCTTTGCACATAGGAAGCGCTTAAATACCATTATTATTATTAATAGCTTAGCAAATGTGCTTAGAACAGTGCTTCACACCTAATAAAGCGCTTCAAATAATAATAATAATAATGGTATTTGTTAAGCGCTTATTAGGTGCGAAGCACTGTCCCGCATTTGTTAAGCGCTTACTTTGTGCCAAGCACGGAGGTAATAATAATGTTGGTGCTTAGAACAGCACTTGGCACACAGCGTTGAACAAATGCCATTATTATTATTATAGAAGTAAAGCACGGAGGTAATAATAATGATGGTGCTTAGAACAGTGCTTGGCACACAGCGCTGAACAAATGCCATTATTATTATTATAGAAGTAAAGCACGGAGGTAATAATAATGATGGCGCTTAGAACAGTACTTGGCACATAGTAAGCACTTCAAATAATAATAATAATGGTATTTGTTAAGCGCTTACTATGTGCCAAGCACTGTTCTAAGTACCATCATTATTATTACCTCCGTGCTTGGCACATAGTAAGCGCTTAACAAATACCATTATTATTATTATTTGAAGTGCTTACTATGTGCCAAGTACTGTTCTAAGCGCCATCATTATTATGACCTCTGTGCTTGGCCCATAGTAAGCGCTTAACAAATACCATTATTATTATTATTTGAAGCGCTTACTATGGCCCAAGCACTGTTCTAAGCGCCCTCATTATTATGACCTCCGTGCTTGGCCCATAGTAAGCGCTTACCAAATGCGGGACAGTGCTCTGCACATAATAAGCGCCGAATCAATGCCATTATTCACATTTTTAGACTGTGAGCCCACTGTTGGGTAGGGACCGTCTCTATGTGTTGCCGACTTGTACTTCCCAAGCACTTAGTCCAGTGCTCTGCACACAGTAAGCACTCAATAAATACGATTGATTATAGAGAAGCAGCGTGGCTCACTGGAAAGAGCCCAGGCTTTGGAGCCGGAGGTCATGGGTTCAAATCCCGGCTCCACCAATTGTCAGCTGTGTGACTTTGGCCAAGTCACTTCTCTGGGCCTCAGTTCCCTCATCTGTAAAATGCGGATGAAGACTGTGAGCCCCCCGAGGGACAACCTGATCACCTTGTAACCTCCCCAGCGCTTAGAACAGTGCTTTGCTCATAGGAAGCACTTAAATACCATTATTATTATTATTATTAATAGCTTAACAAATGTGCTTAGAACAGTGCTTCACACCTAATAAGCGCTTCAGATAATAATGGTATTTGTTAAGTGCTTATTAGGTGCGAAGCACTGTCCTGCATTTGTTAAGCGCTTACTATGTGCCAAGCACGGAGGTAATAATAATGTTGGTGCTTAGAACAGTGCTTGGCACACAGCGCTGAACAAATGCCATTATTATTATTATAGAAGTGAAGCACGGAGGTAATGATAATGATGGCACTTAGAACAGTGCTTGGCACATAGTAAGCGCTTCAAATAATAATAATAATAATGGTATTTGTTAAGCGCTTACTATGGGCCAAGCACTGTTCTAAGCACCATCATTATTATGACCTCCGTGCTTGGCCCATAGTAAGCGCTTAGCAAATGCGGGACAGTGCTCCGCACATAATAAGCGCCGAATCAATGCCATTATTCTTATTTTTAGACTGTGAGCCCACTGTTGGGCAGGGCCCGTCTCTATGTGTTGCCGACTTGTACTTCCCAAGCGCTTAGTCCAGTGCCCTGCACGCAGTAAGCGCTCAATAAATACGATTGACTGATTACAGAGAAGCAGCGTGGCTCACTGGAAAGAGCCCAGGCTTTGGAGCCGGAGGTCATGGGTTCAAATCCCGACTCCACCAATTGTCAGCTGTGTGACTTTGGGCAAGTCACTTCTCTGGGCCTCAGTTCCCTCAGCTGTAAAATGGGGATGAAGACTGTGAGCCCCCCGAGGGACAACCTGATCACCTTGTAATCAATCCACCAATCAATCATATTTATTGAGCGCTTACTATGTGCAGAGCACTGTACTAAGCGCTTGGGAAGTACAAAGTGGCAACATATAGAGACGGCCCCTACTCAACAAATTGTGTTGCCAATTTGTACTTCCCAAGCGCTTAGTACAGTGCTCTGCACATAGTAAGCGCACAATAAATACGATTGATTGATTGGGCTCACAGTCTAAAAGGGGGAGAGAGAGGACAAAACCAAACGTACTAACAAAATCAAATAAATAGAATGGATATGTACAAGTAAAATAAATAAATAAACCTCCCCAGCGCTCAGAACAGGGCTTTGCACATAGTCAAGCGCCTAATAAACACCATCATTATTATTATAGAAGCAAAGTTCCGCGGGGTCCTCAGCCGGGCTGGAGGGGAAAAAAAAAAAAAAGGGGGGGGGGAGTAGCGGGCGGGCTTCCGGTCGCGGGGCGCGCTGATTGGCCCCCGCCGCCCGCCGCGTTGCCGCGGCCAATCAGCGCGTGGCTCGCCGGCGTCGCCGGGTAGCGATGGGGGGCCGGCCAGCCAATGGGCGCGCCGCTCGCCGGCTCGTGCTCGTTTCGCGGCAAAAAGGATTTGGCGCCTAAAAAAGTGTCCGGGCTGCTCGGGCGGCGGCGGCGGCGGCGGCCCCGGAGGAAGGGAAGGAGGGAGGGAGGGAGGGAAGGAGGGAAGGAGGGTCCCATGGGCCCGGCGCCCCCCAGCACCGACCCCCCCACCGGGCCGGGGGCCATGGGCTGGGCCGGCCTCCCGAAAGCCGGCGGGGCCCGACGACCCCCGGAGCCCGGAGCCATGGGGGCCTGAAGCCCCCCCAGCCAGCCAGCCAGCCGGCCGGCCAGCCCCCCAGCCAGCCAGCCCGCCAGCCCGCCAGCCAGCCCGCCCCCCAGCATGGCCCTGGACGGCGCCCGGACCGAGCTGGAGACCCTCCTGGGGGTCGGGGGGCTGCAGGTGGTGGAGCAGCAGATCGTCATCATCTCCACCCAGGACGCCGACGCCGCCCCCCGCCCCGCCGGCCCCGGCGAGGTGGGCAGCGAGGCCGAGCTGCTGCTGTTCGCCACGCCCCAGGCCCCCCGGCCGGGGCCCGCCGGACCGAGGCCCGCCCTGGGCCGCCCCCCGGTAATACCCCGCCCCCTCTGCCCTGGTGAAACACGGCGGCGGGGGGCTCGGCTCCACCTCCGCCTCCAGGGACACGGAGGGGGGCCGTTACGCCCCCCCCCCCCTTCCTTCCTTGAAAGGTGCCCCTCCGAGGAGTTGGGGGTGCCTATAATAATAAGGATGGCATTTGTTAAGCGCTTACTATGTGCCAAGCACTGTTCTAAGCGCTGGGGAGGTTCCAAGGTGATCAGGTTGCCCCACAGGGGGCTCACAGTCTTCATCCCCATTTTACAGATAATAATAACGGCATTTATTAAGCGCTTACTACGTGCAAAGCACTGTTCTAAGCGCTGGGGAGGTTCCAAGGTGATCAGGTTGCCCCACGGCGGGGGGCTCACAGCCTTCATCCCTTAGAGAAGCAGCGTGGCCCAGTGGAAGGAGCCCGGGCTTTGGAGTCAGAGGTCGTGGGTTCCAATCCCAGCTCCACCACTCGTCGGCTGGGTGACTTTGGACGAGTTACTTGGCTTCTCTGGGCCTCAGTTCCCTCATCTGGAAAATGGGGGTGAAGTCTGTGAGCCCCACATGGGACAACCTAATCGCTTTGTATCCTCCCCAGCGCTTAGAACAGTGCTTTGCACATAGGAAGCGCTTAATCAATGCCATCATTATCTCCATTTTCCAGATGAGGTAACTGAGGCCCAGAGAAGTGACTTGCCCAAAGTCGCCCAGCTGACAAGCAGCGGAGCCGGAATTTGAACCCATGACCTCTGACTCCAAAGCCTGGGCTCTTTCCACTGAGCCATGCTGCTTCTCTAATCTAACAAATGTCTAATAATGACATTTGTTAAAGACTTACTATGTGCAAAGCACTGTTCTAAGCTCCGGGGTCTGGCCGGGGGGGAGGATACGAGGTGACCAGGTTGTCCCACGGGGCCCTCACAGCCTTAGAGAAGCAGTGTGGCTCAGTGGAAAGAACCCGGGCTTTGGAGTCAGAGGCCACGGGGTTTAAATCCCGGCTCTGCCAATTGTCAGCTGGGTGACTTTGGGCAAGTCGCTTCACTTCTCTGGGCCGCAGTTCCCTCATCTGTAAAACGGGGATGGAGACTGTGAGCCCCCAGTGGGACAACCTGATCACCTTGTGACCTCCCCAGCGCTTAGAACAGTGCTTTCAACATAGTGAGCACTTAATAAATGCCATCATCATTATTATTATTATTATTATTAATCCCCACTTTACAGATGAGGAAATCGAGGCTCAGAGAAGTTAAGGGATTTGCCCAAGGTCACACGGCAGACATGTGGCCGAGTCGGGATTAGAACCCACGACCTCTGACTCCCAAGCCTTCTGTCTTTCCACTGAGCCAGGCTGCTCCTCTGTGCGCTGACAGCAGGCCTTAGGGTCTGCCGGAGAGAGATGGGCGTGAGGGGCCCGGATCCCTTTCCTCGCAGTGCCCCTCTCACAGCCGCCCCGACAGTTGGTGAGGTTGGTTGGGAAGCCGTGGGGCCCTGCCTCGCTTCAGAGCCGGTCTCCGGAAATGCCTCCCCTTCCCCCCAACCAGAGAGGGTGAGGTACCGTCAGGGCACCTGGCCTCCCCACCTCCGTCTCCATCGCTGTCGTCTGCCTCCGCCTGACCAAAGACCTGGAGCCGAACCCCTGACCCCTCGCTCCCGCAGGCCACTCTCGAAAGGATGCTTTCCCCCCGAGATGAACGGGCAGGGCTGACTCTGGAACTGGGGTCTCCGTCCCCATCTCCCTCTTCCCGGAGCCAGGAATCTTGTGGAGGGGGAATGTCTGGAGGCCTTGTTGTTACTAACATTATTATCATCATTAATGATAACGATGGCAATAGTGGTATTTGATAAATACTTACTATGTGCTAAGCACTGGGGAAAGTTCGCCATTCATTCCAGGTTTACAGATGAGGAAACGGAGGCACAGAGAAGTTAGGTGACTTGCCTAAAGTTTTACAGCGGGCAAGGGCCTGAGTCTGGATGAGAACCCGGGCCTTCTGATTCTCAAGTCCGTGTCCTTTCCACTAGGCTACGCAAACCCCTGCAATCCCTCTCGCTCTGGCCTTGGGAGCGGCAGGGTCGATGGAACCGGTCCTTGTCTTCCCTCCCAAACCCTGCCCTCTCCCTGACTTTCCCATCTCTGCTGACGGCACTACCATCCTTCCCGTCTCACAGGCCCGCAACCTTGGTGTCATCCTCGATTCCGCTCTCTCGTTCACCCCTCACAGCCAAGCCGTCACCAAAACCTGCCGGTCTCAGCTCCGCAACATTGCCAAGATCCACCCTTTCCTCTCCATCCAAACCGCTACCCTGCTCGTTCAAGCTCTCATCCTATCCCGTCCGGACTACTGCATCAGCCTTCTCTCTGATCTCCCATCCTCGTGTCTCTCCCCACTTCAATCCATACTTCATGCTGCTGCCCGGATTGTCTTTGTCCAGAAACGCTCTGGGCGTGTTACTCCCCTCCTCAAAAATCTCCAGTGGCTACCAATCAATCTGCACATCAGGCAGAAACTCCTCACCCTGGGCTTCAAGGCTGTCCATCACCTCGCCCCCTCCTACCTCACCTCCCTTCTCTCCTTCTCCAGCCCAGCCCGCACCCTCCGCTCCTCTGCCGCTAATCTCCTCACTGGACCTCGGTCTCGTCTGTCCCGCCGTCGACCCCCGGCCCACGTCTTCCCCCGGGCCTGGAATGCCCTCCCTCTGCCCATCCGCCGAGCTAGCTCTCTTCCTCCCTTCAAGGCCCTGCTGAGAGCTCACCTCCTCCAGGACGCCTTCCCAGACTGAGCCCCTTCCTTCCTCTCCCCTTCGTCCCCCTCTCCATCCCCCCCATCTTACCTCCTTCCCTCCCCCACAGCACCTGTATATATGTACATATGTTTGTACATATTTATTACTCTATTTATTTTACTTGTACATATCTATTCTATTTATTTTATTTTGTTAGTATGTTTGGTTTTGTTCTCTGTCTCCCCCTTTTAGACTGTGAGCCCACTGTTGGGTAGGGACTGTCTCTATATGTTGCCAACTTGTACTTCCCAAGCGCTTAGTCCAGTGCTCTGCACACAGTAAGCGCTCAATAAATACGATTGATTGATTGATTGATTGATGGAACGGGTGGCGGGGGTGTCCAGGAGATCCGATCACTGGGCTGAACCAGTTAATTCTGTTATGATAACGTGCTTACCCTGAAGCCAAGCACTGGGGGAAATATAATCAGTTAAAGGTGCAGGCCCAGTTCCAACTGGGACCCGGGGAGCGAGAGCGCGGGATCTCGTGTCCATTTAACAGAGGAGGAAACAGGTCTAGAAAAGTCAAATGACTTGCCCCAGGTTACAGGGCAGGCCGGGGGTAGAGCTGGGAAAGAATTCTGGCCTCCCTACTACTGTGAGGATGAGATAGGGTGGGTTTGCCGGGGGTAGCCAACCATAGGCCCAAGGCCCAGCAGAAACCCAGAGCCGGTGCTGGGCTCTTGTGACTTTTCAACTGGGAACAGGAGCCCCACCTGAGGGCGGGGAAGTGTCACCCGCTACTGTCCTGGGTACAGAAGCCTCCCTCCCCACCTCCACCCCTTCCTCGCAATCAGGGCTCTGCTGCGGTTCCAGTTCGCCGCCGAGCACCGATCTGCTTTTGCTTTTATTTTCTCCTCGAGCAAACGGAAACGTTCCCTCAGAGGGGCTGAGAGCAGAGCGGAGCCCGGCCAGGGAGCGCTTGCTGTTCTTTCCAGGCCCGGCCCAGAGCACGGGCAGTCGTGGGAGGGCACCCGCCATCCCCCCCACCAGAGCCGCCGTTCCTTGGGGGTTGGCCTCTCTCCTTCCCTCCGGGTGGGACACGAGCTGTGGGGTCTCCCCTCCCGCTGGCTCGACGCAGGTGAGGGGAGCGGATGGAGTCGGCGGCTGCTTCTCTCTGTGGAGCTCAGCGTGGGAGTGAAAGCCGCCCCTCTGAGCAGGCAGTACCCCAACCTAGACGTGTCTCTGGTCAATAAATGGACCTGAGAGTGTCCTGCCCCCATCCTTGGTCAGGATCGGTCAGCCCTGCCGCCCGACATCGGTTGTCAGGAGCCCCAAGCTCCCGTCATTCCGTTTTTTGCATCAGGTTGGGGATGGGGAGGCTCCTCTCTCCCAGAGACGCTGCGTGGGCAGGGGGCACTCCGGATCCTGCCCACCCCAGGGGAGAGGGCATCTGTTCCCTGGGGGCTCCCAGCCTGAAGCTCTTTATTTCCCGCTGGGAGTCCATCCCCCTGCCACCTCCAGAGGGGAGCGGTCCCGTCCCTAATCTGATCAATCCATCCTCTGTCTTCCACTGAGCGGTGAGCAGCGGCAGGGAGGCCGTGGTGAGCTGCCACCAAACACGTCACTAAACCCTGTTACGAAGGGCCGAGATCTGCTGTGAATGCAGGCCTGTTGCGTTGCCGTGGAAATTCTCCCTCTGGCCGGGCCACCGGGGAAGCCCATCCCTGACCTCCCGGCAGTTGACCTTTGAGTAGGACTGTGTCTGTTGTATGGTGCTCGCCCAAGTGCTTACTGTGCTGCTCTGCACACGGTAAGCGCCCAATAAATACAATTGACTGGCTGGCAGTCCACCCAGCCCAGAGCTGGGCACGCATCACCCAACCCGACTCTCCCCCCACGGTGATCCAGGGCAGATGGTGGAGTCGTGTGTGGATCTAAACTGCTCTTAATAATAATAATAATTATAGTACTTGTTAAGCACTTACTATGTACCAAGCACTATTCTAAGCACTGGGTTAGATACAGGTTAATCGGGTTGGACACAGTACCTGCCCCACGTGGGGCTCACACTCTTAATCCCATTTTCCAGATGAGGAAACTGAGGTACAGAGAAGTGAAGCGCCTTGCTCAAGGACACACAGCAGACATGTGGTGGAGCCGTGATTAGAACCCAAGCCCGTGTTCCACCCACTAAAGCCATGTTGCTTCCCCTACTGCTCTTTGCGGCTGCGCAACTTCCTGCGGTAGGGAGTTCCATGCACTTTGCCACCTGCTGAGTGAGGAAACGTTTTCACTTTTGCCATCTTCAAGCTTCACCCTGGTGCTGAGGGTTAGTAAACAACAATTCAGAATTCTCTCCAACCTCTTCCTTCACTTTGGTCACAGCCCCTCTTGGCCTTCTTTCTCTTCCCTGCCCGGAATGCCCTCATCTTCTCAGCCTGTCTTCCTGCCGATGCTTCCCCTTCCTCCTGGTTGGCTTTGTTCCCCTCTGCCTTCCGGGAGGAGCGAGCCAGAGGGGTTGGGGGAGACGTGAGGCCCCCATCCTCAAGCTGGGCACCAGGAGTCGGAGCCTGGTAATTCCGGTAATTCCGAGGACTGCTTCGGAGGGGGTGGGTCAGGCCCAGCCCGCGGCAGAGGCTGGGAAACCGAGGCACGGTTCAACCAGATGACCGAGTAGGATCCGAGCTTGGGCATCCCCGAGTCCAGCCGGGACCATCTCCCCTCTCAGAGGGCCTGGCCACCACCCCCCTGCCCGGGGAGCAGGGCCTGGAGGGACCTCTCCGTCTCCCCTCTCACAGGGGACCCTTCTTCTCTCCGCCACAGGTGAAGAGGAAGTTGGATCTGGAAAGGGATCACCAGTACCTCGCGGAGGCCGGCCAGCCAGCCCGAGGGCGAGCTAAGCGCACCGGCAAAGGTATACAACACCGCTGGCCAGCCCCGACCCTCCTTGACCCTCTGGCCTTCTCCCACCAGGGTGCCGCGGGACGGACCACCACTCTGCTCCTCCGTCCCTGCCCGGGGCATCTGCTGTTTGGGGGCCCAGTCAGTCATTGGGAATTCTAGGAATGAAGCACCGTATTGAGATCTTGGAAGAATATGGTAGAAGCAGGTCATCCGTACCCTTTGAGCGCTTGATATTTGCCCCGCAGCACTTAGGCACGTATCCGTAATTTATTTATGTTCATGTCCGTCTCCCACTCTGGACCGGAAGCTCCTTGTGGGCAGGGAACGTTTCTACCAACTCTGTTGTGTTGTACTTTCATTCAGTCGTATTTATTGAGCGCTCGCCGCATGCAAAGCACCGTACTAAGCGCTTGAGAGAGTCCAGTGTAACAAATGTTCCCTGCCCACAACGAAATTATGGTCCAGAGGGGGAGACAGACGTTAATATGAAAAAAAGTGCTCTCCTACAGTGCCCTGCACACAGTCAGGGCTCAATAACTACTGCTTATTGATGCGGTCCCTGCGATAAGGGGGCCTGCATCTAAAGTATGAGACAGATAGCAAGAGGAAGGATGAGGACGGAGCAGGTGGCGTTCATTGTCTCCCCAGTCAATCAATCAGTCACTCAGCTATATTTATCCCCACTTTCCTGGAGTCCCCTCTCTCACCGGGATGCAGTTCTCCCAGCCGGGAAGGTCTCTCCCGAGCAGACACCTGGCTCTGGGTCTCCCTGGGTTTCCCACCTCCAAGGCCGGATCCACTCTGATGCCCCCACCCACCCACTGGGGCCGTTGAACCCTGATAGCTGCGTCTGGCACAGGGCGGGCAGGTGTGGGGAGGGGCTTTTTCTTCTCTGTACCCCAGCAATCGCGAGGGTCCGGGAGGAGACTCCAGAGCCCGTTTGGCCTGGGAGTGGGGCGGGTGATTGGGGTGCCTCAGGCAGGAGCCGGGCGGGCCGGGAAGGAAGCGCTGTGGTTGGCGCCATTGGCGGGGGCAGTGCTGCACTCGCCCAGCAGGTCCTTCCTGTCTCCCGCCAACATCCCTTGTCGTCTCGTGAGGGAGAAACGTCAGAGGCGGGAGAGAAGCTGCTGTCTCTCTGAGAGGGCGGGGACGAAGGCCCCCTCAAAAGGAGCTGGCTTGGCCTCCAACCCCCAGCTCTCCCGCCACCCCTATGCTCAGTTCCTCCGGGCTGCGCACGGATGGTCCCGTGGCCCCCGGCCCCACGTCGGGAGGGGAGGGGGCTTAGGGGAATCCCATACCCAGACCGCCGGGGGAATCTGTCGGCCTCAACTTCCCCAGGGCTGGGTGGGTGCCCTTCGGGGGCCGAGTTGGGCCACCCAACTGGAACGTTAACCGCCAGTCGCCGCCGGCCCCCAGGTGCCAAGTCCCCCGGGGAGAAGTCTCGCTACGAGACGTCGCTGAACCTGACCACCAAGCGCTTCCTGGAGCTGCTGAGCCGGTCCCCTGATGGGGTGGTGGACCTCAACTGGGCGGCCGACATCCTCAAGGTGCAGAAGCGGCGCATCTACGACATCACCAATGTCCTGGAGGGCGTCCACCTCATCACCAAGAAGTCCAAGAACCACATCCAGTGGCTGTAGGTAGCAGGCCCGTGGACCGCCCCCTCCAGAGAGACCACAAGTCGCCGCACGCGGGTGGCGGCCACCCGGGCCACTCCAACTGTCTCAAACCCGGGCCCTTAATGGGTCACTGTCTGCCGGCCCTGGGAGGAGCGTGTCGGGGGGCGAGCCGGCCCCGGGGAGGAGGAGCAGGGACTGGGGCCGGGCAGAGGCCGGGGGGTGGGCTGCTCGAGGCCTCCCATCAGTTCTTCAGACGGCAGGGACTGGCAGACACACGGGACTGAAGCGGGGTGGGCCGAGGACCCGGGCGAGCCCCGCTGTGGTCTGGCCAGGAGCAGGGCGGCCCAGCCTCTCCCCCGGCTTCTCTCCGCAGGGGGAAGCAGCCCGTGTCCATCAGCCCCCGCCCCAGCGAGTACCAGGATCTGTCCAGGGACTTACAGAAACTCGAGGAGACGGAGCAACAGCTGGATAACCTGATCCAGGCGTGCACCGTGCAACTCAAGCTGCTCACCGAAGATGCTGACAATCAAAAATATCCTCCTTGGGCACAGAGGCGGGGAGAAGGGGACTGAAAGAGCAAGCAACCCAGTGGTATGGGAAGGGGAGGATAGCACACAGAGTGTCACCTTTTTTCTTCAATGGTATTTGTTAAGCCCTTACTCTGTGCCAAGCACTCTACTAATCGCTGGAGTAGATAGAAGCTAATCAGGTTAGACACAGTCCGTGTCCCACGTGGGGCTCACAGTCTTAATCCCCATTTTACTGATGAGGGAAGTGACGCAACTCGGCACCCGCCTGGCCCGAGAGCCGTCGGGTTGACGCGGTTTGGGCGGGGGGTCCTCAGGACTAGGGAGGGACCGTCGGAAGCGCCGTGGGGTGGGAGGCGGAAAGGGAAGCCTTCGGCCCTCTGCCCCCGGGGCACGATCCTTGACCCCGCCGGCACCTTGGCCTACGTGACCTGCCAGGATCTGCGCAGCGTGGCCGACCCCGCGGAGCAGATGGTGATGGTCATCAAGGCTCCTCCGGAGACCCAGCTGCAGGTGGCGGATCCCGCCGAGGTGACTGCCTGTGGGGCGCTGGAGGGACGGGCAAGGGCACCCACCCGTCGGGGGTCCGGGGAGATGAGCTGGCGCAGAGTCCTGGCCAGGCCCGGTAGACGCTTATATGCCGGGAGATTTGGCTCCAACAGGGAGGGGTGGCGTCGGGTCTCAGGGGTCTTTCCGGGGATTCCTCAGCCGTTGTCGTCGTGGGTTGCAGTGTCCCCTGTGGGGGCAAATCTGCTTCCTAACCCAGAGCTGTGGGAGGGGGAGGGCGGTCCAGCCTGTCCTCTTCTTGCCCCTGGGGATGAAGCTCTGCTCCAGAGGGTTGGTTCTTCGCCGCGACTGACATGGGCACCGCGGTCCAGGACAGTCTGGTGCCGGGCACCCCTGCAGCTTCCCACCGCTTCCCACCCCCCACAGGCCATGCATATCTCCCTGAAGAGCACCAGAGGGCCCATTGACGTGTTCCTATGCCCCGAGGACAGCTCGGGGGTCTGCAGCCCCGTGAAGAGCCCCTTCAGAGCTGCTCCCGACGAGGCCCCCACCGCTGCCACCGCAGCCTCCGGGCTCCTGACGCCCCCGCGGGACGCGGGCCTGCCGCTGCTGACCAGTGTCCAAGGTGCGGGGTGCCCGCGGCGGGCGGGTGGTTCCCGGAGGCCACTGGGACGCCTCGCCTGTTCCCTTGCTGCGGCACCCCGCCCCCTCCCTCCTCACGCCCCCCCAGCTCCACCCCAAACCGGTTCCCTCCAGGGCCCGGGTCCCTCCACAGGCAGGCCCTCAGAGGGGGAACGAGGGCCTCCCCTCCTGAGGGGCACCTGGGGCGGGGGCTGGGGCCGAGCTCTGCACGCCAGCCGTCGGAGAGTCCTCACAACAATCGTTACGGTAGGAGTTGGGCATCCTAACTACGATAATTGGGGGATGGATTAAACGCTTACTGTGGGCTGAACCCTTCGCTCAGTGCCAGCTTAGAAACAAGATAATCAGGTTAGACACAGGGCTTAGTTTAAGAGGGAGGGCGAGCAGGTACTTTATCCTCATTTTACAGAGGTGGAAACGGGGTCCCAGAGAGGTCAAATGATTTACCTCAGGCCCAACAGCAGGCCAGTGGTGGAGATAGATCCGGAGCCCACGTTTTCTGGTGCCCAGTCCCTTTCTCTGTCCTCTTAGCCCCCAGCCTTGCCCTGCCCTCTCCCTCTTGGGGCCTTCCATCAGACCCCCTCCCTCTTTGTGCCCCCAGAGCCCTTCCTGTCTGAGCAGAGCCCTGCCGCGCCCCTGAGATCCGAAGCGGGGGAGGAGGAGGAGGAGGCCCTGTCCCCGCTGGTGTCCGTGGACGGCCTCCTGGAACAGGCGCAGGAAGACTTCAACCTCCTGCCCGACGAGTTCATCAGTCTGTCCCCGCCCCAGGCCCCAAACTACCACTTCAGCCTGGAGGACGGGGAGGGCGTCCGAGAACTCTTCGACTGTGACTTTGGGGATTTCACCCACTTGGATTTCTGACAGGCTCCGGCAGCCTGCTGGGCCTCGGGGCAGGGGCCGCTCCAGGAAGCGTAAGGTTGTCCTGTTTCAGGGTGGGCAGGGGGCCGAACGGGCACTGATAGCTCAGGCACAGGGCCAGCTCCCTGGGCCAGTGTGGGTAGGAAGAGCCTGGCTTGTTTCAGGGTGCCCTTCCCACCTCCCCCAACCCCGCAGAAGAGGTCTGGGACCCCAGGGCTCAGCGGGGGGACTCCCCTGCTGACAGAAGTTGCTTAATTTATTTCCCCTCCCCCCCGCCTTTCGTCTGTCTGGTTCAGGGCAGAATTCAGATCCTAATTGCATAGATAGAGCACTTCCATCTTAAGGTTTCTCGTTGCAAAGCTTTAATGGAGTGGGTGTGTATGTGTGGGCGGGAGCATTGTACTATTATTTATTTATTTTGGTTAGCAGCGGGCATGCCTCCTGGTTCCATTGGTGGCTGGGGCCAGGCTGGGTACCAACGCCAGCAGCCGTGGGAGTGGTGGGGAGCAGGGCCGTTTGCCCGTGGTTCTCCCCTGCTGTCCTTCGGGGCCAGCGTCAGAGAATTTGGTGGGGCAGGGGGAGTTCTGCAGCCTCCTGGAGCATTTCCCCGGCCACTGAGGCTGGCAGACTCCTCCCACACCACTCTCCCTTCTCTCTGTTGGGCTGAGGCCCCAGACGTGGCGAGCACAAGTCTGGAAAAGTCAGAGGGTGGAGCTTCCTCTTGCCTCGCCACTGGGTCGGGGGGACTGAGAGGTGGAGAACGTGGGCTGCGGGATGTCACCGAGCACTTATTTTTTGGGTGGGGCTGGGGGAAGGGAGGCCAAAGGGAGTAAGGCTGGCATCGAATTGGAGGAGGCCGAAAGTGGGAGAGAGATGTGCCGGGGGAAGTGTGGATAGTCAGAAGAGATGCGGGGGAGTGGGAACCAGAAAGAGTCGAAATGAGAATGCTTTAGCTGGCAGACCCAGGACCCCGTCCTTCCACTCGGGGATAGAGACCGAGCCCGGTCCTGGAAGGCAAAACCTTTAAGAAGGAGTCGACTGCTTATTCGATCATTTAATGGTATTCATTGAGAGCCGTCCCTGGGCAGAGCACTGAACTGAGCACTTAGAAAAATAGAGTAGAGTAAGTAGATGTGGTCCCTGCCCTCAAGGAGCTGACCGTCTTGCTCCCCTTCTTTAGAGGTGAGTGTGACCCCAATTCCGCGTCCCAGGAATGAATACCCTTTGGGCTGGGAGCTACGTTGCCTGTGCTGTCTTGCCCCACAGGGCACTGGAGCAATCGTAGGAGAGTAGGCACCACTGAGCTAGAAACCAGCTTTGGAAGAGGGGTGTCTTCCCTCCCTTGTCAACAGCCAAGGGTGGTGGAAGCTAGAAGTTGAAGGTGTGATTGGTGCTTTCCAAGATGGGGGGGTACCCGCTGCCCTCTCTCCCCTTCCCCCCTCCGTCCCGCTTTCCCCACGGCCTTTGAAGAGTCAGTTCCACTCAATCTACGCACTTTCATTTGCCATTTAATGACCTCTGTATTGTATTGTGCTTATGTTTAATAAACATTTCCACAGGACCCCGGGGGGCAGTGCCTCGTTTCTGTCACACCCTTCTGTAGGGCGTGTCTCACAGTCTTCTAGACTGTGAGCCCACTGTTGGGTAGGGACCGTCTCTAGATGTTGCCAACTTGGACTTCCCAAGCACTTAGTACAGTGCTCTGCACACAGTAAGCGCTCAGTAAGTACGATTGAATGAATGAATGAAGGCCTGCATGAAGGAGGGTCCAACCCCTCCTGAGGCTGGTAGGGACGCTGGGGAAGAAGCGTTTGGAAAAAGTAAAATAATAATGGCATTAATTGTGCGGTTACTATGTGCAGAGCACCGTTCTAAGCGCTGGGGAGGTTACAAGGTGATCAGGTTGTCCCACGGGGGGCTCACAGTCTTAATCCCCATTTTCCAGATGAGGGAACTGAGGCCCAGAGAAGTGAAGTGACTGGCCCAAAGTCACCCAGCTGACAATTGGCGGAGCTGGGATTTGAACCCATGACGTCTGACTCCAAAGCCCGGGCTCTTTCCACTGAGCCATGCTGCTTCTGAGCTCTAGAGTTGTTTTGCAGTAGTGATGAGGAGTTGCACTGAGCCATCCACTCTCTTACCCGGTCCTCCTGAGCCCTGCTGCCCGGCTGCTGCACAGTAATAATAATATTATAATAATAATAATAGCATTTGTTAAGCGCTTACTATGTGCAGAGCACTGTTCTGAGTGCTGGGGGGGGGATACAAGGTGATCAAGTCCCACGTGGGGCTCACAGTCTTAATCCCCATTTTACAGATGAGGTAACTGAGGCTCAGAGAAGTTAAGTGACTTGCCCAAGGTCACACAGCAGACATGTGGCGGAGTAGGGATTCAAACCCATGACCTCTGACTCCAAAGCCCGTGCTCTTTCCACTGAGCCATGCTGCTTAATAATAATATAACATTATATTATTGCTGCACAGTAATAATCAATCAATCAATCGTATTTATTGAGCGCTTACTGTGTGCAGAGCACTGTACTAAGCGCTTGGGAAGTACAAGTTGGCAACAACTAATAATAATAATAATGTTGGTTTTTATTAAGCGATTACTATGTGCCGAGCACTGTTCTAAGCACGGGGGGGAATACAAGGTAATCAAGGCTGTCCCACGTGGGGCTCACAGCCTTCATCCCCATTTTCCAGATGAGGGAACTGAGGCCCAGAGAAGTGAAGTGACTTGCCCAGAGTCACGCAGCTGACAAGTGGCGGAGCCGGGATTAGAACCCCTGACCTCCGACTCCCAAGCTCGGGCTCTTCCCACCGAGCCACACTGCTTCTCTCAGTAAGACAGCTGGGAGGAAGAACGGGTGCAGGCTGTGGTTAGGGAACAGGAAATAGAGGTGGAGCTGAACAGAGCCAACCCTGTCCCCATCCTCGCTTCCCCCTTCCCCCTTCCCGGGCTTGGCTATAAAGCCGGCCTGTTTTCCCAACCCGCCAGGGCCCAGCTGTTTCCCAAGCAGTCTCCTTCTTGCCTATCCCGCCGTCGACCCCCATCCCACGTCCTTCTGTCCTGGAATGCCCCCAATCCCTCCACACATCCGCCAAGCTAGCTCTCTTCCTCCCTTCAAAGCCCAACTGAGAGCTCCCCTCCTCCAGGAGGCCTTCCCAGACTGAGCCCCCTTTTTCCTCTCCTCCTCCCCATCCCCCCTGCCCTACCTCCTTCCCCTCCCCACAGCACTTGTATATATTTGTACAGATTTATTACAATTTTACTTGTACATATTGACTATTCTATTAATGATGTGCATATAGCTATAATTCTATTTGTTCTGATGATTTTGATGCCTGTCTACACGTTTTGTTGTCTGTCTCCCCCTTCTAGACTGTGAGCCCCTTGTTGGGTAGGGACCGTCTCTATATGTTGCCGATTTGTAATAATAATAATAATGATGGTGCTTATTAAGCACTTACTACATGCAAAGCACTATTCTAAGCGCTGGAAATAATAAGAATGGCATTTATTAAGCGCTTACTATGTGCAAAGCACTGTTCTAAGCGCTGGGGAGGTTGCAAGGTGATCAGGTTGCCCCGCGGGGGGCTCACAGTCTTCATCCCCATTTTACAGATTAGCTGAGGCACAGAGGAGTTAAGCGACTTGCCCAAAGTCACACAGCTGACAGATTTATTCAATCGTATTTACTGAGCGCTTACTGTGTGCAGATGGCGGAGCTGGGATTTGAATCCATAATAATAATAATGGCATTTATTAAGCACTTAACATGTGCAAAGCACTGTTCTAAGCGCTGGGGAGGTTACAAGGTGATCAGGTTGCCCTGTGGGGGTCTCACAATCTTCATCCCCATTTTACAGATGAGCTAACTGAGGCACAGAGGAGTTAAGTAACTTGCCCAAAGTCACACAGCTGACAGATTCATTCAATCGTATTTATTGAGCACTTACTGTGTGTAGATGGCGGAGCTGGGATTTGAATCCATAATAATAATAATGATGGCATTTATTAAGCATTTATTATGTGCAAAGTACTGTTCTAAGCGCTGAGGAGGTTACGAGGTGATCAGGTTGCCCTGTGGGGGGGCTTCACAATCTTCATCCCCATTTTACAGATGAGCTAACTGAGGCACAGAGGAGTTAAGTGACTTGCCCAAAGTCACACAGCTGACAAATGCATTCCATCGTATTTACTGAGCGCTTACTGTGTGCAGATGGCGGAGCTGGGATTTGAATCCATGACCTCTGACTCCAAAGCCCGGGCTCCTTCCACTGAGACATGCTGCTTCTCAAGCTCTCTCTCTCTCTCTCTCTCTCTCTCTCTCTCTTTCTCTCTCTATATATTTCTCTCCCTGTCTGTCTGAGAGCTCACCTCATTCATTCATTCATTCAATTGTATTTATTGAGCGCTTACTGTGTGCAGAGCACTGGACTAAGGGATTGGGAACTACCAGGAGGCCTTCCCAGATTGAGCCCCCTCCTTCCTATTCATTAATTCATTCAATCGTATTTATTGAGCCCTTACTGTGTGCAGAGCCCTGGACAAAGCGCTTGGGAAATACAAGTTGGCCTCCTCCAGGAGGCCTTCCCAGACTGAGCCCCCTCCTTCCTCTCCCCTTCCCCTCCCCACAGCACCTGTATATATGTACATATGTTTGTACGTATTTCTCTACTTATTTTACTTGTATATATTCTATTTATTTTACTTTGTTACTACGTTTTGTTTTGTTGTCTGTCTCCCCCTTCTTCCCCTATTTATTTATTTATTTTACTTGTACATCTCAATTCTATTTATTTTATTTTGTTAGTATGTTTGGTTTTGTTCACTGTCTCCCCCGTTTAGGCTATGAGCCCACTGTTGGGTAGGGACTGTCTCTGTATGTTGCCAACTTGTACTTCCCAAGCGCTTAGTACAGTGCTCTGCACACAGTAAGTGCTCAATAAATACGATTGATTGATTGACTGATAATAAATACGATTGAATGAATGAATGAATGAAGCGCTTAGTCCAGGGCTCTGCACACAGTAAGCGCTCAATAAATACGATTGAATGAATGAACCAGTCATGCTCCGCCCTGCCGTGAGGTGGGCCGGCCGCCAGAGGGCGAAGGCGAATGCGTTTGTACATACATAGATTACTTTTGTACAGCTATATTACCCTATTTATTTACTTTTACATATTTACTATTCTATTTATTTTATTTTGTTAATGATGTGCATCTAGCTTTGCTTCTATTTATCCTGATGACACCTGTTCACATGTTTTGTTTTGCTGTCTGTCTCCCCCTTCTAGACTGTGAGCCCATTGTTGGGTAGGGACCGTCTCTCTGTGTTGCAGACTTGTCCTTCCCAAGCGCTTAGTACAGTGCTCTGCACACAGTAAGCGCTCAATAAATACGATTGAATGAATGAATGAATGAATGAATGAATGAATGAATGCCCAACCGTCCCTCTGCCCTTCCTAGGCAGAGCCTGCAGTGCGGAGGGCCGGCCGCCAGAGGGCGACGGCGAGTGCACAGCTGTCCTTCTGCCCGCCCTAGGTGGAGCCTGCATTGCGGAGGGCCGGCCGCCAGAGGGAGACGGCGAATGCGTTTGTACAGATATATTACTTTTGTACAGATATATTACTCTATTTATTTTACTTGTACATCAATCAATCAATCGTATTTATTGAGCGCTTACTGTGTGCAGAGCACTGTACTAAGCGCTTGGGAAGTACAAGTCAGCAACATATAGAGACAGTCCCTACCCAATATTTACTATTCTATTTTTTTTTGTTTTGCTGTCTGTCTCCCCCTTCTAGACCGTGAGCCCGTTGTTGGGTAGGGACCGTCTCTCTATGTTGCCGACTCGTATTTCCCAAGCGCTTAGGACAGTGCTCTGCACACAGTAAGCGCTCAATAAATACGATTGAATGAATGAATGAATGAATGAATGCCCAACCGTCCCTCTGCCCGCCCTAGGCGGAGCCTGTAGTGCGGAGGGTCGGCCACCAGAGGGCGACGGCGAGTGCCCAGCTGTCCTGCCCGCCCTAGGTGGAGCCTGCAGTGCGGAGGGCCGGCCGCCAGAGGGAGACGGCGAATGCGTTTGTTCAGATATATTACTTTCGTACAGATATATTACTCTGTACAGATATATTACTCTATTTATTTTACTTGTACATATTTACTATTCTATTTATCTTTTGTTTTGCTGTCTGTCTCCCCCTTCTAGACCGTGAGCCCGTTGTTGGGTAGGGACCATCTATGTTGCCGACTTGCCCTTCCCAAACGCTCAGTACAGTGCTCTGCACACAGTAAGCGCTCAATACATACGATTGAATGAATCAATGCCCAACCGTCCCTCTGCCCGTCCTAGGAGGAGCCTGTAGGGCGGAGGGCCGGCCGCCAGAGGGCGACGGCTAGTGCCCAGCTGTCCTGCCCGCCCTAGGTGGAGCCTGCAGTGCGGAGGGTCGGCCGCCAGAGGGCGACGCTAAATGCCCAACCGTCCCTCTGCCCGCCCTAGGCGGAGCCTGCAGTGCGGAGGGCCGGCCGCCAGAGGGCGACGGCGAATGCCCAACCGTCCCTCTGCCCGCCTTAGGTGGAGCCTGCAGTGCGGAGGGCCGGCCGCCAGAGGGCGACGGAGAATGCCCAACCGTCCCTTTGCCCGCCCTAGGCGGAGCCTGCAGTGCGGAGGGCCGGCCGCCAGAGGGCGACGCCGAATGCCCAAATGTCCCTTTGCCCGCCCTAGGCGGAGCCTGCAGTGCGGAGGGCCGGCCGCCAGAGGGCGACGGAGAATGCCCAACCGTCCCTTTGCCCGCCCTAGGCGGAGCCTGCAGTGCGGAGGACTGGCCGCCGGAGGGCGACGGCGAATGCCCAACTGTCCCTCTGCCGTCCTAGGCAGAACCTGCAGTGCGGTGGGCCGGCCGCCAGAGGGCGACGGCGAATGCCCAACCGTCCCTCTGCCCGCCCTAGGCGCAGCCTGTAGTGCGGAGGGTCGGCCGCCAGAGGGCGACGGCGAATGCCCAACCGTCCCTCTGCCTGTCCAAGGCAGAGCCTGCAGTGAGATGGGCCGGCCGCCAGAGGGCGACGCTAAATGCCCAACCGTCCCTCTGCCCGCCCTAGGTGGAGCCTGCAGTGCGGAGGGTCGGCCGCCAGAGGGCGACGGCGAATGCCCAACCATCCCTCTGCCCGCCCTAGGTGGGGCCTGCAGTGCGGAGGGCCGGCCGCCAGAGGGCGACGGCGAATGCCCAGCCGTCCCTCTGCCCTCCCTAGGCGGAGCCTGCAGTGCGAAGGGCCGGCCGCCAGAGGGCGACGGCGAATGCCCAACTGTCCCTCTGCCGTCCTAGGCAGAACCTGCAGTGCAGTGGGCCGGCCGCCAGAGGGCGACGCCGAATGCCCAACCGTCCCTCTGCCCGCCCAAAGCGGAGCCTGCAGTGCGAAGGGCCGGCCGCCAGAGGGCGACGCCGAATGCCCAACCGTCCCTCTGCCCGCCCTAGGCGGAGCCTGCAGTGCGGAGGGCCGGCCGCCAGAGGGCGACGCCGAATGCCCAAATGTCCCTCTGCCCGCCCTAGGCGGAGCCTGCAGTGCGGAGGGTCGGCCGCCAGAGGGCGACCCCGAATGCCCAACCGTCCCTCAGCCCGCCCTAGGCGGAGCCTGCAGTGCGGAGGACCGGCCGCCGGAGGGCGACGGCGAATGCCCAACTGTCCCTCTGCCGTCCTAGGCAGAACCTGCAGTGCGGTGGGCCAGCAGCCAGAGGGCGACGGCGAATGCCCAACCGCCCCTCTGCCCGCCCTAGGCGGAGCCTGCAGTGCGGAGGGCCGGCCGCCAGAGGGCGACGCCAAATGCCCAACTGTCCCTCTGCCAGCCCTAGTTGGAGCCTGTAGTGTGGAGGGTCGGCCGCCAGAGGGCGACGGCGAATGCCCAACCGTCCCTCTGCCCGCCCTAGGTGGAGCCTGCAGTGCGGAGGGCCGGCCGCCAGAGGGCGACGGCGAATGCCCAACTGTCCCTCTGCTGTCCTAGGCAGAACCTGCAGTGCGGTGGGCCGGCCGCCAGAGGGCGACGGCGAGTGCCCAGCTGTCCTGCCCGCCCTAGGTGGAGCCTGCAGTGCGGAGGGCCGGCCGCCAGAGGGCGGAGGCGAATGCCCAACCTTCCCTCTGCCCGCCCTAGGTGGAGCCTGCAGTGCGGAGGGTCGGCCGCCAGAGGGCGACGGCGAATGCCCAACTGTCCCTCTGCTGTCCTAGGCAGAACCTGCAGTGCGGTGGGCCGGCCGCCAGAGGGCGACGGCGAGTGCCCAGCTGTCCTGCCCGCCCTAGGCGGAGCCTGCAGTGCGGAGGGCCGGCCGCCAGAGGGCGGAGGCGAATGCCCAACCGTCCCTCTGCCCGCCCTAGGTGGAGCCTGCAGTGCGGAGGACCAGCCGCCAGAGGGCGACGGCGAATGCCCAACTGTCCCTCTGCTGTCCTAGGCAGAACCTGCAGTGCGGTGGGCCGGCCGCCAGAGGGCGACGGCGAGTGCCCAGCTGTCCTGCCCGCCCTAGGCGGAGCCTGCAGTGCGGAGGGCCGGCCGCCAGAGGGCGGAGGCGACGGCGAGTGCCCAGCCGTTGCCCTGGCAGTGATGGGCGGAGCCCGCATCCTCTGCCCAACTTATCCCTGGCAGGCTGCGCTGAAGCCGGGGTGCCCGCTGCCGGCGGCCCTCGGCCCTCGGGGACCAAATTCCTTCCTCCTCTCCCCGCTCCCCCTCTTCTTTCCCCGGACCCCGCTCGCCCAGGTCGGGTGCAGGGGCGAAGACAATGTCCTGTGCCCAGCTGCTTACTATGTGCCTGCTCAGTGCCAAGCCTCCAGCCCGCCTCAGCTCCCCGCCGCCCCCTTCTCCTCCTCCTCCCCCTCCGCCCGCAGGCCTCACCCTCTTCCAGGACGTGAGTAAATCGCTCCTTCCCCCGTCCCTCCGCGATAACGATTATTATCCGTTGTAATAATAATAATAATACTAAGCGCTGGGGAGGTTGCAAGGTGATCAGGTTGTCCCACGGGGGGGGGGGGGCTCACAGTCTTAATCCCCGTTTTACAGATGAGGGAACTGAGGCACGGAGAAGTGAAGCGACTTGCCCAAAGTCACACAGCTGACAATTGGCAGAGCTGGGTTTGAACCCATGACCCCTGACTCCAAATCCCAGGCTCTTTCCAATGAGCCACGCTGCTTCTCTGTTGCACTTCCCAAGCGCTTAGTACAGTGCCCTGCATACATTAAGCGCTCAATAAATACGATTGAATGAATGAATGGGGGCGGGGGGTAGGAAGAACCTGAGAAACTCGGAAACTTCGGGGGAGAGATTGGGGGGTTGGGGCAAAGCGGGTGCCCCTTGGGCAGGCTCCCCTCACTTTGGGCAAAGTTTGGGGGTAGGCATGGGGGTGTGCCCGCATTGGAGGTTTGGCCTGAGGGATGGGGGGGGCGGTGTCAGCCCCTGCTATTGTCCCTGCTATTAGTCCAGTGCTAAGCGCTTAGTACAGTGCTCTACACAGAGTAAGCGCTCAATAAATACGATTGAATGAATTGTCTTAGAACCCCCCAGGGCGATGAGCAGGATAGGCTCGGGTCAGAGGGGAGAAGTCCCTCATTCCCTTCACCCTTCTGTCAGGAGGGGGCAAACCCGAGTGGGCAGTGGCTGGCTTGTAATGGATCGTGGCCAGGAGATAGGGACGGCTGGAGAAGAAGAGGAGGAGGAGGAGGCGTTCTTCTACTTGGGAAGGGAGAAGAGGGGTGTGAGGACGGAGCCATCTCAGCCTCTTCTTGCAGAGCCCATTTGCTCCTCTTCCTCCTTCCCTCTATCCTATGCCCCCTGTCTCTTTCCTACTCGTTCTCTTTCTTTTTCTCTCTATGCCCTTCTCTTCCTCCTCTTTCCCTCCTCTCCCTCTTCTTCCCCTCCTCCCCACTAATTCCAGGTTCCCTTCCACCTCATCCTCCCCATACTGCCGAGGAAAGGACGCAGGGCTCTGAAAAATAAGGTCCCCGAAGGCAGGTCCTCTCACCTCTTTTAAAAGTTCCGCAGTACCCACGGTGGTGCTCTGCCCACAGCAGGTGCCCAGAACAGTACCCTGCTCCTGATAGATGCCCAGCGCACAGCTCTGCATTAAATAGCCAGGAGGCCAAACTTGGATTTGCTGAGCCTTGAGCTCTTTGCCCGGCACTGCGTCTGGGTTTCCAGCCCCGCTCCTGCTGCCACTGAGGAACTGGCCCTTTTCTCCCATTCTGGGATGACCCGTCTCCTGACCCGGTGCTGAGCCAGGTGAGAGGGATTGTGCCAGCCTTGCTGGGGGAGCCCAGGGAACGGATTAGGCTAGTCAGGAGTTCCCCTCTTCTCTCCTGTCTCTCCAGCTCAGAGGCTTTCCTAGGGGTAGGAAAATCCAGTACTGGGAAGAGTCAGCTTCATTCCCTACCCCCAGGACTTACTGAGCTGGGTTTCCCCTTGGTTCCCCTTTTCCCTCTGGACTTCCTTTAATAATAATAAATGATGGCATTTATTAATAATTAGTAATAATTAATAAATAATAAATATTAATTGGTAAGCACTTAATAAATGATGGCATTTATTAAGCACTTACTATGTGCAAAGCACTGTTCTAAGCGATGGGGAGGTTACAAGGTGGTCAGGTTGGCCTACGGGGGGGGGGCTCACAGTCTTAATCCCCATTTGACAGATGAGGTAACTGAGGCCCAGAGAAGTGAAGTGACTTGCCCAAAGTCACACAGCTGACAGTTGGCGGAGCCGGGATTTGAACCCATGACCTCTGACTTCAAAGCCTGTGCGCTCTCCTCTGAGCCACGCTGCTTCCTTTCCCTCTGTTTCTGGTTTGCATTCCCCTCTGTGCCTCTTGCCGCAGACCCACCCCCACTCCTCCCAGGCCCCCGCCTCTCTGTGCCCCCTGCTTCTCCTTCCCCTTTTCGTCCCCTCACCTCTGCTGTGTTCTGGATCTCCCCTGTCCCCTTCCCCACATTCTCCTCCCAGCTCTTTCTATCCCCTCTCCTCCCCACTTCTCCCAGCTCATCTTGCAGTGAGTGTCCTTACCCTGGCCCCTTTCCCTCCCAGGTGGGGCTGGGCCAGGCTGCACATTACAGCACTTGATCCACACTACAGCTCCCTCCTCACCCACTTCTCCTGTCCTTCCCTCTGCCCCCCCATCCTGCACGGGCATGGTCTCTCAGCCATCAGGCACTCTGTTCCCCCCAACAGCTCCTGGCAGGGGGTGGGAAAATCACTCATTTATTTAATGAATACCTACTGAGAAACAGAGCACTTGACAGATTGTTTGAAAGAATACATTAGAATCGGTAGACACAATCCCTGCCCTCACAGGGCATACCAACTAGTGGATTGAAGACACATCTCCTCCAAGAGGCCTTTCCTGACTAAGCCCTCTTTTCCTTTCTTCCACTCCCTTCTACATCCCCCTGACTTTCTCCCTTTATTCATCCATTGTCACATTTTAAAGCCCTTACTGTGTGCAGAGCACTGTACTAAGCACTTGGGAGAGTACATTAGAACAGTAAACAGAAACATTCCCTGCCCACAATGAGCTTACAATTTTGAGGAGCTTTTTTGTTTGTTTTATGGAACTTGTTAAGCACTTACTATCCGTCAAACACTGTTCTAAACGCTGGGATAGGTACAAATCAGTTGGGTCAAACACAGTCCCTGTCCCGCAGTGGGCTTCATACGATAGTGTTTATTCAGTGCTTACGGATCATTCCCGCCACCCCCCTCTCCCCTGCATCCCCGCAGCACTTTGTACATATTAGTAATTATTTATGTTAATGTCTTTCTCCCCCTCTAGACTGAAAGTTCACTGTGTGCAGGGAATGTGTCTACCAACTCTATTCTATTGTACTCTCCCAACCGCATAGTACAGTGCTCTGCATACAGTAAGAGCTAAATAAATATGATTGAATGATTGATTGGATCACCAGGATGAAGCCCTGGTTCCAGGCCCCAGGCCAAATGTCCCAGGGGTCTTGTGCATTACCATATCCGAAGGCCCTGAGTGACCTCCCCGGACAGAGAAGCAGTGCAGCCAGGTGAAAAGAGTGTGGGTCTAGGATGATGATAATAATAATAATAATAATAATAATAATAATAATAATAGCATTTGTTAAGCACTTACCATGTGCTAAGCACTGTTCTAAGTGTTGGAGAAAATACAAGGCAGCAATCAGGTTGTCCCATGGGGGGCTCACAGTCTTAATCCCCATTTTACAGATGAGGGAACTGAGGCCCAGAGAAGTTAAGTGACTTGCCCAAAGTCACACATCTGACAAGTGGCAGAGCCGGGATTTGAACCCATGACCTCTGGCTCCCAAAACCGGGCTCTTTCCATTGAGCCACGCTGCTGGATTTGAATCCCAGCTCTACCACTCACTGTGTTCTGTGACCTTGGGTAAGTCACTTGACTTCTCTGTACCTCAGGTACCTCATCTGTACAATAGGGATTAAGACTGTTAGCCCCATGTGGATCGGGGGTTGTCTCTGACCCAGTTTTCTTGTATCTACCCCAGCAGTTCATACAGTGCCTGGCACGCAATAAGGACTTAACGAATGCCATAAAAAGAAAAAAGTGGGGAAGCTTGGAGTGGGGAAGCTGGCATCAGTGGGGTAGGGGTAGGGGGGCTGCCGGGTGCATGTGAGTTTTCAGGGATCCTGGGGGATAGGTGGGTTTGCAGCAGCTGTTGGAAACTTTGCCCCTCTTGGGAGAGGGAAGGGGGAGTTAGGGATGGGACTGAGCCTAGCGCAGTCAGCCCCATGCCTCCAGTTCCAATTCAGTGGAGCTGCGGGAACACAGGCAGCCCAGGGGGTTGAGGGAAGAGAAAAGAGCTTCAGAAGACCTGTGGTCCACAGCCCCCGCACACCTCCTACACCCTGGGGAGGAGAAGAAGTGAGTCCTGCCTCTGGCAGGGCCAGCGGATGCCCAGCAGGAGTCAGGAGGCATTGCCTGTCTAGTCCCTGCTGGCGGAAGCGTTCTCAGGGGGGTGCCCAGAGGAGGGGCTGGGAGCCTGGCTGGCACCAGTCCTGGGCACAACAAAGGGGCCAGCTGGTGGGGGGGGGGCCTTAGTCACTGAGACGCTGTGCCATCTGGAGCACACAGGAAGGTGGCCTGGGAGCCGGTAGCTGCGAGGGAAAGGAAAGGCAACGATCAGGCGGGATAGCCAGGTCCTGCCCCTGCCCCTGCCCCTGCATGCAGACTGGGTCACCTGAGCCAGGATCCTGACCTCTCTGGGCCTCAGGTTCCCTAACGCCCAGGAAATGGGGGAAAACAGCCCTCCTCCTCGGCAGGACAACCGGGAGGGCTGGTGGTTCGGCACAAAGGAGAAGGCAGAAACTGCAATACTGACCCTAGGCTCAGAGCTGGGAGAGGGGCTGGCAGCCTAATAATAGTAATAATAATCATAATGGCATTTATTAAGGGCTTACTATGTGCAAAGCACTGTTCTAAGCGCCAGGGGGGATACAAGGTGATCAGGTTGTCCCACATGGGGCTCACAGTCTTAATCCCCATTTTACAGGTGAAGGAACTATGGCAAGGAGAAGTGAAGTGACTTGCCCAAAGTCACACGGCTGACAAGTGACAGAGTCGGGATTAGAACCCATGACCTCTGACTCCCAAGCCCGGGCTTTTTCCACTGAGCCACACTGCATTCTCTGTCCCACGCCAGGCTGCTGGCTCAGCTGGAGGTCTGACAGGGGTCTGCCTGGGGTCGGCTCAGGGGGCTGCTGGGCAGCAGTGGCAGGGGTAGGGGACACCCCTGAACTCAGACCACAATGAATGGTTGCTGGGCTCTGGGCCAAACTAAGCTAAGATTGCTCTCTCCGGAAATATTTTCATAGTGCTTGCCAATTACACAATCAGTCAGTGGTATTGATTGTGCACCTAGTGTGCACAGCACTACACACTAAAGTCAATAGGGTTAGTAGACACAATCCCTACCCTCCAGTCTAAACATTGAGATAAATTACAGCATGGTATAGTGGCTAGAGTCAGAAGGTCATGGGTTCTAATCCCAGCTCTGCCACTTGTCTGCTTTGCGACCTTAGGCAAGTCACTTCACTTCTCTGAGCCTCAGTTCCCTCATCTGTAAAATGGGGATTAAGGCTGTGACCCCCTCGTGGGACAGGGACTGTGTCTAACCCGATTTGCTTTTATCCACCCCAGTGCTTGGTACATTGCCTGGAAGATAGTGAGTGCTTAACAAACACCATAAATATTACTATTATTATTATTATTAGGGGAAACCGGTGGAGCATAAAGATATGGCCAGAAGTGCTATAGGGGAAGAGGACATGAGTACACTAGTGCTTAGGAGACATTGAAGTGCTGGAGTGGCAGTAGGAGGAGAATTTAGGGTGGGGGGTGATGAGACTAATCAGGGAAGGCTTCCTGAAGGCATTGTGATTTCAGGAGGGTTTTGAGGAAATGGTCTGCAGGATGTGAAGGGGGAAGGAGTTCCAAATATGACCTCCACCCCCGGGGAGTTTCTCTGAGAATCAGTCAATCATATTTATTCAGTGTTTACTTAGTGCAGAGCACAATATAACAGAGTTGGTAGACTCTTTCATTCATTCAATCGTATTTATTGAGCACTTACTATGTGCAGAGCACTGTACTAAGTGCTTAGCATTCCCCACCTTCATCAAGTTTACAGTCCTAGAGGGGGAGGCAGACATGAATATAAATAATCATGGATTTGCACATAAGTGCTGCGAGAGGGGTGACTAAAGTGTGCAAATCCAAATTCCTGTTCCCAAGTCCCCAGCACGTAGTACAGTGCACTGCCCCAAATGGGTGCTTATTATATACTATCACTACTAGTATTGCTACTACTATTCCTACAGCTAGTTGGTGGCAACAGTATTTATTAAGCAACTACTGAGTACAGCAGAGTCTGGGTTCTGCAGCCGGCAGATGGTGAAATTAGGGGCTCAGTTTGTCTTCTGCCGGTCAGGTGGTGCCCTGCCCTGCCTTGCCCTGCCCTGTCCAGCTGTGCTTGACTTTGCTTGCTCTGCCCTCCCTGCCCTGCCCAGCTTGCCCTGTCCTGCTCTGTCGCCTTGGGTCACTCTGCCCTGACCTGCTCTGCTCCTTCTGCCAACCCTGCCCTCCCCTGCCCCCTCCATCCACCCTCTGTCTGCCCTGCCCTGCCCGGAGGCTGCCACGCACCGGTGCCTACCAACTGCCCTTGAAGCCGGTTCTCCGGTTACAGCCCCTGCGTCTGTCATAGCCTCAAGCCCAGAGAAACTCTTTCCCCACATCCCTCCCCCCGTCCCCGGCCGGGCTCGGATCGGTGTAGGAGCGTGCTTCACAATCGCTGCCCGGTGGTGCCCGCCGCCCTACCCCCCTTCAGTCGGGCACCAAGCTAGCGTGTGGTAAATCCAGAGACCTGGGTGACGATCCCACCTATTGATGTCTGTAGAAACCTGGGAGGAGAAGGTAGGGGAGCCCGGGAGTCTAGCGGTTGTGGAGGGACCAGGCCCAGTGCCCTTGGGTCCCCCGGATACTGGGAGGGACCCCAACAGACCCCCACAGTCTTTTAGACTGTGAGCCCACTGTTGGGTAGGGACTGTCTCTATGTGTTGCCAATTTGTACTTCCCAAGCGCTTAGAACAGTGCTCTGCACATAGTAAGCACTCAATAAATACGATTGATTGATTGATTGATTGAGGGAAGGGCGAGTGGCCTGCTCATGGCCATTGGGACCTGGTGGGGTTGGGGGGAGAAGGAACGAGGGAGTTCTCCCCACCCAGAAGAGGATATTAGAGTGGGCAGCAGCAGCGGGGACTGCTAGCCAACTAGCCTCTGTCCCTACCTCATGTTCTGACCCCCGGGGAGGACTGGTGTGCCTGGGATGGCCGGCAAAGGGCAGCCAGCTGGGAACGCTCTGGGGGGGCGGCCGGCACACGGGGGTCAAACTCTTTCTATTTCCCCTTTCAGATTTTCCGCCGGGCGGACAAGGACGGTGAGTATTCCCAAGACCCCCGCCCCTCCCGCCCCGGGGACCAGTTTCTCCCTTTTCCGGGAGGGCGCCCCAATCCCCGGCCCACCCCTGCCCCCCCAAAGACGGAGCCGAGTCTGACAGCTGAGCTGGGCACCCACAGCCTAGAGCTGGATCCTGGGCAGAGGCTGCAGCTCTTCTCACTCCGTCAGTCCTATGTATTGAGCCCTTACTGTATGCAGAGCACTGCCTTAAGCGCTTGGGAGAGCACAACGAGCTGACAATGTAGGGGGGAGACAGACATTAATATAAAGAAATAAACTGCAGATTATATACCTAAGTGCTGTGGAGTTGAGAGTTGGGGATGAAGAAAGGGAGCAAGTCAGGGTGATGCAGAAGGGAGTGGGAGAAGAGGAAAGGAGGGATTAGTCAGGGAAGGCTTCTTGCAGGAAATGTGCCTCACATCTACCAACTCTATTGGATGGTATTCTCTCCTAAATGCTTAATGTAATGCTTTATGCAAAATAAGCGCTCAATAAGTATCACCCATTGATAGATTCCCCCTACCAGCCTCTGCCCAGCTGCCGGCCACCCCCGGATGGGGTCCTCCCCAAAAGAAAACATTGCCCCCCTCCCCGCAAGCCCTCTTCCTGATCACCGTCACCCCACAGATGACGGGAAGCTGTCCTTCGACGAGTTCCAGAACTATTTTGCGGATGGGATTCTCAGCTCTGAGGAGTTGCGGGAGCTGTTCAGCGGAGTCCTTCAGCAAAGCCCAGAGTAAGGAGGGGGTGGCCGGGCCCGTCGGGGAGGAAAGGGGATGGGGACAGGCGAGGGCCTGAGGGCTAGCAGAAACACCCCCTAGCCCTGCGGGTCCCTACCCTGAAAGTCTCCGGGGGTCCACGGGGACCCTTACACCTAACTGGTCTCCTTAATGGCTACCAACCTGGCAGGTGACCTCTGTCACTGCACCTCACTGACCGCCGCGCATCCCAAGGGAGCCGGGGAGGGAGGAAAAGGCCCCGGCATGTTGGACATCCTCCTGCCCTTCTCTCAGTCTGCTAGGAGCGAAGTGTCAAATCATCTTCCTCCTTCCCAGCGTGGGGCTAATTAAGTTCATTAATGCTCAAGAACAGATGCAGCTTCAGGAAGTGTGAGCAGGGAGCTTCCTGTGGAGCACAGATTCTCCTCTCTCTCCCTTTCCCCGCCCTGCGAAGCCATGGGGCAGTAGGGTTCAGGCTCCTTTCATCCCTCCCCCTCTCCCCCGCCACCTCTGTCACTGGCTGTTAAGTGACCTAGGACGAGTCACCTAACCTCTCTAGGCCTCAGTTTGCTCATCTGTAAAAAGGGGATAGGATTCCACTGTGCTCCTTCCTTCCCAGGGATGTTGCGAAAGTAAACCATGCAAGCACTTAGTACAGTGCTTTGCACACAGTAAGCGCTTAATAAATACCATTGATTGATTGATCAAAATGAGATCGGTCACGTGGGCTCTCCTGGGGGAAACGCAAATGCCAGACGAATTGCAGGGTCAGAAACCCCCGATGGTGGTTGCCTGGGACCCTTGTTTTGTGCCAGTTGTGACTGATGGAGGCGAAGGCACTTGTGGCTTAAGGTCTGGAGAGGGAGAAGCCTGTGGGGTGGAGACGCTTGGAGGGAAGGAGGAAAACCGCCACTCGGCAGGGTCCCTGCTAGTTCCGCAGCCGTGGTTTTCTGGGTGCAGCCCAGCCCTACCCCCACCCCACTTAGTGGTCTCTTCCCCTCCCTTTCTCCTCCCCAGCAGTCTGGAAACAGAGAAGTTCTGTGGTAAGTTGCTGCACAGATTGTGATTTGAACCCTGCTCTCCAGGAGGGTCGTGGCGGGAGGTGGCAGCCCCTCAGGGCTTCCCAGTAGCTCCAGCTTTGAAGACGGGGAGAGGTCTGGGCTTCACCCTCAAACGCCGCCTGACCCTGACTCCTCCACAAGCCAGACCTGAGAGGGGATTTGTTTGTCAGGGGAGATGTGGCCCCGCTGGTCTCACTTGGGGCCTGGTCCCAGCAGAAGAACAGGTCTTGGTGCAGATTCTCAGGGCGGGAGCTGAGCGGACGGGGGCTGGCCAGCAGCCGAGGAAGCCTGGGTTCCTGGGTCCCAACCTTCCATGCCATTTTGGGTAGCCACCTTAGGGTCTCTCCAGCTCTGCGGGCTTTGATCATTCGTATTGCAGGTGATGTCATGGGGAGTGTGGGGGTGGACATGGGCCTCAGTCCAGTGGGAGGGACCCAGGCCAGGGCTGGGACAGCCGGGGGTGGGGGGTAGAGGGGAGGAACTGCCTTCTCCCCACTCTCTCTGCAGATTATTTCTCTCAGCACCTGGGGGAGTTCAGATCCGTCCTCTCGGCCCTGGAGGCGCTGAACGTGGCGGTCCTCACTGCCATGGATGCCACCAAACTGGTAAGCGGAGCAGGGCTGGGAGTCCCTCCAAGCTGGGGGACACGCTCCACCCCCACCTCAAACACTGGGTCCCTCCACCTCAAGTAGAAACTGTTAGCCACCCACTCTGATCTTCCAGGCTCCTGCCCCGCTGTCTCCATTCGACTTAGTCACTTACTTTTCCCGTATACCTAAGCAACCTCCTAACTTGTCTCTTGCTTTAGACTACCCCGGCTTCAACTCCCTGTGCCCACCCTTCTTCCTACTTGAGACTCACTCCCCTGGGCCCCAGACACCACATATCTGCCAGGCCACTGCCAAAGACTTCTGAAACCTCTCCTCCCTATAAGCACCCTTCCCTGACTGATTCCCATTTCCCTGGTCACGTCCTGTCTTCGTCCAGTCCCAGTTCCCATGACGTAACTGAGGAACAGAAAAGCGAGGTGACTTCTAAGGGCTACGAATGTTGAATCTCTTTGTGTTGTGTGCCCATGGAGCCACGGGGTCAGTGTTGGGGCTCAGATTTTTTTTCCCAGCCTTTATTTAGCAAAGCCCCTCAGTTCCCTCCGAGGGTTCAGCGAAACAGTACATGCAGGAGATTCACCCCGTCCTTCGGGTTAATCCGGGAAACTCCAAGTACAGGGGACCCGTCCCTCCTGTCAGATAAATCAATCATATTTATTGAGCACTTACCATGTGCAAGGAACTGTACTAAGTGCTTGGGCCTCAGTCCGGGGGGAGAATACAATATAACAGAGTTTGTAGACATGTTCCTTTCCCCCAATTCAGTCACTGAGATTCCACCTGCAGGGAACCCGCCATAACCTTCTGGTCAATCAGTGAAACACCATCTGCTTTACTGTCCCTTACTGTCAATCAGTGAAACGATTGTGCATGGAACCCTCCCCTCCCTTCCCGGTCAATCAGTGAAACGCCAAGTTGGGGAGACTGACCCTTCCGTCCCTCCCTCCCTGCCAACCAGCCTAGTGCCACTTGCAGGAGATCCACCCTCCTGCCGTCTTGACCAACCATTGGCACTTTAGTGTGTCCAACCAGCCAGACTCCAGGTCACGGGGTCGTGGAGGAGGTGACTCAGGGCCACGTCTGCCACGTGCAGTGAGGTAGGGCAGCAGTGCCTGGCTCTAGTCTTCCTGGCCAGAACTCTCTGGCCAGAGATTCAAAGGCAATAGCAGCCTCTTGTCAACCTCATGGAGGGCCAGGATGCCAACTAATCTCGTCGGTGGCAGGGTAGGTCGTGATGTCTCTCACGACCGCAGGCCAGTCCGCGGAAGTTGAACCGACTCCAGATTTCTTGACCTACTTCCCCCTCCCTTGACCAGGGATTTTTTTTCTTCTTTTCCATCCACTGGATTTCTCTCCCTCTGTTAAGAGCACTCACCATGGAATCACTGGGCAATCTTGGAGAAGACTTAATAATAATAACTGTGGTATTTGTTAAGGGCTTACTATGTGCCAGGCACTATACTAAGCCCTGGGATGGATACAAGCAAATCGGGTCGGACACAGTCCCTGCCTTACGTGTGGCTCTCAGTCTCAATCCCCATTTTACAGATGAGGTAACTGAAGCCCAGACGAGTGAAGTGATTTGTCCAAGGTCACACGGCAAACAAGCGGTGGAGCCGGGATTAAAACCCAAGTTTAGAAGCCAAGACTGGCTTGTGTCCTCCTGCTGGGCAGCTGCCTTGCCCCTTTCCGCCCAGTCCTGTCCTCCTCTGCCCCTCCAGGAATATGAGTGGGCTCCCAAGGTGAACCAGTTCATGACCCGGTTCTTGCTGCGGGAGACGGCGAGCCAGCTACAGTCCTTGCACCTGTCTCTGGAGTGCGCCTCCGATTGCGTGGAGAGCCAGGCTGGCCGCGGGAGGTAGGGGGAGCGCGGGGCTGGGGGCGGATCGCCACAGCCCCCCGGAGGGGTCAGGGTTTGGGAGGGATGGGAAGTTGAGGGACCCGGCTGTTCCCCTGCAGGGCGGACGTGGGGACACCGGCAGCCCCGAGCAGCCCGAGGCCTGGCAGGAGGAGTGAGAGCCGAGCCCAGAAGACCGTCCGCCCGGGCCCCACAGCCCCTTCCTCCAAGACCTCGCTGGCAGGTGTCAGGGGGAGTTGGGGAGACCTGGTTCACTTCCCTGCTTTTCTCTTGAGGGAGAGAGGGCGGGAATAGGGTAGATCCCTTGGACGCTGGGGATGAACACTGGGTCGCCACCCAACCAGGCGAGTCCAGCGCCGCTGCCTCACCCCTTTCCTTGGCAAGGGGCATTGTAGGTGGGCCGGAATGAGGAGAGCTTGCCCCCAGAACCCAGGGATCAACAACCTCCTCGCTGCCCCTGTCTGGGCTGCAGGGGCCTCTGTGGACGGCGGTTGCCAGTGGACATCTCAGATCCTCCGTCTACAGCGGCTGATTGACCAGTTGGAGTGGAAGGTGGGGCCATAGGCTCGCAGGCCACTGACGGGAAGGGACTGGTCAGCGGGGATTCCCGCGTTGAGTCCCCTTGGCCGAGGTCCCACTCCTCCCAGCCCAGCACCCTTGTGATTTCCAAGAGGTCAGGCAGACCCCTCGGGTGTCTGGGATCCGTCCTTATTTTAATATAGTATTGTTAAGCGCTTACTGTATGCCAGGCACTGTACTAAGCTCTAGGGTAGATACAAATTAACCAAGTCAGTCACAGCCCATGTCCTACATAGGGCTCAGTCGTAATCCCATTTTATAGATGAGAGAACTGAGGCACAGATAAGTGAAGTGACTTGCCTAAGGTCACACACCAGGAAAATGGAAGAAAGTGGGATTAGAACCCAGGTCCTTCTGATTCCCGGTTCCGTGCCCTATCCACTAGGCCATGCCGCTTCTCTGTTTAAAGGGAATGTTGGTAGGACCCCAAAGCCATTTGCGCCAGTACCGTTATTATGGTGGTGGTGGTGATGGTGGGAATCGGGGGGAACGTGATGAAAACCCACCATGATGGACCATCGTGACGATGACTTTTTGTTGGGCCCTGTGCTGGTATGCTTGGGTAGATTCAGGACTGACAATTCAGGCACCGGGGCTTCGCATTCTGAGTGGAGACCGCACTTCCACACAAAAGGTGCCTTTAAAAAAAACCTCAAAAGAAACGAAGAAATTAATCCTAATTAAAAACATTAAACCAAGCAGCTCAAACAGAGTTGGTGTGTCAGGTCAGTGTGTCCAGATCCCTTGCGGTCCAGGCCTCTGTGCTCGGTTCTGAACAGCTGGAAACTGGAGTCCCGAAGTCCTGAGTGTGTTTGGTGGGGAGGGGCTGCCCCATAGCTCCCAGAGCTCAAGGAGGGTTCGACTTCAGCCACAAGGACTCCAGCTCACTGTAGGATACTTGGTAGTCCGTAGCCCGTACGTCTCTGTGCACACGAGGCACCCAACACAGTGCACTGCCCAGAGGAGTACCCAGTACAGCACTTTGCACCCAGTAGGTGCCTGGTACCTATGAGAAGCAGCGTGGCTCAGTGGAAAGAGCCCGGGCTTTGGAGTCAGAGATCATGGGCTCAAATCCCGGCTCTGCCAACTGTCAGCTGCGTGACTTTGGGCAAGTCACTTAACTTCTCTGGGCCTCAGTTACCTCATCTGGAAAATGGGGATTAAGACTGTGAGCCCCCCATGGGACAACCTGATCACCTTGTAACCTCCCCAGAGCTTAGAACAGTGCTTTGCACATAGTAAGCGCTTAATAAATGCCATTATTATTATTATTTCTGTACACAGTAGGCACCTAGTACAGTGCTTTGCATGCAGTAGAAGCTCAGCAAATATGGTTGATGATAATGGCCTCAGGCCGGGAGTGGGGATAGCCAACTGGGTGAGGTTGGGCAAGAAGAGCTCACCCTCTAGACTGTAAGCTTGTTGTGGGCAGGGAATGTGTCTGTTTATTGTTGTACTGTACTTTCCCAAGTGCTTAGTACAGTGCTCTGCACACAGTAAGTGCTCAATAAATTTGAGTGAATGAATGATAAGAAACTGGGGCCCAGCTCCAGGACTGGCTTGTGTTTTCGAGGGTGGGAAATAAGCACCGTTTGCTGTCGAATGGAACCCCCGTGTATAACTGGCCGTTGTTTTGGGTTTCGATTGCAGAGCCGGAGGTTGGAGCTGCCGAAAGGGGAAGCTCTTTGCAAAGAGACAAATCTGGTAAATTGTTTCCCAACCCAATCCTTTCCTTGAAGACCCTGGGGAAAAGGAAGAGCCGAGTAAGACGGGGAAGGCTCCACCCCCAATCCACCTTTGTCATTCCCGGGTGGCTAGCAGGCACGTCTACACCCAAGGGCCTAGTCTAGGGAAGCGGAAGCGTCGAGTGACCCAGAGCTTGGGTCCAGGTGAGGGCAAACTGGTCATTGTCCAGGCCCCCGAACCTTTCCACGGACGCTCGGCTGTAGCCGTCAGAGAACCTGACCAGAGTTGGTAAGGGCTGATGCATTAGGGTCCTGTCCGGTCAGAGAGGGAGGACTCCAAACCCCTCTAGTACAGAGTGGCAATGAGTTGGGGGCGGGGGGCACAGCTTCAGGAGATTCTCAGCCCCTCTCAAGAAAACCCACCTTTGCTGTCTGGTTTCTCTAGATTGAGGCCCCTCCCCATCTCCACCCTCTGGGATGCCAGGATCCAGAGGGGTTGGGCAGTACCACCTTGGCCCTGGACGTGTTTCTCTTTGAGCCCAGACTGGATTGGGCCCCCGAGTCAGAGTCTCTATGCCTCTCTCTCCGAAGCTCATCCTGGTTGTCCAGAGGAGGATCTCGGTGGCCCCAGCGGGTTTGAAGCAGTTTCATCAGGCCCTGCGCTGCTACACTGACATCACCGCGGCCCAAAGCCGCTGCCTGCAGTAAGTCCCCTGGCTGGGCCCACCCGGAGTGTGGCCGGAGGCGTGGCGATCTCTGCTTGGAGGCAGGGTTTGGCAGGTTTCAGGTGGGGGAGAGAGAATGACCAGTCGCCCGGCTTGTACCTCGATGGCAGTCTGTGGCCGTCCGGTCAGTCCAGTCCAGACATGGCACTGGCTGCTTTTCGGTCCAGTGTGCTTATTTCCAGAACCCAGCTTTCCTCCGGCTTGGCTCCTCCCACCGGGTCCTATAGCTCAGAAGTGGTGTGCGTGTTCACAGGGATGCAGGAGGGGACACAATGGTCCTGGAGTGAGAGGGGGCGCAGACTGAGTCCCTCCTCCTCCTCCAAGCTCCTGGCCTGAACCAACACACCATTTGTTTTTCTACCTCCAGAGTGTCAACCCAGAGGCTGGCGGATGAGTCCAGCTTCCTCCTCTACGAGTTCTGGCAGGACGCATCCTCCTGGAGCAGGTGGGGCCTTGGCCTCGGCGCTCTCAGCGCAGGGGAGCCGGGGGTAGGGGTGGGTCGGGGGCTTGGGCATTGAGGCCGTTTCCTGGGCCTTCCCGCTGGGAGGAGGTGACTTTCCTTCTCCGCGGATGCTCTGGGCCCGCACTTCCCGAGGTGAGGCCCGCCCCCCACCCCACCTCCCTGTCACCTGCTCATCCAGTCACTCACGGACCAACTGCAGCAAGGCATTCCAGAGGATCCTCATTGACCTCCTGCGGACTCCGGAGATCCTGACCACCATGCTCTTCCCAGGTGGGTCGGTTCTGGCTTCAGAGAAGCAGCAGGGCATAGTGGATAGAGCACGGGCCTACGAGTCAGAAGGTCGTGGGTTCTAATCCCGGCTCTGCCGCTTGTCTGCTGTGTGACCCTGGGCAAGTCACTTGACTTCTCTGTGCCTCTTACCTCATCTGTAAAATGGGGTTCGAGACTGTGAGCCCCATGTGGGACAGAGACTGTGTCCAACCCAATTTACTTGTATCCACCTCAGCGCTTAGTCCAGTGCCTGGCACACAGTAAGCGCTTAATAAATACCTCAGTTAGTATTATTATTATTATTATTATTATTATTATTTAGACACCAACTCTCTGTCTCCAGACTCCCTGTCTCCTGTCCCACTACCAACTCTCTGCCCCCTGTCTGCATTCCTTTCTCTCCAACACCCTGACTTGCCCCTGACACCCCATTTTTGCTGCTTCCCCTCCTCTTTATACAACCTTCAGCTTCCCCGTTCATGGGTTCCACCCCACCCAGGATAGCTCTACCTCTCTTTACCGTGCATTCTCACCTCCTCTCTAGCTGTTTTTCCACCTCCCTACCTGCCCTTCCACCAGTCTTCTGTAGCCCCCAGCCCTGGTGGGCGATCCTTGGTCTGACCAGAGTAGGAAAAGCTTCCGAGCGGGGCCCAGCTAGCAGACGGGGAATGTGAGAAGATCCAGAAGGTTGGGGGTGGGTGGCAGGGAGCAAGGTGCCAGGGACAACGGGCATTGGAGTTGACACAAGTCTCGAGACCCCCCATCCCCGTCCTCTCCTCTGTTTCAGCCTCCTGGTGGATCATGAACAACTGAAGCTTCCTACAAGTAGGCCTGCCACCCCGGGGAGGACGGGTCTCTCCCTCTGAACCCCGGGACCCCTACTGCCCTGTCCCTGCCACCAAGGCCACCCCGTCCCCCCCAGCCCAGGTCACGCATGCCCGTGCTGCAGTACGGGATCCTGCAGAAGAGGAATAAGTGCTGGGATCCGGGGTGGGGAGGAGGCCGGGGAGGAGGTGGTCAAGGTTACTTCTGTGTCACCTGTGTGGTATTTTTTTTACCCATTCTTAGTGCCAGCCTTCTTTCCCTCCTCCCCCTTCCTCCCTCTCGCCTTTCCCTCCCTTCTCCTCTCCCACTCATCCCTTCCCACCCATGCCAGAAGGAATCAAACGGACTGGCTCTGGGAGCAGTAAGTCATGGTGAACCAAGCAAATCCCTTCCCATGTGTGGTCACGGCAGAGGAGCTGTTTACGTAATACACTGCCTTTACTTCTCTTCTGCATTTCTGAGTTTCTGCATTACCTGCTATATTCGGAACACTGTATTAAGCATTTGGGAGAGTGCAATAAAGTTAGTAGACAAAATCCCTGCCCTCAAGGAGTTTACAGTCTGGGAGTTGTTGTGAGGGAGTGGGTGGCAATAGACACTAAAAGAACCACCGAGTCAGGAGATTGAAAGAGACTGCAGAAGATTGGGAAAGACGTCGGGGATCATCTGTCATGATTTTAGCCTCAGCTGCTTCCAATCTCAGCGTGCTGAGTTTGTCGAGGCTCAGAGCTGGGGTGGAGAGCTCTGGGCGTCCCTGCAGTGGAGAGAGTCTGGAAGAGTCCCAGGGGGGTGGAATGGGGCTTGCATTCTTCCACGGTTCTGGTATAGCTGAAAGACTATTTGGAGCAGGGGAGGAAGTATTTGCTACAGGAAGAACCTTTGTTCCTGGGGTCTCTGGGAAGCAGGAACAGGGGCCGAGGACAGGGACATTTGCAATTGTTCTGTTGGGGGGCAACAGCCCAGGCTTGTACTGGGCCAAAGGGTGAGGGTGTGACACCCTCCCTCCCCCCACCTCACGTGTGTTCTCTGAGGTGGGGAGGGGCTGGAGGGGAGGTCGCTGGATCCTGTGGCCCCCCAGTCCATCCCCCACTCCGCTTCCTTTGGCCTTCCACACGGCCAGGGGAGGGAGAGGGAGGAAAGGGCAGCCTCCGGTCCACAAGAGGCTGCAGGAGGAGCTAGGTCAGTTCCATCTTGACCCCCTCTTCCGGACCCTGCGGCTGCACCAGAGTGGTCTCCGAGAGGGCCGGGCTGCTGGAGGGAGGCGTGGGAAGGGAGACCGGAGATCCCCGCCAGGGCCGGGCTGCTGGGGGCCTTGGCAAAAGTGCGACTCTCTGCCTGCTCCGCCTCTCCAGCAGCCGAGAAGGGCATGGAGCAAGGAGCTCTCTCTCCGCAGATTGAGCTGGACTGAGGTCGGGGGAGGAGCGGCAAACAGGTAGAACAAAGTCTCTGTGTCATTGAACGCCCAGATAATGTATCTACATAGAGATAATTGTAAATACATTGTAGATAAAATATAATTCAATTGTAAAGCTATCTATAATGCACCTGGATAAGAGCCCTGAGATTCCCACACCAGGTTCCGCCAACCTTCAGCCTCCTGTCGAGGTTCGCTCTGTTGTGGGATTTCCCGTTTGGAATCCGTGTTAATTTCTCCCAAACGGGATTCACGTGGACTTCCTTCCACGTCCATCACAGCTATTCCACCGCTGCCGTTTTCCCCCGTATTTACTGAGCCTTTACTGTGGGCAGAGCGCTATCCTGGGTGCCTACTTTATGCTGAGTCCTGTAGTGGGAACCTACCTTGTGCAGAGTGCCAAGTTAGGACCTAGGGAACAAGGAAAAAAATGTAGACAATGCCGTCCCTGCCCTCCCACACTCTAATGGTTGAGATATTCTAGACGGCTCACCTCATCGGGCCTGGTTCTCCACAACCCCCAACTCGAATCTGCTCATTGCAGGCCCTCTGCTCTCCCAGACCCCTTAGGGATTTACTCTGCTTGCCCTGCGTCCTGGTCCAGCCCCTTTCCATCCCCCGGGTCCGGCTCCCGGGCCCAGCCCCTAGGTGACCCGTTTCCTGGTCTCTGCGGGCCGTAGTGTCTGTGGATCTCCCCCGAGGGCCTTCAGCAGCATAAAGGCAGGGTCAGCGTCCACACTGCCCGTCGGTAGCCTGCCTGCCCCTTTCCGGTCCTCGCGGAGGCTGGACTAGAGCGAAGCGGCATCTGGACCCGAGCTAGAGACACGTCCCCTACCCGTCCTCAGTCTCCCCCTCCCCTCTGCCCTGAGGAAGCGTCGCAACCGGGTGGAGGGCTTCCCAGACAACCAGCCCCCCGACCCCCGCTACGGAAGGCCAGAACACCGGAGCGACCTTCCTCAGTCTTGCTCTGCTCGTGGCATCATGGGAAGCACCGGGGCAGTGAGGCTCCTCTTTTGGGGCTGCATCCTTTTCCCAGGTGAGACAGGAATCTCTGCTGGGATACTGGGCCGCCCCTAACCCCTGCCCTTTCCATTTCCCTGACTTTCCCAACCCCCAATCCCGACACCACTTATACCCTCTCTTATTCCTACAACCCCATCTGCATCCCTGTTACCCCCAGTTCTAGAGTTCCCTCCTCCCCCAGGATGTTTGGGGACCCCCAGGGGAGAGACTGGTGACCTTGGCAAAGTTTCTCGAGGTGAGGGGAGGGAGAGGAGAGAGAGGAGAAGGACAGTGGAAGGACGATTCTCTCCCCATTCCTGTCTGCTGGATGGTCCCGAGGCGTTATCCGGAAATCCAGATTCATTCATTCATTCAATCTTATTTATTGAGTGCTTACTGCATGCAGAGCACTGTACTATGCTCTTGGAAAGTACAATTCAGCAATAAAGAGAGACGATCCCTTCCCACATTGGGCTTACAGTATGGGGGGGCGGGGAGGAGACACACATCAAAGCAAGTAAACAAGCATCAATATAAATAAATAGAATTATAGATATAAACGTACATACCTAAGTGCTGTGGGGTGGAGAGATGGGGAGAAGAGCAAAGGGAGAGGGAGCTGAAGAAAAAGGGGGCTTACTCTGGGAAGGCCTCTTGGAGGTGGTGTGCCTTCAGTAGGGCTTTGAAGGGGGGAAGAGTGATTATTTGGGAGAGATCCTATAATTCTACTTCCTTTTCCCACACCTGATCCTGGGGCCAACCTCTCCTCTTCCCCCTTCCCCCCTTCCCCTCGTCCCCCACCGCGAGAGACCCGGCCCTGCCCATTCCTGAGAACATCTTTCCTGCGCGCCCCCCACCCCCTCCCCGGGAGTCCCACCCCCCCAACCCATCCCAATAGCTCTCAATCCCCTCTCCAGTCCCCACCCTTGCCAGAAACCTGCGTAAATCCAGACAGGATTTGCTTCCCGGACGAACGGGAGGGGGTGGGGGACGGCAGCAGAGATGGATTGCGACCCCCAACTCTGGCAGAGGACTGGCTGGGGGTAGCCGCTAACCTCCCCTCTCTCCCGGTCTGTTGCAGGCGGACAGGCCCTGTCCGGCCCCGAGGAGGCCGAGGGTCAGGAAGGGGGGTCTCTGACCGTGCGCTGCATGTACAAAGACGGGATGCAGAGCGCCCCCAAATACTGGTGCCGGGTGGGCGGGGTCTTTCTGACCCTCTGCACCCAGTCGGTGAAGACCTCGGGGTCAGAGGTTGAGGCGACCGAAGGCCTGATGTCTATCAGAGACAGCCATCAGGACCGCGCCTTCACTGTCACCATGAAGCAGCTCACCATGCAGGACGCTGGCCATTATCTGTGCGGGGTGGAAAAGTTTGGTTTCGATGACACGCTGCGTGTAACCGTGACAGTTTTATCAGGTAAGGCTGGGGGCTGGGGGCTGGACACCAGGGCGGGACCCCCTCAGAGCCTTTGTCGGCCTTCCCCTTTCGGGGAAAGTCGTGGTCTCCGGCGAGGCCTGCGGAGATTCCCTGGGCTCTGCCAGGCGGATCGGATGAGGACAAGCCGCTCCTTCCTCTACCAGAATTGTGCCCTGCGGCCCTCGTGTGCCCGGCGTCGTGCATTCCCTGAAAATACACCACCAGAGGCGATTCAGGGCGCTGTAATGAGTGCCTATTGTGGGCACTTGGGAACATAAACTACGAGTAGACAACACGATGTTATGCTTCCAGAAATTTAAAGAGTGTTAGACAGGGGACAGAGAGGCAGGGAAACTAACAGTTTCAATCAATCAATCGTATTTATTGAGCGCTTACTGGGTGCAGAGCACTGTACTAAGCGCTTGGAAAAGTACGACAGTAAACAGTGACATTCCCTGCCCACAACGAACTCACAGTCTAGCGTGGGGGAAACAGACATCAATGCAAGTAAAATCAAGTTACAGCTATGTACACAAGTGCTTTGGTGTTGGGAGAGGAGAAGAGCAAAGGGAGCGATAAAATTACAAATATGAACAGGAGTGCTTTAGGGTTGGGAGAGGGGAAGAGCAAAGGGAGCAAGTCAGGGTGATGTAGAAGGGAGTGGGAGATGAGGAAAAGTGGGGCTCAGTCTGGGAAGGCCTCTTGGAGGAGACGTGCCTTCAATAAGGCTTGGAAGCAGGAAAGAGTGGCTGTCGGATTAGAGGAGGGAGGGTGTTCCAGGACAGAGGCAGGACGTGGTTTAGGGGTTGGTGGCGAGACAGGTGACACCGAGGCACAGTGAGAATTCAGTATTCATAGAGCGCTTACTGTGTGCAGAGCACTGTGCTAAGTGCTTTGACTCAAGCTCACCCGAACAAGCCAGCTGATTCCTGAGAAACTTGCTTCCAGAGAAGCAGGAATAGCAAATTCCTTAGCTTTCCTCCTCTGCTCCACAGCGTTTTCCCCCTCCCAACCTGGAGACCCCAATCCCGGCAAGGGCAGGATACACCACATCACGCCCACTCACAGGGGGACCAAAACAGAGTTGACCAAGCCCACCCGAGACCACCCAACTGCACACTCTACCGCTTCCCGGGGGGTCACTTCAAAGGAAGAGCCCCGAGTTCCTCTTGGATCCAGCGACCCCATGCCCAGGTGCTGACCAGACCTCCTTTCCCTCCCCTTCCCCTTTCTGGGAACTCCCCCCACCTTGCCCTTATGTTCTCCCTCCCTCGTACCCCCACCCCTCACCTTATTTCTTAATTCCTCTCCCGGGCACCCTCGCCATCTCCCCTCTCCCATATCCACCCTCGCCTTTATTTATTTCCCCTCTCCCCTCTCCCTTCCCGGGGGTCGGAGCAGTCGCCCCCCGACTCCGCATCCTTTCCTTGGGCGGACACCATCCCGGACGCCGAAATTGACCGATTCCAGCCGAGGCCTGACTCTGGCTGTTCGCCCCGTGACACCGGTGCTGATCAGCGGGTCCCGCCGGGTGGATTCTCTCTCTGCTCCCAGGTCTCAGGGCCCAAACCTCCGAATCCTGACTCCGTGCTTTGTGGGGCTTTTTCTGCTGGCGGGTGTGGCGGTGACCGTGCTGGTCACCCTCGCCCAGAACCGGAATAGAGGTGAGACTGGGATGACCCTGTGGGGCCTGTGGACTGGGGTTGGGCCTGCCAAGGCTGGGGACAGAGGCGGGGGTCTCTTGGGGGCCAAGACTGGGGACAAGGCCTAGACGCTGACGGGCGAAGCTTTGTCCATTATTATTTCTGGACAAAAAAAACAACAACAACAGTGAAATCGATTCCATTTTCCTTGACCACCGTGAAAGGAAGGGCAGGACTTTTTTCCACAAGTGATGACCCCTTCCCAGTGGTCAGGAACAGGGTTGGGACCCCAAATCCTCTCACGGTTTAATCCCGCTTGTCGTGCCTTGTGGAAGGACGATGGGGATGAGAGATTCTGAATCGGAAATCTCCCCCCCCGACCCCAATTCCCTTCTTCTTAGACCCCCCCCCCCCCACCCCGTCTTAGATTCCCACTCTGCATCCCTTGGACCTCCCTCTTCCTTTTGGGATCCTCCCTCCTTTCGGGGAGCCTCGGAGAGCCCCACCCGCCTCTTCCCACGCTCCTTTCCGAGTCCGGGCTCTGACTAGCTCCTTTCTTGGTTTCTCTCAGCCAGCCTAGGAGTGAAGGCCGCGGAGCCCACAGGGAGCTTGTGGAGTCACTTCACACATTCTGTAAGTGGGATGCCCCAAAGTTTTCCTGTGCGGGGAGGTTTCTGGGGTGCTCTGGGGTGAGGGGGGGTGATGGGTGGCTCCCCTTCTCTGGGCCTCATTTTCCACAATAAGATGGAGTGACGCCCTTCTCCTGTAGCACCTCACATCCCTCCAGGACACTGAGGTGAAGATGGGCAGGGGTTCTGAGCTCCTTGGGAGAAAGGAACCTGCCAAATCCGAAACACTGCGGTGGGGTCTGCCTGATTGGGGCGCACCTGGGGACTCTCCATGCCATTTTGTTCAGGGAGAAGGATCAGGGGACCAAGACACATAATAATAATAATTAATAATAATAATGATGGTATTTGTTAAGCGCTTACTATGTGCCAAGCCCCGTTCTAAGCTCTGGGGTAGATACAAGGTAATCAGGTTGTCCCAAGTGGGGCTCACAGTCTTCATCCCTATTTTTACAGATGAGGTCACTGAGGCACAGAGAAGTGAAGTGGCTTGCCCACATGATTAGCGAACCCCTGCCTCAGGCGGGGTCAGGGGATGGCACCCTGCAGACCCAGAACTGAGGTCTGTTTGAGTGGGTTGTGAGCCGTGAGGATGGGGCTTCGAAGCCCAGGGTTCAAGGCTCCCTCCCGGCCTCGGGTCCCAATGTGGGGAAGGGCAACTTTTCAGGGCGCACACACACACACACATACACACCCCCGAGCTGTTTCGAGATCTCCGGAGGCAGGGGGAGTCAGGAAAGTGGAGCCTCTTGGGACTTATCTGCTGCACGACCTCCTCCTTTTCCCTCCTCTCCCTTCCCCCTCCAATCTCTGCCCTTCCCTTCTCTTCCTCCTCCCTCCTGTCCTGACGCCAGAAGAGGAAAAAGGGTGCGGGGCCGCCAAGGTTGGGCTTTTCAGAGGCCCTGGCGGCTCCGAGGCGCTAGGAAGCAGCTGATGTTCTCTCAGGAAGTTCCCAAGGCCGAAGACCTCATCCAGACTGGGGGAGAGGTCGCATCAACCCCAGCCAAGGGAGAATGCTGTTCCCCGGCAGGCTGGCCGGCCGGCCACGAGCCCACCCAACCACGGAAACCTGGGGCCGGAGACTACGCTGTAGCCCCCTCCTCTCTCCTTCGACTCTTTAGGAGAAGGAGAAAGAAGTGTCGAGGGGAAGGAGAAAGAGGAGGGGAAGGAAGGAGAAGATGAGGACCGCCTGCTGAGGACAGAACCGTGAACTAGGCATTTAGGATCAGTGATCTGTGGGTGCCCGTTAGCTGGCGAGACTGATTGTTGCCCTGAGGGCACCTGTGGACTACCTAGACTGATCGGGTGCCTTACGGGTGCCAGTGGGCTGGCTAGACTGTCCAATGCCCTGCAGGCGCCTATGGACTGGCTAGACTGACCAGTCCCCCGCTGGAGACTGTGGGCTGACTAGACTGATTAGTGCCCTGCGGGTACCTGTGGACTGGCTAAACTGGCCAGTGCAGCAAAGCCATTGGCAACCTGCCACTCCCAGGATGTGTTGCAAGCTGGAATGCAGAATAAGGGACTCCTCCAAAATGGGCAGTGAGAGGGGAGGGGAGGGGACGGAGAGCTGTCCCTTCCGTGGTTCCTGCTCCCCTGGGCGCCTGTCTCCAGGCCATTAGCCACCCCCCCAACCGTTTCCATCCCCATCTCCCGCTCTGAATACCCCACTCTGTTCCAGACCCTGCCGCAAGGTGTGGGGGCCGAGCTCACATTGACCAGCCTCTCCAAGGGCCCCGAATCGGTCGGAACTGATGCCGGCGCCGAGAGCCCCGATACGGGCTACACCGAGATCCGGCACTGGAGCCAGACAGACAGCCTGCCAGACCCTACAGCCGCTGGAGTGTCCAGCGCCCACACCCTGCCATAACTCCCTGGCTTCCTCTCTCATTCACGCGGCCTCCAGCCTCTCCGGCCTGGGAGTCCGGCGGCATCAGACCTAACCCGCCCCTCACCTCAAGCAGTTTTTGACAGGCCCAGAGGAGACTGGCCTCCCCTTCTTGCCCCTTCCAGGTTGCCCAGCGGCCTCTGCTGCCCCAAAGATAGCACCCAGAGGCAGGAGTGAGCCCCTGCTCATTCCCTCAGCCCCCTTCCCTAATGTCCCACGCCCCCCACAACCTTCTTGTTCCCGTTCCCCTGTTCCCACCCCCAACATGGCTCCATTCCCCCCATCCCCTGGCCTGTTTCCCCTCCCCTCACAGACAGCCAAATACACTGCTTGCTGCTTGGACTGGCTGAATGACTTTGTTCTGCTATTCTGGGGTGTGATGGGGTTGTTCCCCGGTTTTCTAGGGTACCAGGGCCCAGGGGGCCGACACCAGTCAGCTCTTGAGGTACCCTTAGGCCACCCCTCCCACCCTTGATCTCTCCACTTCCTCCTCTGGGATACTGAGAGTGAGAGAGCGGAATCATTGGCCCAGCCCAGGGGGTCACTCCAACCCAGAAAGGGAGTTTGTCCTCTAACTATAAAGGCGTTGGGTAATGGGAGTCAAAGTACCTTCCGTCTCAACCCGGATAAGGTCCTGCCACCCCCTTCTGTGCCAGAGGGGTAGAGAGAGGGACGAGAGTGAGAAGACATGCTGCCTCCCTCACTTTGTCTTGGATCGAAGTCCGAGTGGAGGCTGATCACTCCTGCCAGCTCAACTTGAACCTGCAGAGATGCTGACCCATAAAGAAGGTCCAGTCGCCCCCAGCTCTCCAACAGGCTTGGGAGCAACTTCCTTACGAGAAGGCTGCTGCACCTTAGGTGGATTTGGGCTTGAATCTTAATCCAGGTGGATTCTACAATCTGGAGGAGAAGGGGCAGCAGCATGGCTAGTGGAAAGAGCCCGGACCTGAGATTCAGCGAACCTGGGTTCTATTCCCAGCTCCCCCACGTGTCTGCTGTGTGACCTTAAGCAAATCACTTAGCTTCTCTGTGCCTGTTACCTCATCTGTAAAATGGGATTAAGACTGTGAGCCTCATAAGTGACAGGGACTGTGGGCATCCTGATGTACCCCAGTGTTTAGACAGTGCCCGACACATAGTAAGCACCTACTAAGTACCATTAAAAAGAAGCAGCATGGCTCAGTGGAAAGAGCACGGGTTTTGGAGTCGGAGGTCATGGGTTTGAATCCCGGCCCTGCCAATTGCCAGCTGTGTGACTTTGGGCAAGTCACTTAACTTCTCTGGGCCTCAGTTACCTCATCTGTAAATGGGGATTAAGACTGTGAGTCCCCTGTGGGACAACCTGATCACCTTGTAACCTCCCCAGCGCTTAGAACAGTGCTTTGCACATAGTAAGCGCTTAATAAATGCCATTATTATTATTATTATTAAGAAAAAAAAGAATGAGGATGGAGGGGGATGGCAGGTTGTGGAGTTTGGCTTTTTGGGCTTCTCTCCTATTGCAGTGAGTTGGGCAGAACATTATACTGTGTGCAGAGCACTGTCCTGGGCACCTAGGCCTGCTGTTGCTGGGCTCCTGCTGTGCTGAAGTCTTGGGAACATTTAGCAGAAGTAAGAGAAACAGTCCTTAGCTTTGAGGGATACCAAGACTCCCGTCTTGTGGTTCCTTGGCTTTTACCCACCTTAACGCTCTCTCCCCCACCCCACCCACTCCACTCTGCTTCCTCTTTCTCAAGGGGAATGGTATACAGACTTTTTTGTTCCTATGACATCTCCCAGGCTACCTTCAGACAGGCAGGCCACGTCAGATTTGCAGCTTGCTCTGTGCTAGGCAGCTGACTTAAGGTCAGTCAGTCAATCATATTTATTGAGCACTTACAGTGTGCAGAGCACTGTATTAAGTGCTTGGGAGAGTACAATATAACAATTTAACAGTTGCGGGTCCCCCTTTTTTTTAAGTGGCATTTATTAAGCGCTTAATATGTGCAAAGCACTGTTCTAAGCACTGGGGATGTTACAAAGTGATCAAGTTGTCCCAAGGGGGGCTCACAGCCTTAATCCCCATTTTACAGATGAAGGAACTGAGGCACAGAGAAGTTAAGTGACTTGCCCAAAGTCACACAGCTGACAATTGGCAGAGCCGGGATTTGAACCCATGACCTCTGACTCCAGAGCCCGGGCTCTTTCCACTGAGCCACGTTCTATTCTCCATCTACACCCACTTCCTTGGAGAACTCATTTGCTCGCGTGGCTCCGCACACAGTAGGCGCTCAATAAATATGATTGAATGAATGGCTACAATTATCACTTCTATGCGGATGACACCAAAATCTCTATCTCCAAACCTGATATTTCTCCATCTCTGCAGTCTCGCATTTCTTCCTGCCTTCAAGACATCTCTACTTGGATGTCCTCCCGTCACCTCAAACCTCTAGTGCTAACCTTCTCACTGTACCTCCACCTCGTCTTTCTCGCCGCCGATCTCTCACCCACATCCTGCCTCTGGCCTGGAATGCCCTCTCTCCTCAGCACTTATGCACATATCTGTAATTTATTTATTTAGTCATAATGTCTGTCTCCCCCTCTAGACTGTGAGCTCGTTGTAGGCAGGGTATGTGTCTGTTTATTGTTATATTGTAATAATAATAATGGCATTTATTAAGCTCTTACTATGTGCAAAGCACTGTTCTAAGCGCTGGGGAGGTTGCAAGGTGATCAGGTTGTCCCACGGGAGGCTCACAGTTTCATCCCCATTTTACAGATGAGCGAACTGAGGCACAGAGAAGTTAAGTAACCTGCCCAAAGTCACACAGCTGACAGTTGGCGGAGCCGGGGTTTGAACCCATGACCTCTGACTCCAAAACCCAGGCTCTTTCCACTGAGCCACGCTGCTTCTCTGCAATTGTACTCTCCCAAGTGCTTAGTACAGTGCTTTGCACACAGTAAGCAGTCAAAAAATATGATTGAATGAATGACTGAGTAATCCCCATTTTACAGATAAGGTAACTGAGGTCTAGAGAAGTGAAGTCAGTCAAATGTAGTTATCTTGCATTTATCGTGTGCAGAGCACTTTACTAAGCGCTTGGGAGAGTACAATATAACAATATAACAGACATATTCCCCGCCCACAACAAGCTTACAGACTAGAGGGAAGTGAAAAGACTTGCCCAAGGTCACACAGCAGACACTTGACAGAGACAGGATTAGAACCCAGGTCCTCTGGTTCCCAGTCCCACGCTCTTTCCACTCTAATAATAATAATGATGGTATTTGTTAAGCCCTTACTATGTGCCAAGCACCCGGGTAAAGACAGGGTAATCAGCTTGTCCCACGTGGGGCTCACAGTTCTAGTCCCCATTTTATAGATGAGGTAACTGAGGCCCAGAGAAGTGAAGTGACTTGCCCAAAGTCACACAGCTGACAATTGGCGGAGCCGGGGTGAACCCATGATCTCTGACTCCAAAGCCTGGGCTCTTTCCACTGAACCACACTGCTTCTCAGTAGTAATAATAATAATGATGGCATTTATTAAGCGCTTGATATGTGCAAAGCACTGTTCTAAGCGCTGGGGAGGATACAAGGTAATCAGGTTGTCCCACAGGGGACTCACAGTCTTCATCTCCATTTTAGTAGTAGTAATAGCATTTGTTAAGCGCTTACTATGTGCACAGCACTGTTCTAAGCGCTGGGTGGGGGGGATACAAGGTGATCAAGTTGCCCCACGTGGGGCTCACAGTCTTAATCCCCATTTTACAGATGAGGTAACTGAGGCACAGAGAAGTGACTTGCCCAAAGTCACACAGCTGGCAATTGGCGGAGCCGGGATTTGAACCCATGACCTCTGACTCCAAAACCCGGGCTCTTGTCACTGAGCCACGCTGCTTCTCATTCATTCATTCAATCGTATTCATTGAGCGCTTAATCCCCATTTTACAGATGAGGTCACTAAGGCCCGGAGAAGTGATAATAAAAATGCCGTCATTATTACCGGGCGGCTCTCTCCGAAGCGCTTGGGACAATGCTTTGCGCTCGGGAAATACGGTTGAATTGAGGGGTTTTTTTTTCAATCGTATTTATTGAGCGCTTACTGTGCGCGGAGCACTGTTCTAAGCGCTTGGGAAGTCCAAGCTGGCAACATCTAGAGACGGTCCCTACCCAACAGCGGGCTCACAGGCTAGAAGGGGGAGACAGGGGACAAAACAAAACATCATCATCATCATCAATCGTATTTATTGAGCGCTTACTATGTGCAGAGCACTGTACTAAGCGCTTGGGAAGTACAAATTGGCAACATATAGACACAGTCCTTACCCAACAGCGGGCTCACAGTCTAAAAGGGGGAGACAGAGAACAAAGCCCAACATACTACCAAAATAAAATAAATAGAATAGATATTTATATATGTTGCCAATTTGTACTTCCCAAGCGCTTAGTACAGTGCTCTGCGCATAGTAAGCGCTCAATAAATACGATTGATGATGATGATGATATGTACAAGTAAAATAAATATGTACAAACATATATCCATATATCCAGGTGCTGTGGGGAAGGGAAGGAGGTGAGATGGGGGGGATGGAGAGGGGGACGAGGGGGAGAGGAAGGAAGGGGCTCAGTCTGGGGAACATATTAACCAAATAAAAGAAATAGAATAAATCTGTACAAATAAAATAAATATTTGATGACATTTGATTTTATTGAGCGCTTAGTACAGTGCTCCGCACACAGTAAGCGCTCAATAAATACGATTGATGATGACAGGGCCTCCCGCCCTCGGCTCCCCTCACGGCCCTCGGGGGGCGGGGCCTGGAGGGGCGGGGGCCGCCATTGGCTGTCGCCGCGAGGGGGGCGGGGCCTGAGACGGCCCCGCCCCCTCGACGCGCTCCCCTGCGCGCGCGCCCCCGCGGCCGGGGTGCCGCGGCGCGCGGCGTCGGGAGCGGCGCGGGGGCGCGCGAAGATGGCGAGTGCGCGGCTGCCGAAGCTGGCCCGGCGCTACAGGCTGGTCATCGCCACGGCCTTGGCCATCCTGCTGCTGCAGGGCCTGGTGGTGTGGAGCTTCAGCAGCCTGGAGGAGGAGGAGGAGGAGGAGCCGGGGGAGGTGAAGGTCGGGAGTGCCATCATCATTATTATTATTATTAAGGAGCGATACCCAGGAAGGCGTGGGGCCTTGTCGGGGGAGACCAGACCCCCTAGACGACGGCTGAAGAAGGATGGGGGCAGGAGAGGGGGAGATCTTGGCGGCCCAGGCGGTGGGCCTGATGAACTGGGAGAAGAGGCGAGGGAGGTGGGAGCCGGTGGGAAACGGGAAGGTCAGGTTACAGGTGGGAAGGAACAGGGAGCCTTGCTGCAGAGAGGCTGGAGGGAGGGAGGGAGGTGGGGAGAAAGTGGGCCCAGGGGCGTGGAACCGGGGGCCGGACTTGTGTAAGTCTGGGGGCTTTTCGACTGTGAGCCCACTGTTGGGTAGGGACTGTCTCTATACGTTGCCAACTTGTACTTCCCAAGCGCTTAGTCCAGTGCTCTGCCCATAGTAAGCGCTCAGTAAATACGATTGATTGATTGGGGGCAAGGCTGAGTGGCTGCCCCTGGACCCGGGGAAGGAGGTGCCCACGTGCCTGCCAGGGTGGTGAGGCGGAGGATGCTGTGCTCCGCCCCCCCCAACCCATCCCCTAGGAGGGCTGGTTGGGGCAGGCCCTCTCGCTTGGCTAGTGATCCTCCAGGGGAGAGTGTCCACTTTCCCGGCTCTCTAGGGAGGACGTTCCTGCCGTGACTGGTGGTGGGGTGGGAGCTTACGGGAGAGGGAGTGGACTCTTGACCACGCAACTGGGAGGTGATGGGCAGATGAGAAGCCTCTGGACAGAGGGGGCACACCCAATGTGGAGAGCCGGACTCCAGGCTCCTGACCGGCGAAGGGCGGGTTATCCCATTCCCTCTGCAGGTTGAGTGACCAGTGCGGGCTTAGAGGGTGGGGGCCGAGGAGGTCAAACCAGACACCGGGGCCTGGGCTTCTGCTCCTTGACCTCCCACCTCGAACCCAGTCTTTCAGACCCAAGCCCGGGGGTCCCAGCCAATTTGGCTCTGACCTCTGCATGCAGAGGCCTTTGGGGGCAAGGGAATGGCGCCTGCCATACAAGTGTTGGAGGGTCACCAAATCTTGCTTTGTCAACCAGATGCCTCCAATTTTCTGTCCATTCCAAGTGGCTGTGCTAGTCTTCTTTGAGGGTGTTGGCTCCTTAGTATTGTAGGCCGGGGTGTCCTAAACCCTCCCACTCTGGCCTCCTAAGGAGGGGGCTAAGCTTTGAAAGCGTGAGGGCTGGTGTTTTTGAAGAGGCTGAGCCGGGGACTGGTGGCTTAGAAGGACAAAGTCTCTTGCAAGGATTGGGCCACAGGCTTGGCTGAGTGCTCAGGTTGAGATGCAGGACTTCTGGGCAGGAGGTAACTGGGCAGGAGGGGCAAGCAGCATGGCTCAGTGGAAAGGGCATGGGCTTTGGAGTCAGAGGTCATGGGTTCAAATCCCGGCTCCGCCACTTGTCAGCTGTGTGACTTTGGGCAAGTCACTTAACTTCTCTGGGCCTCAGTTACCTCACCTGGAAAATGGGGATTAAGATTGTGAGCCCTCCGTGGGACAACCTGATCACCTTGTAACCTCCCCAGCGCTTAGAACAGTGCTTTGCACATAGTAAGCGCTTAATAAATGCCATTAAAAGAAAAAAACTGACCCTGTCGCAGTGGCTTGTGGGTAGGATCGGACCGGTGCCCGCTTTCCTTTGCAGAAGGGGCGCCAGTGGAAGCCGCGTCTGCCAGACCCCGGCCTGGGCTCCAAGGACCCGGACAGCTCGGCCGGGCGCAGGGGCGGGGCGGGCCGGAAGCACGGACGCTGGCGGGGCCGCACCGAACACCCCGGCGTTCACGTGGCCAAGCTGGCGAGGGCGGTGACCAGCCAGCACCGAGTTGGGCGGCGCCCCTCTGTGCCCGCACCAGAGCCGTCCGCCCGCCGGAACCTCAGCGCCAGGGCCGCGCAGCTGGCGGGCGGCTTCCAGCACGGGGACACGGGTAGCGTGGAGGGGGCCCCGCTGCCCACCGAGAGCGGCTTCACCCCCAAGTGCGAGATCGTGGGCAAAGACGCCCTCTCGGCCCTGGCCCGGGCCAGCACCAAGCAGTGCCAGCAGGAGATTGCCAATGTGGTGTGTCTGCACCAGGCGGGGGGCCTCATGCCCCGGGCGGTGCCCCGTCACTGTCAACTCTCCGGTGAGTGTCCGGGCAGGATCCCTACCACATGGCACTTCTGCCCAAAGCAGCAGCTGCTGGCTCGTGGGGTTGGTGGTGGGTGGGTGGGTATAGGTGGGGCAGGGTGGGGGCGAGGAAAAGACTCCAATTCAGGGCTTAGCAGAGGAAGAGGTTGAAGTGCTAGCAGTCAGAGGGATTCCCCACCCCGGCTAGGGGAAGGTGAACCCTGGAGGGCACGTGTGTGGATCTGGATTTTACGTTTGGTTCCAGGTTCTGACCTGGAGGCAGGGGAGCAAATGAGACTACAGGACTGTTGGTTTGGGGGATTCAGGCTGTAGTTCTGGGGGTCTGGGTTACCCTTGGCCCCAGCCCCAAGTTCGCCCTGCTTGTCCCCTCTGATGTTGTCCCTCGAGGCATTAGAATCCCCACACACTCTCGCATGACTGCACACCCACACCTCCACACCCACGCATGCGACATGCAGTCCCTGGGGGCAGATTGGCTGCCCGTTTGTGACCCGGGACCAGGATCTGGCTGAGAGCTGTACTCTGCCCACAGGGAAGACGGGCCCGGTCATCCAGTGGGATGAGAGCCGGGCCCAGGAGCTGCCGTCTCCCAAGGGGCCACCCGTGCGCATCGCCTACATGCTGGTCGTGCACGGCCGGGCTGCGCGCCAGCTCAAACGCCTCCTCAAGGCCGTCTACCATCAGCAGCACTACTTTTACATCCATGTGGACAAGGTGCCGTGGGTGGGCGTGCGGGCTGGGTGGGCAAAGGTGGGGAGCGGGACGATGGGCGGGGACAAGGATGGGGAGTGGGAGGAGAGATGGACCGCTTCCATCATCATTTTCAGCTGGCCACGTATAAGCCTCTGCTGCATGCTAGGCGCTGCACCGAATGTTTGGGAGAGTACAACTTTAGCAAGACACACGGACCCTGCCCTCAAGGAATTTAAGGCTCATTAATTCAGTGATGTTTACCGAGGGCCTTTGATATGCAGACCACTGTACAGCGCACTGGGAGAAAATTCAGGGCTGATATTTAGATCGGGTCCCTGGTCCCCCCCCAAAAACTCACAATTTAAGAAGGTAGGAAGTAGGTGGTGATGGAAAGATGAAACACTTGGATGAGGTCAGTGGGAAATAGAGCCAGAGTGTCTCAGGCTGAGCTGTTCAGAGTCCCACAGTCATGGCCGCGGCCACAGCCAACCCCAACGTCGTACGGTCTGGCGGGGAGATCCAGGGCAAACTTACCGGTGGTGCAGGCGGGGGTGGCCGCGAGTGCTGGGTGGTCTGGGTGGGAGGGGCTGATAGGTCAATGCCAGGGGGTGGTGGGATCGGGCCTTGGTTCCCAGGCCTGGACCAGGCCCCTGGGAGTGGGGAGGCTTCTGGAGGAGTGTAGTTGGACATGTCCCCCTTCATCTCTGTCCCCCTGCAGCGCTCCAACTACCTGCACCGGGAGGTGGTGGAGCTGGCCCAGGCCTATCCCAACGTGCGGGTGACCCCCTGGCGCATGGTCACCATCTGGGGTGGGGCCAGCCTCCTGAAGATGTACCTGCGCAGCATGAGAGACCTGCTGGAGGCCCCTGGCTGGGCCTGGGACTATTACATCAACCTCAGCGCTACTGATTACCCCACCAGGTATGGAGCAGACCACTCTTGAGTTCTAGAGGACCATCCCCACCCCCCAATTTCCACGTGTGTCTCTCCTCCCCCAGGACCAATGATGAGCTGGTAACATTCCTGACCAGGCACCGAGACAAGAACTTCCTCAAGTCACACGGTCGGGACAACAGCAGGTGAAGCAGGGCCCCGACATTGGGAATGTGAGGACGTGGAAGTCCTCTCTCCCTCTCCCCACCAGACCTCTCCCCAGGGGAGATGGGCTCGTCAGCACCCCATCTGCCGTTGTTCCCTCCATCCGCCGTTGCTCTCTCCGAACGGCAGCCGGGGGGCGAATCTGGTGGTGTCTTGGGGGGGGTCCCGGCCCCGTGCCGAGGAGGACCCCACGCTCCTAGTCTGAGCCCCGCCCCCGCGCCCCACAGGTTCATCAAGAAACAGGGCCTGGACCGGCTGTTCCACGAATGTGACTCTCACATGTGGCGTCTGGGGGAGCGGCAGATCCCCGAAGGCATCGTGGTGGACGGGGGCTCCGACTGGTTCTCCCTGACGCGCAGCTTCGTGGAGTATGTGGTCTACACCCGCGACCCCCTCGTGGCCCAGCTGCGCCAGTTCTACACCTACACCCTCCTCCCGGCGGAGGTGGGGCCCCAGGGGGGGTGGGGCGGGGGGCAGGGGAGGACGGAGCTGGGGGTCCGGGCTCAGTGGCTCACTCGTCTTCCCTCTTGCACGCTCCTCCCGCCCCAGTCCTTCTTCCACACGGTCCTGGAGAACAGCCACGCCTGTGACACGCTGGTGGACAACAACCTGCGTGTGACCAACTGGAACCGCAAGCTGGGCTGCAAGTGCCAGTACAAGCACATTGTGGACTGGTGCGGCTGCTCCCCCAATGACTTCAAGCCACAGGATTTTCTGCGGTTGCAGGTGAGCGGCCCCCTCCCTCTGTCCCTTCCGCCCCTTGCTCCTCCCCCCCGCCCCCCACCAGCTCTGCCCGCAGTGGACGCCCAGTAGAGTGCTCTGCATACCTAGTGGAGGCCCACTGTAGCACCCAGTACAGTCCCCTGCACACAGCACACACCTGGTACAGTGCGCAGCACTCAATAGGCACCCGGCACAATGCTCTGGACCCAGTAGACTCCAGGCACTGTGCCCCCAGAGGGAGCCTAGTACAGTGCTCTGCTATCTCCGTGCTCTGGATCCATCCCTTGCTTCCAGCAACTGTCCAGACCCACCTTCTTTGCCCGGAAGTTCGAATCTACGGTGAACCAGGAGGTGCTGGAGATTCTGGACTCTCACCTGTACGGCAGTTACCCCCCCGGCACGCCAGCCCTCAAGGCGTATTGGGAGAACGTCTATGACCGGGCAGAGGGGCTTGGGGGCCTCAGCGATGTCGCCCTCACTGCCTATACTTCCTTCGTCCGCCTTGGCCTGCGCCACCTTACCAGCCCTGGCCCCCAGCCTGCCGATCAGCTCTGCAGGTGGGACTCTGGCCCTCTCCTCCCGGCCCAGTGATCTCTTTGCCCCCACCCATCCCCTTTTTGGCTCTTCCTCGCCCCTCCTTACCCCCGGCATTTTCCTCCTCACTTCCCTTGCCTCCTCTCTGGCCCCCCACTCCCCTCACTGCCCAATCTTGACAGCCTTTCGTCTCCCCCAACTCTCCTAGGTTTGAGCCTCGGGACTTTCCATCCAGAGTGCACCTGTATTTCTACGATGACCGTTTCCAGGGCTACCTGGTGACCCAGGAGGTGCAGCACTTTGGGTCGGGACAGGCTGAATCCCTGGAGATGTGGCTGATGCCCCAGGGAGCCAGGAAGCTAACAGGGCACAACGGCCAGGCCAACCGGCTGCAGAGCTTGGAGGTGGGTGGAGTGGGCAAGGCCCCTAGCTGGGCACAGCCGGGGACGGGGGGATCCACCTGGTTCAGGCGGATTGTTGGCTGTGGGGGCCATGTCTGTCCAGCTCTGGCCATTGCCCTGGGTCGGATCGGGGGCGGATCCTGGGAGAGGGCTTTTCTCCCTGGGAGAGGACTTCCCTCCCTGGGAGAGGACGCCTAGTGATCACATAAAGGGTGCCTCTCCTCAGGATCCCTCAGACTTGTCTCTCGAGTTTCTCCTGGGGTCTCTGATCGGCTTTTTGTGTCATCTCTCTCTCTCTCCCCCCCCACCCTTCAAAACTTCAGGCCTTGTGGGTTCGAGGAATGCTGGGAGTGTTCATGTGGGTTTGAGGGGGTCCCAGCCCGTGTGATGGGGGTAAGGTGGATGTTTGGGAGTCCTGGTGGTATCATGGGTGGGGCTGCCCAGCAGGGTCACGGCCTACCTATGCCAACGCCTCCTTCCCGGCAGGTGGGCACCGAGTGGGACCCCAAGGAGCGGATATTCCGGAACTTTGGGGGGCTGCTGGGACCATTGGACGAGCTGATGGCCGTGCAGCACTGGGCCCGGGGCCCCAACCTGACCGTCACACTGGTCTGGATCGATCCGGCCTACGTCATCGCCACCTCCTACGATATCACGGTGGACACGGAGGCCGAGTTCACGCAGTACAAGCCGCCCCTGCGCCGGCCCCTGCGGCCAGGGACCTGGACCGTCCGCCTGCTGCAGTTCTGGGAGCCCCTGGGCGAGACGCAGTTCCTGGTGCTGCCTCTCACTTTCAACCACAGACTACCTCTCAGGAAAGGTAACCGGGCTCCCCTCTCCCCCACCCTGCGGCCAAGCAGGCTTGCCTCCAGGTCGTTCGCCTATTCCTTGGCTCTGTGGTTCCAAGGGGCTGCCGTCAGGCTACGCCTCGGCTCCTCTGTGAGACCAATCCCAGCTCAAGGCCCACCCTGATACCCGATTCCGTTTGCGGAGACAGGCTGGGAGACGTTTGCGGAGACAGGCTGGGAGACGACAAAGTTCCCTGTTGCTGGGGGGTGGAGTGGGGTTCCCTCCCCAGCTTTTGGGAGAGGAGGGGGTGAGAGATGGACTTGCAGATGGAGAGACTCACCCATCCTGAGCTCAGGCAGGAACCTGGCAGTGGACGAGGACGGGGGTGGCACCCCCGGGGTGGGGGCCGGGGAGTGGAGGGCTCCCCAGCTGGCGTGGGAACTGAAGGAAGACCCTCCCCACCAGATGACGGGAGGTGGTTGCACGCCGGCCCCCCTAACAGCGAGTACATGGAGCAGAGCTTCCAAGGCCTGAACAGCGTCCTGAACCTGCCCCGGCCCGGCCCGGCGGAGGAAGCTGCCCGGCGGCGGGCGGAGCTGGCCGGTCCCGCTCTGGAGGACTGGACGGACAGCAGCTTGGGTGGCTTTTGGTCGGTGGCCGGCGTGTGTGGCCCAGACGTCTCCGGCTGCCCCGCCCTGGAGCCCTGCAGCCGGACCCGTTGGAGCTCCCTGTCCCCTGACCCCAAGTCCGAACTGGGTCCGGTCAAAGCCGATGGCCGGCTCAGGTAGCAGGGGGCGGGGCCCGGAGCCCCGGGGTGTAGCACCTTAGAGACGGATGGCGCGGGAACGGACGGGCGACGGGGGCTTTCTGCCTCCAGAGCTGATTAGGCTCCGCTGGGTTCTGGCGGGCTGAAGCCTGGGCTCAGGAGTGGGCGGCCGGAGGCCACGGCTCTCTGGAGCTGAAGGCCAAACCAGCGGGCACCGGGGGTGCACCGGCAGAGTCTGCCCCTGTTCCTTGAAGTTGGGCATACCGGACACCGGGCTAGGGCTACGGTGCCCACCCCGAAGCCACCACCCCCAGACCCTCCCCGAGCTGTCCCTGGTTTGACTGGGGAGGTTGGGGAAGAAGGGCGAGATCCAGGCAGATCAGCCCACAGGGACCCTGGGCCTGGCTCAGGAGTTGGGGGAGGAGGTGCAGAACAGACAGTGGAATCTGGGGGACCGCGGGCTCCGGTCGTGACCCTGGCCCCGGGAGCTGTCACAGCTGCTTGAGAAGGGAGGGCATGGAGAGGTGCACAAGGGGTCCTTGCGTCTCCCTCCCGTGACACCACCCACTCACCAGAATAGAGGACAGGAGCGGGGGTGGTATCTCACCCCTCCTCCATGGCAATCTCATCCCAACATGTCCCTTCAGCATCAGGTGAGTGTCCTCGAGGATCTTTCGGGGCGGGCAGCGTGGCCCTGAGTGCCCTCTCAACCCCATTAGTGGTCCGGGGCAGTAGGCAAAAATGCGGGTGCCGTCCTCGGCCGGTCCCTGGGTCTTGCCAGTCCCTGGGTGGCAGAGCTGGGGGCAGGGGCCCGAGCCCCGCAGATGGTCCATTTGGCATTAAAAGGGGCCACGACAGCGGCGAGAGGCTGGGACGTGACCCCTGTGCACTGGAGAAGGGGGTTTAGTTCTTGAATATGCAAAAGCAGAAATATATCTTTATCTCTAGAGCTGAGAATCTGTGTCCTCCCTGATGTCAGTGGTGGGGGCTAGGAGGGCCGAGTCCTTGGTTTCCTGTCCTAAGCCCCACCCCTCTGGCCCCGTTCTGCTAGGGATGTTGAAACCTCCCCACCAGGTTGGAGGCAGCTGAAGCTGATAAGCACCTAGATGACAGCCTTCTCCCTCAAGCCCCTACTCCTGGCGGACCCCAGCCTGAGCTGAGCCCCCAGGGTCGGGCCAGAGGGCGTTTGGCCCATGGGCTGACGAGCCTGCGGGCTTGCTCGCCCTCTCCCTCCCTTGAGGCCTTGGACTCCACCTCTTCCACTCCCACTGGACTTGGGACCCAGAGCCAGGGCTCTCTGCCCGGCGCAGGGCCGGGGGCCAGGAGGAGTCGAACCCCTGGCGGGTGGAGGCTGCGGAAGCTGGCCCTGAGGTCCCTCTCCAGACCCCCGATGTGACAGAAGTGACCAGTGGTGGGAGGGGGGCCCGTGGGGGCTTTTGCAATGGCTGCGCCGGGCGGTACGATTATCTCATTGGAAAAAGAAAGTATAGGCCATGGGAGGTCGGGCCCGCTGCTTTTGTATCTGCACCGCGTGCTCCATCTCCTAGGCGACGGCAGGCCCCGCGCTCCGTCGGGTTAGCCGGCCTCCTGTCCGCTTGGGGCCAATAGGGGCTGAGACGCCGGCCAATGGGCTGGGGGAGGGACCGTGGATACTGTGGGGCGGGGGAGATGGGGGAAGCAAGGGGGCAAAGATCCAGTCCCAGGAGAACTGGGAAGGCTGTGGAGCTGCTACCTTGGCCGGGTCCCGCGTGGCCCAGGCGGGCAGAGGAGGCCTTCAGGCGGAGGTTCGATCTGCAGGGGGCCACGTGAAGCAGGGTCCACGTTGCTTCCTTTGGGAGTTGGGGCCGTGGCCAGTCTGGGCAGACCCGAGAGCACCGAACCCAGCTTCTGCAGTCCCCCAGGTCTTCTTAAAGGCGACGCCCCGAGGGCAGCAGGAGGAGGGGGCCCCAGGTAGCCCCACGCCTGGCGACCAAAGCCCAAGGTAGTCCGCGCGTAGGCCGGAGCCATCTGCTATAGTCGATGCTGTAGCTTCTGGGCTGGGAACGGGCCTGGCCCTGCCCCCTCTTCCACCCAGCGTGCTGGCAAGTGGGAGGAAAGGCCCATGCCCCCTCCCAGCTCTCCCCCCTCTGCAGCCAGCCCCGGGGCCTTCATGGACGGCAGTATCCTGGCCATCGTCATCGCCACGGGTGAGTGCCTGCTTCTCTCTTCAGTGGGCCGCTCGGTGCAGCCGCGGGGATCGTCGTCCCGGAATCCCCGGTTGCCTCCCTTCCCCGCCTCCTCTGAGATTCTGGGTCTCTGCAGCTTTTTCCCTGGGTGGGGGGGCTGGCAAGGTGACATCTTGGGGGTGGCTTGTCGGGGTTGGACAAGTGAGACCCGGCTGCTGTGTTTAGGGTCCGGTAAGGGGGTGCCCATCTCTGTCACCTTGGCTCCCTGCATGGACCCCCCAGGCCTCTCCTTCCTACCCTCTCTCTCCCCTCCCTCTCCTTCCTTACATTCCCTTCCCTTTCCCTCTCCTTTCCACCTGCTGCCTACCAAACTGTGTCCACAGGCAGAACTCTGGGCTCAGCCCTGTCCCGGAAATCAGATGGCTACTGCTGGATGGGGCTGGATGGGACTGGTCTGGGCCAGGGCATTGGGCTGGCCCTGACAGACTCAGTCAGGAGCAGCAGCTGGCGGGGTGGGGGGTAGAGAGAAGGGAGAGAGGTGGGTCTGGCCAAGGTCTGTCACCTAGGGATCCCAGTTGCAAGCAGATCCTGAGCCGGAGGAAGGGGAGAGGGGCAACCCTGGAGCAGCTTGGGTCAGCTCGGGGCCATGGTCCTCGGGCCCTGAGGAGGCCCTTGCGGCTGCTGACTGTTCCTTGCTTTCCAGTAGTTTCCTTATTTGTGTTCATTGTGGCCATCCTGCTGCTCCTTCTGCTCCTGTACCAGCGCGACCCGCAGTGCTGCCAACTCCTGTGCTCCTGCCGCTTCTTCCAGAACCCCAGTCAGTATGTGAGTATCATCTTCCCCCTCCACACACCCTCCCCCCCCCCTCCAAGCCCAAAGGGCTGGAGGGAGATGGGGCTGAGCAGGAGGAATGTAGGAAGTGGTTGATGGCAGGGAGAGGACCACTAAAATTAGAGACATTCTTTGCCTCTAGCTAGGTTTTAATCTTTTTGTGGGCAGAGAACTTTTCTGCTAACTGTGTTGTACTCACCCAGGCACGTAGTACAGTACTGTGCACGTACTAAGTGCTCAATAAGTACCCCTGATGATGATGCCAGTTGTGGAGTTCACGTGGCTCGAAGTGGGAGAGCCCCGGGGAGAGTTTGCCTTCATCCCATTTCCCAGCAACCAGTTCCTCCCTGCTCCCTACCCCAACTCTCAGGGGCCCGAGGAGTCCCGACCTGTAATCCCTGGACACCCATTAAGCGATAGTATTTATTGAGTGCCTACTGAATGCGAAACATTGTACCGCTCAGTTGGGAGAGAACAGTAATTAATAGCTTATAATCAAGCAGAGGAGACAGATACTAAAATTCTTTAAGATAGGAGGAAAAGGAAGAGCGGGTATGTACGTAAGTTACTACTCAAGAAATGGAGTGGCAAACTCAAGATATATAGAAATGCCTCGGTTGTGAGTACACAAGTATGTAGATGGCAAATAAGCGCTTGAGGTAATATAGTGGGGAGATAGGGGAAGATGAAGAATTAATCGGGGAAGGCCTCCTGGAGGATATGTGCCTTACATGGCTTTGAACATGGGGAGAGCTGTTGTCTGGCAAATGTGAAGGGGGGACCGAGGTAGGAGAGAGAGAGCGAGGCCCAGTGTGTGGGTTAACTCAGAGGACATTCCTGGCCTCCTCTATCACCACATCCTCCTCCTCCTCCCCTTTCTGGGACCTCACTGCTTGTCTCTCCGGGGTTGTCCGGATGGCCCAGCTCCACCCCAGACCCAGCTGCAGAAGTTTCTGCCTCACTCCAGGCAGGAGGGGAGAGCCTACCTTGGGGAGCCAAGACTGGGGGACAGGAGCAAGCCCCACTGGGAATTCAGTTAGCCTGCATCACAGGGGGAATTTGAGGGAGAAGTCAAACAGCCAGTGCCCAAAGCCATCCCATTCAGGTGCATCCAACCTCCAACTAGCCCAGTCCCAACCCCCTCCTGGCCTGATGTAGAGGATCTGGCAAGTATGGGGGCGGTGCAGGGTTGGTGCTCTTGGTGTTGAAAGGAGCCATAGTTAAGTGGGAGTCAGATCTGGGTGCACCTGGAGGTCCTCATTTTGGGACTTCTCCAGCTGGGGAGAATTGTAGACTCACCCAGTTGGGCCTCCAGGCTAACCAGGAAATGAAGCCACCCCCACACCCCTCCGGGCACCCAGATGCGGGGGGAATGGCCTGGACTTTTGGGGTCCCAACCCAGACTGAAGCATAGGGAGGGCTCTGGTTTCCGTTGTGGGGCTGGGGACTTCAGATGAGTATGAAAGTCGTGGTGCGGGGAGGGTCAGAGCCCAGGCTTCTGGAGTTAGTTGTCTCTTACACCTCTACCGTGGTCCTCTTCTCTATCCCCTATTCCCTTCCCCTTGGTGGGGGCCTTCTTTCTAACCATAAGACAGGCCGGGGAAGGCTTGGGGGGGCAGGGTGCAATCTTTTGGGTGAGGATGAGAGTTAAGACTGGACTCTGACCTGTGGAAACTAGTCAACTGTCCACCGCCTACGCTCTCACCCTGGGTATTCTCCCTCTCCCCACAGGACTGCCCCCCTCCCTACTTCAGCCACCACCAGAATTTGGGGGGGGTCCCACACTGGGGCCCAGCTCGCGGACAGAACTGCAGAGACCCCCCGAGGGGAGGTGAGTGCACTGGTCAGGGCCCTGGGTGAAGGGGGGGGGGCAGAATAAGGGCCCCAGGAGTGGGAGAACAGAGGGCCCTGAGCCACTGGGGGAACCCAGGCAGGGCAGGTTCCCTTAGGTGACCAGGACGCCCTGCTGGTCTCGGGGTTGTTTCCAGGGCAATGAGCCGTTCTGCGTGGGGCCGCCTCATGGCTACCAGCTCCGCCCGTGGCAGCCCCCTCGTCTGCCCAGCTACGAGAGCATTCGCAAGAAGGACCGCCAGCAGCACATCCACCAACTAATAGCCCGGCGCTTTGGGCTGTGGGCCCGTGGAGAGGTGACACCTCCTGCCCCTCCCCTCCCCCAGGCTCTATTCTCCCCAGATCTGTCGCTTAGCCCAGGGTCTCTGGGTGGATTCAGGCTAGGCCAGTCCCCTCTCTGCCCCTCCTGTGCTGCACGTATATGGCATCCCCTGCCACTTCCCCATTTACTCTTCCGCCCTCTGCTCTTTACGAGGGCAGAGGACCCTTCTCTGCGCCCCTATGAGAAGGCACACAGGGCCACCCCGTGCCCACTGTTCCTGCTGTGGGAGAAGAGGGAGCGGGAAACCCAGAGGAGGGACTGTGGAGACAAGAACTCCGATCCACTCTTCAAAGCTGGGGGAGGTGAAGGGGGCGGGGAGGGTTGCCACAGGTCTTGGTGCTGCTCAGGATGATTCCCCTGGGGTTGTTCACACCCTGCTCTCTCTCGCCTCTAGATGCCCCCCACCTACGAAGAGTCCCTGAGAGCTGAAGTCGGGGGCCAGGGTGCGGTTGCCTTCCCAGGGCCCAGAAACACAGCGGTGTAGGGGCCCTGGCCTCACCCGGCTCTTCCCCGGGGGTGGAATGCCCAGCACTGCAAGACCAGTTCCCCCTCCTGCCCGCTGCTGTTGCTGCCCTCTGGCTCAGCCCCATCCACCTCAAGCCCTGACTGTTACTGGGAGCTGGGCTGTCGACTCTGCTCCTCCGGCCCCAGTGGGAAAGGGGAAGCGCTAGGTCAGCCGGGAGCAGGGCAGGAATAATAATAATGGTATTTGTTGAGCACTTAAGACGTGCTAAGTACCATATTTTTCTAACTACCTGGGTAGATATAAGATAATCACGTCGGACACAAGCCTTGTCCCATAAGGGGCTTACAGTCTAAGTGGGGAAGCCGGGTTGCAGGAGCCGAGACCCACTTAAGCTCCACGGCAAATCGGGAGAGTCCCTGGAATGGGCACCCAGGAACTCTAGGCCTGAGGCAACTATGGGGTGGAGATGACCCAGGCCCCAGCCTCATCAACTGCTCCAACCCCTGGAAGAAACACCGCAGCTCCAGGACCACCGAGAAGAGGAGAGGCCAGGGGTTGGGGGGCCTGCCTGTGGGACCCCACGGGTTTAGCCCACCTTAAGGGGCTCCGGCTTTACACATAAACCACGATGAGAAGACGTTGCAGCCTTGCTTGTTGTCTGTCCAGGTAGGCCCTGGCCCACCTTGCTGGGTGCAGAGGAAGCCAACAGTCCCCCACCTCAGCGACATCTTATGCAGCTGCACACCCCCCTCCCGCCCCGACATTCCAAGCACACCATCCCTACCCCTGGCCATCGTCGGTCCAATCACGAGGGTGTGGCGGACGAGGGGGATGGGAGTCACACGGACGGCTGCCCCCCGCCCCCCCCCCCCCACACCTCCTGGGAAGAGGTCTTGGGACTTTGCAGGCAGATCTCCGTTCCTGTCCTCCCTCCAACAGAGCTTGGGGGGCCCTGGGACCCCTCTTCCCCTGCCCCCTGGCCCAGGTGCCTCTGCTCCCCTCCAGGAGCGAGGCAGGAGTGCAGAAACCATCCCCTCCCTCCATCCCTGACTCGTGCCACTGTGTGGAATCTCCTTTATTCCGGCTTTACTGCAGGCGTTCAGCCCGCCAACCCGTCCCAGGGTCCAAGGGTCCAACTGTGGGTACTCATGCCCGGCCCACAGCGTCAGAGCATGGTCACCAGCTTGAAGGTGCCCACCGGTTGGGCGGGAACAACGTGGACGAAGGTCTTGTAGAGCACGGCGCCCTGGGGGAGCTGGCGGATGATGTCCCCAGCCTCGGTGTTGCTGGGGGAGGGCACGTACACTTCTTTGGTGTAGCGCACGGTCCCTTCCTCCAGCGCAAAGAGGCTCTTGTTCTTGCCCAGCCCCACCTGGAATCCACAGGACACACACAGGTCAGCCGGGGGCCCCGCTTGAGCCCCGAGTACCCACGGCCACCAGAGGCCAGTCCTGGTGCCCCAAGGACAGAGGCAGGGGTGGACGGTGTGAACCTGGGGTCTCGGCCAGGGTTCTGGCCTTTTCCTGCCTTTGGCTCTCTGATGTCCGAGTGGGGACCAAGGGGAGGACACCCCAGTGGGCTGGGCCCACCCAGGAGGGACTCTGGAGACCGAGGCTCCCCAGAGCCCACGGGCAGAGAGGCGTGGGGCCACCCTCCCACCAGGCCGGGTGGCTGAGACTCACGTGGGCTCCCGGGTGCCAGCGAAAAGTGCGCTGAGTTGCGATGATGTTGCCGGCGTGGACGTACTGACCTGAAATGGGAGGGAGAGGGTGGTCTGGGCCCAGTGGAGGGCATGGCTACTATGAAGGGCTAGGGAAGCCTCAGCCTGAATCCCCGGGTACCCCTCCGTTTCCCCCCCCGTTCGGCTCCAATCCCGCTCACTGGGCTCTGGCTCCGGTTTGCCCCGAGCTTCCAAGCCTTCCCAGGCCTTGCTGGTGTCCAGAGTGAAGTGCAGGTGTGACCACCTCTTTGATGCCCAGGTACCCCCTCGTTCCCTGGGAATGGACCAGACGGGTGGGTGGAGTCCCCGGGAGCATGGGGTGAGACGCACCATCCAACTTTTTGAAGCCAAAGTGTTTGCCTCGAGCTTTTCCTCCACGGTTCTTGGAACTTCCACCCGTCTTCTTGGATGCAAATCTCACGGCCAAAACCGAGGCCGGGGGCGGGATGAGCCCTGCGGGGCGATGGAGAGAGGGGACGGGACGTAAGAAGTTCAGGAAATCCATTCAAAGAGGCCGGCCCCCTATCCCACTAGGTTGGCTCTTGGGATAACAAAGGAAACTCCCGAAGCATTCGTCCATGCCCCCCGCCCCTGGAGAATCTATCCGCTCCCAACGCAGCGTGATCTCAACATCCTCTGATGGTCCCATTGTAGCCTAGCCCCACTCTGAGAAGCAGGTTAAGAACACAGGCCTGGGACTCAGAAAGACTCCGGCTCTGCCGACTGTCTGCTGTGTGACCTTGGTCAAGTCGCTTCACTTCTCTCTCCCTCAGTTATCTCGTCTGTAAAGTGGGGATTAAGACTGTGATCCCCATGTGGGACATGGGCTGTGCCCACCCTGATTTGCTTGTATCGACCCCTGCACTTAGTACAGTGTGCCTGGCACATGGTAAGAGCCTAACAAATACCGTAATAAAGCAACAATTAGAGAAGCAGCGTGGCTTAGCGGAAAGAGCACGGGCTTGGGAATCAGAGGTCGTGGGTTCTAATCCCTGCTCGGCCACTTGTCAGCTGTGGGACTTTGGGCAAGTCGCTTAACTTATCTGTGCTTCGGTTACCTCATCTGTAAAGTGGGGATTAAGACTGTGAGCCCCAAGTGGGACGACCTGATCACCTTGGATCTATCCCAGAGCCTAGAACAGTGCTTGGCACATAGTAAGCACTTAACAAATACCAACAATATTATGATTCTCTGTGCCTCAGTTCCCTCATCTGGAAAATGGGGGTTAAGACTGTGAGCCCCACGTGGGACAACCTGATCACCTTGGATCTGTCCCAGTGCTTAGAACAGTGCTTGGCACATAGTAAGCGCTTAACAAATACCAGCATTATTATGATTCCCTGTGCCTCAGTTGCCTCATCTGGAAAATGGGGATTAAGACTGTGAGCCCCACGTGCCAGCGCTTACAACAGTGCTTGGGACATAGTAAGTGCTTAAGAAATACCTACATTATTACTACTCTCTGTGCCTCAGTTGCCTCATCTGGAAAATGGGGATTAAGACTGTCAGCCCCACGTGCCAGCGCTTAGAACAGTGCTTGGCACCTAGTAAGCGCTTAAGAAATACCAGCATTATTATGATTCTCTGCGCCTCAGTTCCCTCACCTGGTAAATGGGGATTAAGACTGTGAGCCCCACGTGCCAGCGCTTAGAACAGTGCTTGGCACGTAGTAAGTGCTTAACAAATACCAACATTTTTATGATTCTCTGTGCCTCAGTTCCCTCATCTGGAAAATGGAGATTAAGACTGTGAGCCCCAGGTGCCAGCGCTTAGAACAGTGCTTGGCACACAGTAAGCGCTTAATACCAACATTATTACGATTCTCTGTGCCTCAGTTCCCTCACCTGGATAATGGGGGTTAAGACTGTGAGCCCCAGGTGCCAGCGCTTAGAACAGTGCTTGGCACATAGTAAGCGCTTAATACCAACATTATTACGATTCTCTGTGCCTCAGTTCCCTCATCTGGAAAATGGGGCTTAAGACTGCGCGCCCCACGTGCCAGCGCTTAGAACAGTGCTTGGCACATAGTGAGCGCTTAATACCAACATTATTACGATTCTCTGTGCCTCAGTTCCCTCATCTGGAAAATGGGGGTTAAGACTGTGAGCCCCAGGTGCCAGCGCTTAAAACAGTGCTTGGCACACAGTAAGCGCTTAATACCAACATTATTACGATTCCCTGTGCCTCAGCTCCCTCATCTGGAAAATGGGGGTTAAGACTGTGAGCCCCAGGTGCCAACATTATCACGATTCTCTGTGCCTCAGTTCCCTCATCTGGAAAATGGGGGTTAAGACTGTGAGCCCCAGGTGCCAACATTATCACGATTCTCTGTGCCTCGGTTCCCTCATCTGGAAAACGGGGGTTAAGACTGTGAGCCCCAGGCGCCAACATTATTACGATTCTCTGTGCCTCAGTTCCCTCATCTGGAAAATGGGGGTTAAGACTGTGAGCCCCAGGTGCCAGCGCTTAGGACAGTGCTTGGCACCTAGTGAGCGCTTAAGAAAAATCATTATTACTATTAACAACTGAGGGTGAATGTAATGCGCCATGTTTCCCCCTGTCTGCCCGCCCTCCCTGGGTCCGCTCCGTCTTCCTCTCAGGAGCCTTTTACCCGCCTGCCGGGCCGCCATTAGGCCTCGTCGCGCCAGCGTCGCCATGGCTGCCCAGGTTGGGAGGGGAGCACTTCCGGCGGGGTGGGCGGGACTTCCGGTGCCCCGGGGGCGGCCTCTCCTCAGCCGAGCCCGGGCCTGAGGCGGCGGGCCTGAGGTGAGGGGGCCTTACGACGGTGGCAAGGCCCGGGGGCGTCGTGATCAATCGATCAATCAATCAATCGTATTTACTGAACGCCTACTGTGTGCAGAGCACTGTACTAAACCCCCGAACCGCTCTCCGCTGCCCACAGGCCCATCCTCCCCCGACACCAAAGTGCCCAGCACGGAGGTGAGCGGCTCCATCACGGAGTCCCTCCCCATCTTTCTACCTCTCTCTTTGGGGGTTTTATGATAATAATCATAATAATGATGGCATTTATTAAGCGCTTACTATGTGCCAAGCACTGTTCCAAGCGCTGGGGAGGTTACAAGGTGATCAAGTTGTCCCACAGGGGGCTCACAGTCTTAATCCCCATTTTTACTGATGAGGGAACTGAGGCCCAGAGAAGTTAAGTGGCTTGCCCAAAGTCACACAGACTTTGGGAGTTGTTAAGCGCTCACTACGTGCCAGGCACTGTACTCGGAGATGGGGTAGATGGACGCTAATCAGATTAGTCATTCAATCGTATTTGTTGAGCGCTAACTGTGTGCAGAGCACTGTACTAAGCGCTTGGGAAGTACAAGATTAGACTGGGAGCCCGTTGTCGGGTAGGGACTGTCTCTAATAATAATAATGATGGTATTTATTGAGCGCTTACTATGTGCAAAGCACTGTTCCAAGCGCTGGGGAGGTTACAAGGTGATCAGGTTGGCCCCAGGGGGGCTCACAGTCTTCATCCCCCTTTTTACAGATGAGGGAACTGTGGCCCAGAGAAGTTAAGTGACTTGCCCAAAGTCACACAAACTTTGGTAGTTGTTAAGCGCTCACTACGTGCCAGGCACTGTACTCGGAGATGGGGTAGATGGACGCTAATCAGATTAGTCATTCATTCAGTCGCATTTGTTGAGCGCTAACTGTGTGCAGAGCACTGTACTAAGCGCTTGGGATGTACAAGATTAGACTGGGAGCCCGTTGTTGGGTAGGGACCGTCTCTAATAATAATAATGATGGTATTTATTAAGCACTTACTATGTGCAAAGCACTGTTCTAAGCGCTGGGGAGGTTACAAGGTGATCAGGTTGTCCCACAGGGGGGCTCACAATCTTAATCCCCGTTTTCCAGTTGAGGTAACTGAGGCACAGAGAAGTGAAGTGATTTACCCAAAGTCACACAGCTGACAATTGGTGGAGTTGAGATTTGAACCCATGATCTCTGACTCCAAAGCCCGTGCACTTTCTACTGAGCCACGCTGCTTCTCTGTATGTTGCCGCCTAGAGAAGCAGCGAGGCTCAGTGGAAAGAGTCCGGGGTCATGAGTTCAAAGCCCGGCTCTGCCAATTGCCAGCCGTGTGACTTTGGGCAAGTTACTTCACTTCTCTGGGCCTCAGTTCCCTCATCTGTAAAATGGGGACTAAGACTGTGAGCCCCCCGTGGGACAACCTGATCACCTTGTAACCTCCCCAGTGCTTAGAACTGTGCTTTGCACATAGTGAGCGTTTAATAAATGCCATTATTATCATTATTGTACTTTGCAGTTGCTTATTACAGTGTTCTGCACACAGTAAGCGCTCAATAAATACGACTGAATGAATTGGAGCCAGTCCATGCCCCTCCTGGGGCTCACAATCTTAATTAATTGATAATGGTATTTGTTAAGCACTGACTACGTGCCAGGCGCTGTATTCGGAGATGGGGTAGGTGTACGTTAATCAGATTGGACCCAGTCCATGCCCCTAATGGGGCACACAGTCTTAATTAATTGATAATGGTATTTATTAAGCGCTTACTATGTGCCAGGTGCTGTACTCAGAGATGGGGTAGATGTACGTTAATCAGATTGGACCCAGTCCATGCCCCTTTTGGGGCTCACAGTCTTAATTGATAATGGTATTTGTTAAGCACTAAGTACGTGCCAGGCACTGTACTCAGAGATGGGGTACATGTACGTTTATCAGATTGGACCCAATCCATGCCGCTCTTGGGGCTCACAGTCTTAATTAATTAATTGATAATGGTATTTGTTAAGCGCTTACTAAGTGCCAGGCACTGGTAGATGTACGTTAATCAGATTGGACCCAGTCCATGCCCCTCATGGGGTTCACAGTCTTAGTTAATTATGATATTTGTTAATAATAATAATAATGGCATTTATTAAGCGCTTACTATGTGCAAAGCACTGTTCTAAGCGCTGGGGAGGATACAAGATTATCAGGTTGTCCCACGTGGGGCTCACAGTCTTCATCCCCATTTTACAGATCAGGTAGCTGAGGCCCAGAGAAGTGAAGTGACTTGCCCAAGGTCACGCAGCTGACAAGTGGCGGAGCAGGGATTAGAACTCATGACCTCTGACTCCCAAGCCCATGCTCTTTCCACTAAACCACGCTGCTTCTCTAATCTTAATCTTCTTTAGGCTTGGTGGAAAGAGCCCGGGTTTGGGAGTCAGAGATCGTGGGTTCTAATCCCGGTTCCGCCATTTGTCAGCTGTGTGACTTTGGGCAAGTCAGTTAACTTCTCTGTGTCTCAGTTACCTCATCTGCAAAATGGGGATTAAGACTGTGAGCCCCATGTGGGACAACCTGATTACCATCTATCTACCCCAGGGCTTAGAACAGTGCTTGGCACATAGTAAGAGCTTAACAAATACCGTTATTAGTATTATTATTAATCCCCATTTTACAGCTGAGGCACAGTGAAGTGACTTGCCCAAGGTCATACAGCAGAAAGGGCAAGGGAAACTAGGTCCTTCAGACCCTCAGGCCTGTGCTTCCTCCACAGTGCCCCGCTGCTCAACCTGGTGACACTTTACCCAGAACCAGCCGAAACGGTTCACAATGCTTAGAGGCAAGCAGGGCGCTCGACCTCACCTCCTCGTACCGGTTGTGTTCCCTCCCCAGCAAACAATGGCGAAGCAACTTCGGTCCAGGAGGTCGCGGAAACCTCCCCCCACCTCCAGAGAGAGCGACTCAGAGGAGGAGCCACCCACGTTTACCTTCCTGAAGCAACCGCCGCCACCTTCGGAAAAAAGCGCGGCGCTCCTGAGTGAAGAAGTGAAGAAGGTGGTGGTGCTCAGTAGCTCTGACTCAGAGGATCCTCATCCTCCATTCAGGCCGAAAGCCACCGCTGCTGGGCCAGCAGATCTTCAGGACCCAGCAGAAATCGCCCTCTCTAAAGAGCTGGTCTTAGTTAGTAGTGGGAGCGAAGAGGAGGAGGTTGAAGAGGAATTGATACCTCTCGCCGAGAGAGTCAAGGGCAAAGTTTGGGGCCGGGGAACTTCCCCCAGGCCCCTGCCCGAGGCGCAGCGGCAGACACCGCAGTCCTCACTGGGCTCCCAAACCAGAGGAGCCCCGCAGACCTCCGGCAGTAGGGACACATCGGCCGGAACCGAGGGGCAGTGCCATCCCCAGGCGCCGGCTTTCCCTTCCAGGGTTAGCTCGCCTGGAAGCGAGGATGACGCCGAGGGCCCAACTGGGCACCTTGCAGGCCGTCCGTCTGCCTTCCCGGCCGAAAGAGGCCCGTCGTCGTCCCTAGAGATGGGGTCCGCGTGCCCGTCTCTGCCAAAGAGGGTCAAGCGCGGTCCAGACGTGGCAGGAAGGGCCAGGCTGAAGCGGCAGGAAGAAGCCCAGGAGCGGGAGCGGAGGAAGGCCCTGGCCCAGTCTCTGAAAGCCCAGCGGCCGGAGGAGTGTCTTAAACACATCGCTGTGCTGCTAGACCCAGGTACAGCTCCCCTGTCCCTCACAGCCCCAAACTCAGCTGCAGCCTCGACTGTGCTTTCATGCGTTCTTCCTTAGCTCTTTTACAGCTTGAAGGGGGCGGGCAGATCCTCAGCGCTTTGCAGTCCATGGAATGTGCCTGTGAGATTGAGGGCCAGGCCATCCCCTGCAGCATGGCGTGGAAGAGGAGAGCAGCGCTGGGCCAGGTGAGCCCTCTGAGGCGTTGCTAGGTGACCGTGCTTTTCCTGTTGCTGGTCCCCCACCCTCCCTTGCCCACTGGGACCCTTCTTGTTCTCTATTTCCATCTGAAGGGCTCCCAGAACCCCACAGTGTGGGAAAGGAGACTTCCTCATTGGGTTCCCCGAATGTCCCTGATGTTTTTTCCCGTTCTCTTTTCTTTTGGTGAGTTACCTGTGGCCTGACTTTCCAAAGCCACTGAGGGACTTCTGTTAAATCTCCTCTCCATCCTCCTCCTCCCCACTGCCTCTCACCCTCTACTCACTTCATTCCTTCTGTGACCTGCATCTTTCCGGTACTCTTTGGCCTGAGCTGTGCTGGGAGTGCAGGCACTGCCTCCCTGTATGATCTGCCCGCTCTCCACACACCCAAGCTTCACACCGTTAGGAAGCGTTTCCTGACTAGCCCCAAATGGGCACAACGTGACACCCTCTCCACACCCCTGTTGGACAGGCCTAGGGGTACCGTGCCCCTTCGCCCATCTGCCTTGATGGGACCGTTTGTTTCCTCATATATTAGGGCTCCGCGGGCTACCTAACTGCATCTTTGCAGGGTCCAGGCCGAGCCCCAGGCTGCTCCATATCACGGATGCCGGGTGCCTGGGGATTGGGGTTTCCCTTTGGAAAGGAAGAGTCTTGCTGCACAGGGGGAGTCAGACAGGTAAAGTGGAATTGCCCAGGTCTTCCTGGGGCAGTGAGAGGCAGCTGTTTGTCCCGTGGCAGGTCGCAGAGGGCGGTTGGACCGAGGAGCCCGGTGTCCTGGTCGTCCTGCCGGCTGAAGAATTCATGCTGTTGGTCCACAGCCCAGAGCAGGTGTGCCGGTTGGGGAGAGGATTCTTGGGACTGAACTGAAAGGGTGAACTGTGGCCCCTGGGAAGGGACGAGATAGGCCCGGGGTTGGGGGGGGGTTTAGTTCAGGGGTCTGTACACAGTAAGCCCTCGATAAATTCCTTCTATTGACTGGGTTGCCTGAGGAGAAGGTCCTTGGGACTGGGGTGAAAGGGTTAACCATGGCCTCCTCTCCGTGCTGCAGAGTGGCCACAGGGAAGGGAAGGGCTCGCTCCAGAGCTTTGTGGCCGATGCCATGGTGAGGACCCCGGGAAAAGTTCTGTCGCTGGCGGTCGTGGGCGTGGAGAAGCTCTGCAGGTTTGGCTTTTTGCCCCATGGGTGTCCCGGGACAGGTGGGAGGCTGGAGGTGGTGTCTGGGGCCCTGCCCAGAGGTAGCCGGGGTTTAGAGCTTCCCCTGTCACTCTCCTCCATCCTGAGCTCCCTTCCCACCCTTCCCCATCACAGACGACAGCCAGGCCCTCGGAGCCGCGCTCCGACCCAGGCAAGGCGGAGGCCGCGAGGGGCCCGGGAAGACCCATCTGCCCCCTCCCTGTCTCGAGTGGCCGTGGAAGAGGTGAGGAGGGGCAGCCTCCAGCCACACCTCGTGAGGGAGGAGGGGAATGAGGCCGGGAAGGGCAGCTGCCCCATCTGAGGCCAAGAGCAGCCTGGGCTTCCTGCCAGCCTGGCCTGCAGCTTGCCAGGCGACCTCACCCATGCCATTGGGTCTCACAGGCCTTGGTGGAGCTGCAGCTGCAGGCGCAAGGCCAGGTCCAGGTCCGCCTCCTGGAGAGCTGGCAGGAGCTGGCTGACTACGCCTGCATGTTCACCAAGGCTGTGGCTGAAGCCCCCTACAAGTGAGTGTGGCGTGGCCATTCTGTTCCCCGGCCCCCCAGCCCAACTTCACATCTTCTCTTCCTTCCCCCCAGTCGCTCCTTCGGTTATCTAGGCGGCCCATCTGTGCCACTGGGCCCCAGAGCGTACAGCTCTGCTGACTGTCTTCCCATCTCGCTCCAGGCGCCTGAGGGACTGCACGGGTTTCTCCTTCTATCTGGAGAGCACCTGGGCTGGAGGCGTCAAGGTGGACCGGGCCGGTACTGGGCTCGGCCAGGTCTGGAGGCGGCAGCTGCAGCAGTTGAACCGGGTCAGCCTGGACATGGCCAGCGCGATTGTCGCTGCGTACCCCTCCCCCCGACTCCTGCTTCAGGTAAGCGCGGGGCCCCACCGGATCAGCCCGGGGCCAGGACCGGGCAGCTCTGGGCTCCGGCCTGGAGAGTGGTGGGCTGATGGGGGTCGTCCTTCCCCTCCCCCTTAGGCTTACAGCAACTGCAGCTCCACCCAGGAACGCCAGCAGCTGCTGGCTGGCATCCAGGTGCGCCGAGGGGTAGGGGTCACGGCCACGGCCCGCTGCCTGGGCCCCGAGTTATCCCGGCGCGTCTACCTTCAGATGACCTCCCTGCACCCTGACCTCTCTCTGGACATTCTGGAGTGACAGGCCAGCCGAGGAAGCGGGGACAGGCAGATAGCGGCGCATTGCTACCGGTGGCCACCCCCTCCCCAACCCTACGAAATCCGTAGACCCAAGGATCTGCTCATTGGTTTACTACAAGTCATTTAATAAGAGTCCGCGGACAGCTAGGGTGAGGACCATGGGGGCGAGGTGGACTGTTGTGGGCCGGGGCCCGGGAAGGTCTCTGTAAACTCCCACCAGAGTGGGCCTGGCTTCCTGTGATAAAATTTTGATCTTGCTGCTTGGTGTGTTGCCTGTGCTACCAGCCAGGTGAGGGTTTGAGCCTCCAGGGTGCAGGGGCTCACTATGGGGCAGCTTCAGGAAAGGGCCCTTTGGGTCTGCAGTGGGAGTTGGGAACCCCTAGCCAGAGATGATGATGGAGAGCAGCACAACCTGCTCCCTACCAAGCTATTTTGTGCCATCTCATTGTGCCCACAGCATCTCGCTCTTAGTGTGTTTCCCGCATCTCGGGTCAGGATGGAAGGGGGACGTTGGGACCCTGTTGCTCAGGCTGGCCAGGGCCGCTGCAGCAGATGCTCCAGCTGGAGAAGGGGAGTTCTAGGGCAGGAGCAGGGCTCAGGCTGGCAGCTGTGCCCTCTTGGTTAGTGCCAAGGCTGAGCCCTGGGATGCAATTGAGTCTCCAGGGGCTCATCTTGACTGGAGCTGTTGGGGACCTTCCTCTTCCCCCCTCCATCGTGTCAGTCACTGAGGGCAAAGATTCTCAAGTGTAAACCAGCAGAGTGGGCACGGCTTCCCCATTTAGCAGAAATCTACCTAGCTTTTATCCTGCTCGGCCCTGTGAGTGGGTTGAGGGTAAGGACTTCTCCCTTGCCGGCCCCTCCCCAAGCCCTGCCTGTACATCCCCGCCCAGCTCACCACCCCTCTAAGGAATAGTGTTGGCCCCCTAAGCCCGCCAGGACCCTGCAGACCGCCGAGGTGAGGGGCTTCAGGGGCGGAGGGGGCCGACCCCACAGCCAATTCCCAGGCGTCCTGGCTCCCCCGAGGCCGGTGACCCGGTCACTGCTGCGAGCCACTGGGCTGCAGGACCCGCTGCAGGACACCGTGGCTGCGCAGGCCGTGGAGGGCCTCCTCAAAGACGGTGCTCATGCTGATGCAGAGGGGTTGGCGCTGAAGGTCCGTCCCCCGGCACAGGGCCAGCGCCGCCGCGGCGCCCAGCAGCACCAGCAGCAGGACCTTCAGGAGGGCCCAGGGCCAGGACGGCCGCGGGGGAGGAGGCCGTGGCGGGCGTGGGGCGGGTGCAGGCTCTAGAAAAGATGGGGGCGGTTCGGTTGAGTCCCTGGGCCCAGACCTGAGCTGCCCATCCCTGGCGCTGCCTGGTACCCCCTGGTGCCCGCCCCTCAGGACTCGCCACCCCAAGCCCTGAGCCACTCCCCACTTCCTGGAGCCTGGGGGACTCTAAGCAACACCCTGCTGCCGCCGACCCGGATCCTTCCCCCACACTCACTCGGTCGGGTCTCGGTCGGCTCCTTCTTGACTTTCTTCTCGGGCTCCCGCTTGGTGGCTTTCATGGCGTCATACTCCCGCCTCCGCCGCTCCTTCTCTTCCACCTTCTCCTTCTTGCGTCGCTCCCGCTCCTGAGCCTCCCGAGCTCGCTGACGGGCCTCCCGCTTCTTCTCGCTCTCTGGGGAGCAGCACGGGCCCCCGTGGGCACTCTCCCCTCTCTAAACTCTCCCTGCTCCCACCCCCAAGCCAGTGGGGCCTTGCCCCCTGAGGTGCCAGCCCTGTTGGCAGAGACATATCCACCCTGGCTGCTTTGGGTGGGGAGGCCCCGGGGATGGACAAAATGTGGAATCCACCCTCCCCGGCAAGTCGGCCCTGCTGGGGTACAGATCCCTGGCTTGACGGACACGGTGTGGGGAAGGCCTGTGGTCTGGGCGTGGAGAGGGGAAGGAGTGGATCCTACCTCGCTCCGCTTGCAGCCGGCGCTGCTTCTCCTGGTCCTGGTCAGCCTGCACCGCCTTCATGTGCTGCAGCACCTGCCGGGGGGAAGGAAGAGGCGGCTCGGGGAGCGAACTGGGCAGAAGCCATTCCTGACTGGACGCTTCCCGGTCTTGTCAGAGAGCTGGGATGAGCGAGGCTGGGAGGCCGTGGTCCCACTGGCCCCGGTGACGTCCCAGGCTGAAACGGGGGCCGGCCCCTACCCGGACGGCACTCTGCTTGCACTGCTTCTCGTCCAAGCAGTCTCCGGCCACTTTAGCCAGCACGGGATCCAGGGGGTTGTCCTTCAGGTCCAGCCACTTCAGGCTCTGTAGAGGAAACGAATGGAGAGCCTGAGTCTCTAAGTCCCCCACCCCAAGTTCACAGTGTTGTCCCCTGGCGTGGACCGGCTGATAGGGAGCATCCTCTGGGCTCGGATGAGCCCAAGGGGCCCTCCAACCCCAGGCCTCTGCCAACCCTTGACCAAAGAAGGACACCCCCCTCCCCCCCCCAGGCACAGTTACCTTGAGCTGCGCAAAGCTGACGGGTAGTGTAACCAGCTTGTTACTGAGGAGGTCCAGGTGCTGGAGGTTGACCAGGCGGCCGAAATCCGAGGGCAGCTGCTGGAGCTTGTTCTTACTTAGGTCGAGCTTCACCAGGTGCACCAGGCCACAGAACTCTGACTGCCCCCAAAACAGGACAGGACACTGGCACCTCAGACCACCACTGCTGGGAGCTCCTGGCACCACATCCGCCCTGTACTCTCTGGGACTCTGACTCTGGGCTGCTTAGCAGCCCTTTCCAACAGGGACATCAGAGCATCTCATAAACTCCTCTTCTGGTGAGCTAGGAAAGCCCACCATGGACACCACCTCAGCAGGAGGAGGCAGGGCCCAACCCAGGCATCCTCCCACTTGGTTCCCCCACCCCCAGCCTGCAGGCTAATGGCCTCCATGTGCTTGGGTGGCCACCGTGGTGGAGGAAGAAAACCCACACAATGCCCACCTGGCACTCACACTGTGAACCTGATTGGGAGTTGGGTGGCCAGGCAACTAATTGCCTCCAGGGGTGGGGCTCTTACCGGCAGGGAAGCGAGCTTGTTACAAGACAGGTCCAAGATGGTAGCCTTCGGAAGGGCCGCCTGAAAGAGAGCAGAAAGGATTTAAACTCAGGCGTGTGCCGCCTATGTTCTGATACCTGTTCATCCAGTGGTGAGATGACCAAAGGAAGGAAGGCCACGGGTCAGGTGTGGGAACAGAGCGCCAGCGTGGCAGGGGACAGTGGTAAGGAGCAGCGGCCCAAGCCACCCGTTACGCCAGATGGAAGGAGACTTCAGGAAGACTTTGAGGTAAGAAAGTCCAGATTTGAGAGGGTCCAGCCCACGCTCCCTCCCCATACTTTGGGAGCCATGCTCTCCAGAATGGTCTGAGGTCCCGGGTGGGCTCTAGCTCTGCTCCATGCTCCAAGCTGGGGATACCCAGGGCCTGTTCCCACTGACACTCTCCTGGTCCTGGTTTGACCCCCATCAGGACGGTAAGGGGGCTTGGGCAGAGCCGTGCTTCTCGGCTGCTCTCAGCCGCCCTGGCCCTTGCCCTGGGCTTTGCAGGGGTTCGCTGTGGGCAAGGAATGTGTCTGTTTATTGTTATATTGTGCTCTTCCAGGCGTTTGGTACAGTGTTCTGCATACAGTAAGCGCTCAATAAATACCACTGAATGGCTGAATGATAATAATAATCATGGTTTTTGTTAAGCGCCTACTATGTGCCAAGCACTATTCTAAGCGCTGGGGTAAATAGGCAGTTGCTGGCTGTGTGACTTTGGTCAAGTCACTTAACTTCTCTGTACCTCAGTTCCCTCATCTGTAAAATGGGGATGAAGACTGTGAGCCCCCCGCGGGACAACCTATCACCTTGTAACCTCCCCAGTGCTTTGTACATAGTAAGCACTTGATAAATGCCATTATTATTATTAGAACAGCAATTTGCACATAGCGCTTAATAAATGCTGCCATTATTATTAGTATTATACAAGGTAATCAGGTTGTCCCACGCGGGGCTCCCGGTCTTCATCCCCATTTATAAATGCTACCATTATTATTATTATTATTATACAAGGTAATCAGGTTGTCTCACGCGGGGCTCCCGGTCTTCATCCCCATTTTCCAGAACAGGGAACTGAGGCCCAGACAAGTTAAATGACTCGCCCAAGGTCACAAAGATGTGCGCTTTGAACAGGGCTTTTGCACGTAGTAAGCGCTTAATAAATGCCATTATTAAGTGGACGAATAAACGAGATTTTCCAAGGGAGAAGGCCCAGCACGACAGGGGCTTGCGGCCCCTTCCCGGGTGGGGTCCGGCCGGGGCTGATCGACCCATTCATTCATTGATTCATTCAATCGTAGTTATTGAGCGATTACTGTGTGCAGAGCACTATACTAATCAATCAATCGTGTTTATTGAGCGCTTACTGTGTGCAGAGCACTGTACTAAGCGCTTGGGAAGTACAAATTGGCAACATATATAGAGACAGTCCCTACCCAACAGCGGGCTCACAGTCTAAAAGGGGGAGACAGAGAACAAAACCAAACATACTAACAAAATAGAATAGATATGTACAGAGAAGCAGTGTGGCTCAGGGGAAAGAGCCCGGGCTTTGGAGTCAGAGGTCATGTGTTCAAATCCCGGCTCGGCCCATTGTCAGCTGTGTGACTCTGGGCAAGTCACTTAACTTCTCTGCGCCTCAGTTCCCTCCTCTGTAAAATGGGGGGTTAAGACCGTGAGCCCCCCGCGGGACAACCTGATCACCTTGGAACCTCCCCAGCGCTTAGAACAGTGCTTTGCACATAGTGAGCGCTTAATAAATGCCATCATCATTATTATTAAGTAAAATAGAGTAATAAATATGGGCAAACATATATACAGGTGCTGTGGGGAAGGGAAGGAGGTAAGATGGGGGGGGGCAGACAAGCATGTAGGGTCGTCTAGATGTTGCCCCCCCATCACCCGGGCACTGACCAGCTCCTTGACGGGCACCTCGTTCAGGTCGCTCAGGCTCAAGTCCAGCTCGTTGCCATCCATCTTGTCCCGCAGGCTGGGCCCCCGGGCCCCGCTCTTGGCCATGGCGGGCGGATGGATGGGTGGATGGATGGATGGATGGACGGACAAGGCCCACCTCCCCCCAGAAGCCTTCCGCCCCTTCCTCGGCCACGTCTCCCTCCGGGGCCAACGAGCCCGCGCGGGCCAGAGCGCCCCCCGCGCGCGGCCAGCGAGCCCGCGCGGGCCAGAGCGCCCCCTCCCCGGGCGCGGCCCACGAGGCGGCGGGGACCTGCCGCGCCCCCAACGGGCCGGGAGGACCTTCGTGTCGCCTGGCGGCGGCTCGGAAAATGTGCCCTTTTCTCCCCCAAGTTGGTACGGCGCTCAGGGGTTCTGATCCCGGCTCCACCAATTGTCAGCTGTGTGACTTTGGGCAAGTCACTTAACTTCTCTGGGCCTGTTACCTCAGCTGTAAAAAAATGGGGATTAATAATAATAATAATAATAATAATAATGGCATTTATTAAGCGCTTACTATGTGCAAAGCACTGTTCTAAGCACTGGGAAGGATACAAGGTGATCAGGTTGCCCCTCATGGGGCTCACAGTCTTAATCCCCATTTTACAGATGAGGTAACTGAGGCACAGACTGTGAGACTGTGAGCACCGATTAAGACTGTGAGCCCCCCGTGGGACAACCTGATCACCTTGTAACCTCCCCAGCGCTTAGAACAGTGCTTTGCACATAGTAAGCGCTTAATAAATGCTATTACTAAGCGCGTGGGAAGTTGGGAAGCAGCGTGGCCCAGCGGAAAGAGCCCGGGCTTTGAAGTCAGAGTTCGTCGGTTCAAATCCCGGCTCTGCCACTTGTCAGCTGTGTGACTTTGGGCAATTCACTTCACTTCTCTGGGCCTCAGTTACCTCCTCTGTAAAATGGGGACTAAGACGGTGAGCCCCACGTGGGACAACCTGGTCACCTTGTAAATTCCCCAGCGCTTAGAACAGTGCTTTGCACATAGTAAGCGTTTAATAAATGCCATCATTATTATTATTATTATGGCCGCTTGGGCAAACCCGGGGAGGGGAGCCACCTCCCCCCGAATTTGGCATGCGTGGCTCAGTGGAAAGAGCCCGGGCTTTGGAGTCAGAGGTCATGGGTTCAAATCCCTGCTCCGCCAATTGTCAGCTGGGTGACTTTGGGCGAGTCACTTCACTTCTCTGGGCCCCAGTTACCTCATCTGGAAAATGGGGATGAAGACTGTGAGCCCCCCGTGGGGCAACCTGATCACCTTGTAACCTCCCCAGCGCTTAGAACAGTGCTTTGCACATAGTAAGCGCTTAACAAACGCCATCATCATTATTATTATTATTAAGTCACTTAACTTCTCTGTGCCTCAGTAGAGAAGCAGCGTGGCTCAGTGGAAAGAGCACGGGCTTTGGAGTCAGAGGTCATGGGTTCGAATTCCGACTCCACCACATGTCTGCTGTGTGACCTTGGGCAAGTCACTTAACTTCTCTGAGCCTCAGTTACCTCATCTGTAAAATGGGGATTAAGACTGTGAACCCCACATGGGACAACCTGATCACTTTGTAACCCCGCCCCCCAGTGCTTAGAACAGTGCTTTGCACATAGTAAGCGCTTAACAAATGCCAACGTTATTATTATTATTATTATTAAAATGGGGATGAAGACTGTGAGCCCCCCATGGGACAACCTGATCACTTTGTAACCTCCCCAGCGCTTAGAACAGTGCTTTGCACATAGTAAGCGCTTAATAAATGCCATCATTATTATTATTATTACCCCCACAATGGTGTTCTCGGTTCATTTCCATCAGTTTCAGGGCAAGGAAGGTCGGATCATTCGGTTCCGCTTATTGTGATAGTAATAATGATAATAATGGCTTTGGAGTCAGAGGTCATGTGTTCAAATCCCAGCTCTGCCAATTACCAGCTGTGTGACTTTGGTTGTCACTTAACTTCTCTGTGCCTCAGTTCCCTCATCTGTAAAATGGGGGTTAAGACTGCGAGCCCCCCGTGGGACAACCTGATCACCATGTAACCTCCCCGCAGCGCTTAGAACAGTGCTTTACACATAGTAAGCACTTAATAAATGCTATAAAAAATGGCATTTGTTAAGCGCTTACTGTGTGAGAAGCACTGTTCTAAGTGCCGGGTGATCAGGTTGTCCCATATGGGCTCACAGTCTTAATCTCCATTTTACAGATGAGGCCACTGAGGCACAGAGAAGTGAAGTGACTTTCATTCAATTGTATTTATTGAGCACTTACTGTGTGCAGAGCACTGTACTAAGCACTTGGGAAGTACAAATTGGCAATGTATAGAGACGGTCCCTACCCAACAGCGGGCTCACAGTCTAGGAGGAGGAGACAGGCAACAAAACATATTAACAAAAGAAAATAAATAGAAGACTTGCCCGAGGTCATCCAGCAGACAAGTGGCGGAGGCAGGATTAGAACCCATGACCTCTGACTCCCAAGCCCGGGCTCTTGCCACTAAGCCACAATGTGCTTTCTACCCCCACACTGGTGTTCGCGGTTCGTTTCTATCAGTTTCAGGGCAAGGAAACTTATGAGAAGCAGCATTGCATAGTGGTTAGAACCCGGGCCTGGGTGTCAGAAAGTCATGGGTTCTAATTCCAGCTCCGCCACTTCTCTGCTGCGTGGCCTTGGGCAAGTCACTTTGCTTCTCTGGGCCTCAGTGACCTCGTCTGTAAAATGAGGATTGAGACTGTGAGCCCCACGTGGGACAGGGACTGTGTCCAACCCGATGCGCTTGGATCCACCCCAGCGCTTAGTACATTGGCACAGAGTTAAGCGCTTAACAAATGCCATCATTATTAAGGAAGGTCGGATTGTTCGGTTCAGTTTATTCTGACATGGAAATGGTGGCAAGGCTGTTTTCTTTTCCTCCTTCCTGGCAGGAGACAGGGGACACCAGGACGGGGGACACCTTCTCCTCTAGCCCAGCCCCATGGACACTAAACCAGCTGTGGGCAGGGCTGCGGCAGGACCCCACTGCCTCGATGAGACTACAGGAGCTTCTTGAGGCTAAGCCGCAGGTCGGCTGACCGGTGTTGACCCGCCGTGGCCTCTTGGACCAGGCAGCCAGAAGGTCAGAGAGTTACAAAATCAGGTCCACCCCAGGGGATTCTGGACCTCTTGTTCTGGGGTCTCCCTGCAAAACTTTAAGCAGACCACCACAGACATGGGGCCCCAACCAAATGTCCCCCATCTTTGGTTTGGGGAAGTCCCCCCAGGGCAGCCTACCTGGGCATATTCTGGGCTTGGGATCAGGATTCCTCCTCTTTCCCAGGACATCTGTTCTCAGTTTCCCCACCCCCAGTCCACCACAGGAAGTCATACTTCTCTCAATCAATCAATCGTATTTATTGAGCGCTTACTGTGTGCAAAGCACTGTACCAAGCGCTTGGGAAGTACAAGTTGGCAACATATAGAGACAGTCCCTACCCAACAGTGGGCTCTCCTCACCCAACTTTTTCCCACTGCTGATCTCCTGCCATGTAGTCCTCAGGAGAAGGAGCTACTGCTCCCGTCCCCCTCCCAATCACCTTCTCCCCACCTCTTGCCTCATCTCCTCCTCCTCCACGGCTTCCTTCCAGCCTAACCTCATTCCCTCCTTCCTTCCCCCCGTTGCTTTCTTTCCCTCTTCTTCCTTCCTTTTTTCTCTCCCCCTCCTCTTCCGAAGGGCCATCAATCTCTGCAGGAAGGGTCACTGGTGGGAAGGGGGCCAGGGCTGGGAGGTATTGGACATAGATTCGGAGTCAAACCAGAACCCCTGGGACTAGGCCCAGGAAAGTTGGAGGCCACTCTCCAGCGGACTGAGAGAAAAACCTTGGGCTCCTTACAAGGGCTCTGGAATGGCTCAGCCTTGGGCAGGAGTAACTATTGGGTAAACCCTGTTGACTGACTGGGACAATGAAGGCAGATTGAGGCCTCTGCTCCCTAGCTTGACCCTGGTCAGTCTCCTCCAGCTGACCGTGCCCAAGCTAGGCTCAGGGGTAGATGGGGGCTGGGATGGTCAAATAATAATAATAATAATATAATAATAATAATACTATTTGTTAAGCACTTACCATTTGGCCAGCGCTGTACTAATTGTCGGGGGTAGATGCGGGATAACCAGGTCAGACACGGTCTTTGTCCCTCCAGAGGCTCACAGTCTAAGTAGGAGGGAGAATAAAGTATTGAATCCCCATTTTACAGATGAGGAAACTGAGGGACGGAGAAGCCAAGTGACTTGTCCTGTGCCCTTTTCACTAGGACTCACTGCTTCCTTATGCCTGCTGCCTGTTCCTTGTTGTAGTCACCTCCAGCCCAGGGTAGCTACAGCCAAAGGCGACAATGTCCTATTTAGAGACAGGGGGTGGGATTCGGGGGCTCCGTCGGGACCCCTCAGAACTGAAGAGAGCAGGGAAATGGTTGAGAGATGAAAGGTCTTCCACGTCTGTCTCTATTTGGTTCAGAGCCAACACTCCACTCTCCTCTGCACTTCCTGCACCTCCCTTTTAGCCTCCTCTCCACCTCCTCTCCCTTTTAGCTAGGTTGCTGTGGTTCCAACTCTGCTGGACAGAAGTCAGGCAGAGGCTGGGGTCCACCCTGGCCAAATCAGGTATCCAGCAGATTTTTGGGCAAATTAGCTTTGAGTGCCCTTTGTCCTTACGTAAATTATTTTCCAACACATCCCCCACCCCCGGGTTTCACATTCACTGCAACGCAGGAAGAATCTGTGGCACGTTAGAAGTTCCGATCCCTCCGCCCTCTGACCTCCCGGCTGAGTTCAGTCCAAATTGCCTTGCCAGGTCCTGTCCCGAGTTGCCTGAGGTTTGACACCTCCACGGGGAATCTGGGGGTCTTGGGCAGTTTGTGTTTTGGGGACTGTTCGCTTCTCAGTGGGAGAAGTGCTTCTGTCCTGCTTCCCCCCCACCCCACTTGGCCCAAAATCCTGTGTTCTGCCGGACACAGGCCTCAGGTCACGGAGGGTGGCGGAGCAAGATGACCAGCTGGAGTCGTTTTTCCTGTCCTCTCAAGTGAAACTGCTCTGGGGCATGCTCTCTCCCTTTTAGCACGGTCTGGAGCAAAGAGTGAAGGGTGAAGGCTAGAGGTTCAGCGTCCTTTCTCCTTATGCACTACCTCTCCACCCCCCATTCTTCCTCCCCCGACTTTCAATTCATTCATTCATTCAGTCGTATTAATTGAGCACTTACTGTGTGCAGAGCACTGTACTAAGCACTTGGAAAGTACAACTCAGCAATAGAGACAGTCCCTGCCCACACCGGCCTCACAGCCTAGACAGACAGCAAAACAAGTAAACAGGCATCAATATAAATAAATAGAATTAGAGATATGTACATATAAACACAAGTGCCGAGGAGCGGAGGAGTAGAGCAAAGGGAGTGAGTAGGAGCGAAGGGGAGGGGAGGGGAGCTGAGGAAAAGGGGGGCTTAGTCTGGGAAGGCCTCCTGGAGGAGGTGAGTCCTCGGTAGGGCTTTGAAGGGGGGAAGTGTGGTTGTTTGGCGGATTTGAGGAGGTAGGGCGTTCCAGGCTAAGGGGAGGACATGGGCCGGGGTCTATGGCGGGATAGGCGTGAACGAGGCCCAGTGAGAAGATTAGCCGCACCAGAGGAGCTGACTGTGCGGGATGGGTTGTAGAATCAATCAATCGATCGTATTTATTGAGCGCTTACTGTGTGCAGAGCACTGTACTAAGCACTTGGGAAGTATAAGCTGGCAACATATAGAGACGGTCTTTACCCAACAGTGGGCTCACAGTCTAGAAGGGGGAGACAGAGAACAAAATATAAAATATTTTATTAACAAAATAAAATGAATAGTATAGACAAGTAAAATAAATAAATAGAGTAATAAATATGTACAAACATATATACATATATACAGGTGCTGTGGGGAAGGGAGAGAGGTAAGACGGGGGGATGGAGAGGGGGGTGAGGGGGAGAGGAAGGAGGGGCTCAGTCTGGGAAGGCCTCCTGGAGGAGGTGAGCTCTCAGTAGGGCCTTGAAGGGAGGAAGAGAGCTAGCTTGGCGGATGGGCAGAAGGAGGGCATTCCAGGCCCGGGGGATGAAGTGGGCCGGGGGTCGATGGCGGGACAGGCGAGAGCGAGGTACGGTGAGGAGATTAGCGGCGGATGGTGCAGGCTGGGCTGGAGAAGGAGAGAAGGGAGGTGAGGTAGGAGGGGGCGAGGTGATGGACAGCCTTGAAGCCCAGGGTGAGGAGTTTCTGCCTGATGCGCAGATTGATTGGTAGCCACTGGAGATTTTTGAGGAGGGGAGTAACATGCCCAGAGTGTTTCTGGACAAAGACAATCCGGGCAGCGGCGTGAAGTATGGATTGAAGTGGGAAGAGACACAAGGATGGGAGATCAGAGAGGAGGCTGATGCAGTAGTCCAGACGGGATAGGACAAGAGCTTGAACGAGCAGGTTAGCAGTTTGGATGGAGAGGAAAGGGCGGATCTTGGCAATGTTGCGGAGCTGAGACCGGCTGGTTTTGGTGACGGCTTGGATGTGAGGGGTGAACGAGAGAGCGGAGTCGAGGATGACACCAAGGTTGCGGGCTTGTGAGACGGGAAGGATGGTAGTGTAGAAGGAGAGAAGAGAGGTGAGGTAGGAGGGGTCAAGGTGATGGAGAGCTTTGAAGCCAGTAGTGAGAAATTTCTGCTTGATATGAAGATTGATAGGCAATCACTGGGGATTTTTGAGGAGTGGGGTGACATGCTCAGAACGTTTTTGTAGAAAGATAATCCGGGCTGCAGATTGAAGTATGGACTGAAGTGGGGAGAGACAATGGCCTCTGTGTCCACCCCTTCCTCTTCCACCGGCTCCTCCGGCCACTGCTCTCCCCTTCCCCACCCCTGGGCCAAGCCAGGGCCTGGTGCCTGAGACCCGGAGGAGGGACGGGAACGGTGGGGCGAGGGAGAGAAGGGGAACCGGGGGCGGGAAAACCACCGACGGAGCCCACAGGGAAAGGAGAGGCACGTGAACTCCCTATGCGCACGAATCTAACAGAAGGACCCAGAGTGGGGTCAGGGGCGTGCAGGGGAGAAAGTTTAACTATGCACATTTCCCCCTCTCTCCATCCTCCGTCCCATTCCTTTCTCTCCCCCTCCCCTCTCTCCCGCAGGCTGCATCCCCTGCGCTCCCAGCCTCCAGGCTCGAAGATTCATTCCTTCAATCGTATTTATTGAGCACTGTACTAAGCGCTCGGGAAGTACAAACCGGCAACATATAGAGACGGTCCCTACCTACCAACGGGCTTACGGTTTAGAGGATGATGCCCCTTGCCCGCCTGGACCTGGCCTGTCTCTCGACCCTGTTGGACCGGTCCTGGACAGAATAGGGGGGTGGGGAGGGGTCGCCCGGGGGCCGGAATCAATGCAAACACTTTCGAAAGGTAGTGTCCCCACCAGCAACCATCCCGTCCGACCCCCCAATAACGGGAAACCCGAGTTGGGGAGGGGGGAGAAGAGAGGGGCGGGGTCCTCTGGAAGGCCCCTATAGGTGGAGGCCGCAGGCCCCTCCCTCTTAATGCCCTGCCCCCCCACCGCCCCGCAGGCCCCTCCCCAGGGCCACCGTTTAAGTTCCCTCCGGGGCTACGTTCTGGACGCCGAGAGGAACGGAGCCCATGGCCGGGGCGCTGCTTCGATGGCTCGGGCGGCCGCCCGCGGGGACCCTGGGGTCCCGGGGCTGGGGGCGATTGGGGCTCCGGGGCCACCGACCCCTCAGGTACCGGGGGTTGGCGCCGGTGTGGGGGGCTGCCGGGGGTGGGGGGCCCGGACACATCCTTCAGAGTTGCCCCCGTCCTCTAGGTAAAACAAAAACCGGGCCGTTGTCCCCCTGGAAGAGGACAGGGGGGAGGGAACCAGCGAGTGTAGGGCCTGTAGGGACGTCTACACTTCCTGGTGTGTGGCCCGTAGAGGTGTCTGCACTCCCTGGGGTGGGGCCTGCAGAGCATCTAAACTCTTTCAGGTGGGGTTGGCAGGGGTGTCTAAACTCGCCGGTGTAGAGCCAGCAGGGGCGTCTACACTACTTAGAGTGGAGCTGGCAGGCACCTCCCCTCTGCAGCCCCCCTTTTAGACTGTGAGCCCACTGTTGGGTAGGGACTGTCTCTATATGTTGCCAATTTGTACTTCCCAAGCGCTTAGTACAGTGCTCTGCACATAGTAAGCGCTCATTAAATACGATTGATGATGATGATGATGATGCAGCCAGCAAGGGCATCTACGCGCCCTGGTGTGGGGTCACCAGGGGCATCTATACTAATCGGTGTGGTGTCGGTATGGGCTTAGACACTTTGGAGCCCTCAGGAGCATCGCGGTCTCCTATCCAGCCCCACTTCCATTCATTCATTCGATCGTATTTATTGAGCACTTACTGTGCAGAGCACTGTACTAAGCGTTTGGGAAGTACAACATATAGAGACGGTCCCTGCCCATCAACGGGCTCACAGTCTAGTCTTCCACTGAGCGGCCGGCCGGACAGAAGCAGGCCAGAGGTGTCCGGAGCTGGAGCCAAGCACTAGACGCCCCTGACGCCCGGGTCCCCTTCTCCCCACAGGCCCCAGCTTCTCTCTCTCGCTCTTTCCCCCCAAGCTGGTCTGAGCCAACGGTCCTCAGGGCCCCCCACCACTTTCGGGGCTACTCAAGTCTGCACCTTCAAAGGACTCGGGGTTGGCCCTTCGGGCTGCTGGCTCCTGTGGAGCAAAGAGGAACCTGGTTTGGGGCCTGTAGGGCTGTCTACACTCGCTGGTGTAGGGCCTGTAGGGACGTCTACACTTCCTGGTGTGTGGCCCTTAAAGGTGTCTACACTCCCTGGGGTGGGGCCGGCAGAGCATCTGAACTTTTTCAGGTGGGGTTGTCAGGGGCATCTAAACTCGCTGGTGTAGAGCCAGCAGGGGCGTCTACACTACTTAGAGTGGAGCTGGCAGGGGCACCTCCCATCTGCAGCCAGCAAGGGCATCTACGCATCCTGGTGTGGGGTCACCAGGGGCATCTATACTAATTGGTATGGTGTCGGTATAGGCATAGACACTTTGGAGACCCCAGGAGCGTCTGCACTCCCTGGTAACAATAATAATAATAATAATGGCATTTGTTAAGTGCTTACTATGTGCGAAGCACTGTTCTAAGCGCTGGGGGGGGCTACAAGGTGATTAGGTTGTCCCATGGGGGGCTCACAGTCTTAATCCCCATTTTACAGATGAGGTAACAGAGGCTCAGAGAAGTTAAGTGACTTGCCCAAAGTCACACAGCTGACAAGTGGCGGAGCCGGGATTAGAACCCATGACCTCTGACTCCCAAGCCCGGGCTCTTTCCACTGAGCCACGCTGTGTGGGGACGGCAGGGGTGGCTACACTTGGGAGCCAGCAGGAGGGTCTCCACTCCCTCCTCACCTCTCACCCAACTCCAACCTCCATTGCATTTTCTCTGCAGTGTCAGATAGGCCATGCTGGAGGGGAGTGCGGGATGGGTGAGCCGGGAAGGTAATGCTCAGTGGGTAATGCCAGGCTGGCATTGCCAGGTGGGCAGTGACGGCAGGGTCCTCTTCTGTCCTTCTCCCTCCTCTGTCTCCTCCCCTTCTGTCCTGCTCTTTCCTCTGCCCCTCCTCACCTATTTTAACATGGTATTTGTCCATGTCCTCCTCCCTCTCTTCTACCTCATCCCCTTCTATCCTGTTCTCTCCTCTGTCTCCTCCTTTTCTGTCTTGCTCTCCCATTTAGGTCCCTCTGAGCCTCCCACTTCCGAATTTCCCTCCGTGTCATCATCAATCATCAATCGTATTTATTGAGCGCTTACTATGTGCAGAGCACTGTACTAAGCGCTTGGGAAGTACAAATTGGCAACATATAGAGACAGTCCCTACCCAACAGTGGGCTCACAGTCTAAAAGGGGGAGACAGAGAACAAAACCAAACATACTAACAAAATAAAATAAATAGAATAGATATGTACAAATAAAATAAATAAATAAATAAATAGAGTAATAAATATGTACAAACATATATACATATATACAGGTGCCGTGGGGAAGGGAAGGAGGTTAAATGGGGGGGATGGAGAGGGGGACGAGGGGGAGAGGAAGGAAGGGGCTCAGTCTGGGAAGGCCTCCTGGAGGAGGGGAGCTCTCAGCAGGGCCTTGAAGGGAGGAAGAGAGCTAGCTTGGCGGAGGGGCAGAGGGAGGGCATTCCAGGCCCGGGGGATGACGTGGGCCGGGGGTCGATGGCGGGACAGGCGAGAGCGAGGTACGGTGAGGAGATTAGTGGCCGAGGAGCGGAGGGTGCGGGCTGGGCTGTAGAAGGAGAGAAGGGAGGTGAGGTAGGAGGGGGCGAGGTGATGGATGGACAGCCTTGAAGCCCAGGGTGAGGAGTTTCTGCCTGATGCGCAGATTGATTGGTAACCACTGGAGATTTTTGAGGAGGGGAGTGATATGCCCAGAGCGTTTCTGGACAAAGACAATCCGGGCAGTGGCATGAAGTATGGATTGAAGTGGGAAGAGACACGAGGATGGGAGATCAGAGAGAAGACAGATGCAGTAGTCCAGACGGGATAGGATGAGAGCTTGAATGAGCAGGGTAGCGGTTGGGATGGAGAGGAAAGGGCGGATCTTGGCAATGTTGCGGAGCTGAGACCGGCAGGTTTTGGTGACGGCTTGGATGTGAGGGGTGAATGAGAGAGCGGAGTCGAGGATGACACCAAGGTTGCGGGCTTGTGAGACGGGAAGGATGGTAGTGCCGTCAACAGAGATGGGAAAGTCAGGGAGAGTGCAAGGTTTGGGAGGGAAGACAAGGAGTTCAGTCTTCGACATGTTGAGCTTTAGGTGGCGGGCAGACATCCAGATGGAGATGTCCTGAAGGCAGGAGGAGATGCGAGCCTGGAGGGAGGGGGAGAGAGCAGGGGCAGAGATGTAGATCTGGGTGTCATCAGCGTAGAGATGATAGTTGAAGCCGTGGGAGCAAATGAGGTCACCAAGGGAGTGCGTGTAGATCGAGAACAGAAGGGGACCAAGCACTGAACCTTGGGGAACCCCCACAGTAAGAGGATGGGAGGGGGAGGAGGAGCCTGCAAAAGAGACTGAGAAAGAACGACCGGAGAGGTAAGAGGAGAACCAGGAGAGGACGGAGTCTGTGAAGCCAAGGTCAGATAGCGTGTTGAGAAGGGGGTGGTCCACAGTGTCAAAGGCAGCTGAGAGGTCGAGGAGGATTAGGACAGAAAAGTTAAACTTTTCTCAAAAGTTAAACTTTCTCCTGAGGCTTCCTGATTCAGGAAGGCAGGGTCAACCCAGGCCTCTGACTTCCTTGAAGAAGGGAAGATGGAATTTGCCTCTGCTCCCTCTGCTCCCCTCCTTCCCTCCCTTCCCCTTATGCTTCTCCGCTCTCCCAACTGCCCCCACCCCTGTTCCTGAAGGTTGGAGAGGAGTTGTCTCTGCAGGAATAGTTTAGGGGCTCTCATCTAGGGTCTCCACGCCCCCCTCCCAACTGCAACCAGTCAGGGGAAGGGCAGTAGGCTGACAACCCTATGCCTCCTCCTCCCCTCTGTTCCTCTTTCCAGTCTTCCTTTCCCTTGCTCGTCTGGCTGTTCCTAACCTCCCCATTGCTCCATCTCTCCCCCCGAAGCCCCTGCCACACGCCTGGCCAGTTCCTGGGGTCTGAGGGGAACTGAGTGGAAAGTTCCAGCCGACATCTTCCTTTTGTCTTCTGTTTGCTCGCCCTACCCTGCCACTCCCTGTCCTCCCATCTGGGAACAGCCATGTGAAAGTCCTAGAGGACAGCTGCTGAGACGAAAGATCTAAAGGTCAGTCACCAGATAGATCCAATGAGGCAGCCCAGATACTGGTCCCCGAGGTGAGCCAGGGGCAAGATTCGTTCCCTGTTCTTTGGAGACCCTAAAGAGAAGGGTCCTGGGGCTACTAGACTGTCCTCCCAGCCCTGCGGCTGGCTTACTGTACCCCCTGTACTTCCTTTCTTCCTATACCCCCTTCCTTCCTCCTTCAGTTCTTCTCTCCTTCCTCCTTCCCTCTCCTGGGCCAATTCCAAAACACCTCTTGCTTCTCCCCTTCCTCCCCCTCCACCCCTCACCAGCTGCACAAGATTGAACCGGTTCCACGTCCTGGAGCTCTCTCGCTCCACCCATCCTTGTTTCTCAGCCACATACATGTCAGGGCTGAATTTAAGTGGCACTGGGGATAAAACATCAGGAGCTGGGCAGAACAGTCGGTCAGTGAGCACTTAGACACTCAGGTTATCTGCAGAGCATTGGTACGGTACTCTGCACACGGTAAGCGCTCAATAAATATGATTAACTGACCTGTTGGCTTCACACTGTACGGGATGTCTCCTGTAGACTGTAAGCTCCTTGCAGGTAGGGTTCATGCCTACCAACTCTACTGTATTGTACTTTCCCAAATGCTCAGTACAGTGCTTGGCACACAGTAAGCATTCAATAAATACAACTGATCGATGGATTTATTTTGTGGACAGAGCACTGTACAGGGCTCCTCTTGTATGTGGAGAGCCAAGTAGAATTCTGGTTGTGTGCTGAACTGTACTGGGCTGTACCAGTCTGGGGATCAGGGGCCAGTTGTGGTGCAGAGAGCATAGGAGTGGCCCCTAAAATCGGACGTCCTGATCCCCACCCTGGTCTGGAGTCCAGAGGTCCAGAAGTCCCAGGCAATGCCGTTCCAATCTCACTGGGACATTGGAGGGGCGGGAGCTTGGATGAAAGCTTTATGGAAGCTTTGAGAGTGGAGAAGGAAGGTGAAGAACCATCCTCCCACCCCTCTGTTTTCTGTGGCTGTTGAACCCAGAGGTTGGTGGGTGTGTGTGGGGGGTACCCAGGCGGTCTCCGCGGCTGAAGAGGCTTAGGGACTAATGTGTTTTCTTCCGATCAGGACATGTCCCTCCCTCAGCCAGGCTGCTGCAGATCCCGAGGCCTGCCTGGCCCCCCCTCCAGGGGGTCTCAGCTACGTCCAGGGAGCCACCACTTCCCAACTCCTCTCCAAGACGGTGGGCCAGTGCCTGGACGATACTGCCCAGAGATTCCCGGACCGAGAGGCCGTGGTGGTTATGCAAGAAGGCGTCAGGAAGACATTCATGCAGCTCAAGCAGGAGGTAGGCCCGACCTCTGATCCTGAATAACCCTGTGCCCCCACTTCAGCCTCTGACTCCGGAACCCTCCCCTAAAACTCGTTCCTTGTCTGTGCTGCAGGTTGATCATGCAGCCGCAGGGCTCCTGGAGTTGGGGCTCAGCAAGGGAGACCGATTGGGCCTATGGGGTCCCAACTCCTATGACTGGATCCTCATGCAACTAGCTACTGCTCAGGCTGGCATCGTAATGGTGAGGAGAAGGCAGGGCCTTGGGAAGAAACCCAGGGTGTTGTGTGTCGGTGGGGTGGGTTCTGGGAGGAGGCAGGGCCAGAGTAGGAATTCTGCGCTGAGGGCTCTGACCTCTGTGGGCCTGGATACAGAGGTGGCCTTGGCCCAGGTCCAGCTGAGCCAGGGGCGATCCCTCTGGGTCTGTGACCCCGCCGTGATGCCATCCTGCCCGGGTGTCCTTAACTCCCCCATGGTCTTGTGTCCCAGGTTCACTCTCTGAACCCTCCCCGACTGCCTGGGTGTCTGTGATACCCCCTGCAATCCTTCCAGGTGTTTGGGACTCACCCATGACCCACCACCCAAAAACACACACCCCATCCGGCTGTCCACGACCTTCCCGTGACACCCCCGCCTTGCCCGAGTTTCTGTGACCCAGCCCCCACGGCCCCATCCCGCCGGGTTTCCATGACTCCAGTGACCCTCCCTTCCTGGTTGGGTGTCTGACCCCCGTGTATTTCCCCATCTTGCCAGGTGTCTGTGAATCCAGGGTACCAGGCCCAGGAGCTGGAGTTTGTGCTTAAGAAGGTGCGGCTCAGGGAGTGGGTGGTTGGAGGAACAAGACCCACACCCAGGGAGGGGACAGGACTTAGGTCTGGGGTCTGCATAGCCTCAGATGCCCTGGGTCCCTCAGCTTCCCCTCAACATCTCTGCCTGCCTGTCTCCCAGGCTTAGCCATGGCCTAGGGAATGGGGAAGGAGGTACGGATTGGGCTGTAGGGAATTGGGGGTCCAGAAGAGTTGGGGTGTTCAGATGATGGGTAGGGCTTTGGCCATCACCAAGGAGATGGGGAAACTGCCCTTCCGTGGCCCACACAATGGAGCTCTCATCGGAGATGTTGGGGGTGCTCCTCCCACAGGTGGGCTGCAAGGCCCTGGTGTTCCCCAGCTGCTTCAAAACACAGCGTTACTTCGAGATCCTGCAGCAGGTCTGCCCGGAGCTTCAGGGGGCGAGCCCAGGAGCGTTGAAGAGCCAGAGGTAAGGAAGCCCCCCATTCTGGCCTTCTGTTCCAGGCCAGCTGCTCACCCCCCAACTATGAAGACCTGTCTGGGACCAACATTTAGTGCCTGCCCTGCGCTGGCCCCCATCCGCAAAGAGAGTTTTCTTCGCCAGTCTGACCCGCAAATCTGCTGTGGGCTATTGCAGGCTAGACCGGTCAGACAGTGGGTATGCAGGGCTCTTCTGTGTGACTTTGGGCAAGTCACTTAACTTCTCTGGGCCTCAGTTACCTCATCTGTAAAATGGGGATTGACTGTGAGCCCCCCGTGGGACAACCTGATCACCTTGTCACCTCCCCAGCGCTTAGAACAGTGCTTTGCACATAGTAAGCGCTTAATAAATGTCATCATTATTATTCTGTGTGTCCCCAGATGCCCATCCCCAACCTCACCATGGCTCCCCTCCTGCATCCCATTGCTTGTCTCCCCTAGGAGCGGAGCTGTAGGCCTTGTCTAAGCCTTCCAGCGCTTAGAACAGTGCTTTGCACATAGTAAGCGCTTAATAAATGCCATCATTATTATTACTGTTATTATTATTGCCCCAGGCCGTCTCCTGGATTGCACTCTGCAGTGTCTCCCAGGCTGCCCCTTGCTTCCTGGAGTCTTGGAGACATTTCCCATCCTTTCCTCCATCCCAGGCTCCCAGAACTGACGACCGTCATCACCCTAGACTCCCAGCAGCCCGGGGCCCTGCAGATGAATGAGGTCCTGCAGGCTGGAGCCAGCAGCTCCCTGGCCCGGCTCAGAGAAGTCCAGTCCTCACTGTCCTGTCAGGATCCCATCAACATCCAGTTCACTTCGGTATGAGGGCATCTGGTTCTGGCCCGCTGGGCTCTATTGTCCCCCGGATCGGTTCCACCGGGGACTCTGTGAGGGCTCTGATGGAGGGGAGAGGCTTGGGAGAAGACATAAAAGGTGGCTCCTATGGCAGTACCTGGATCTGTGTCCTTAGCTCGGCCACTCAGATGTGACAAGGGATGCCAGGCTGAGCTGTGTTGGGGAGACAAAGGATGAGGAAAGTGCCAGGCTGGGCTGTGGGGGAGGATGGGGGGAAGGAGGGTACCAGGCTGGCTGTGGGATGGTGGCGGGGAACCAAGGTTTCCAGGCTGGGATTGTTCCTTGTGTTTTCAGGGAACAACCGGCAGCCCCAAGGGAGCCACCTTGTCCCACCACAACATCGTTAACAACGCCAACAACTTCGGTAGACGTCTGAACCTGCACACGGGGGTGAGTCGCGGAAACAACTGGCGGGGGCAGCCGGCGGTCCCTGGGCGGAAGGGGAGAATCAGAGGGGAAGGCCGACCCTCGCTGACCCCCGGGCCCCCATCGTTCCTGGCCGGCCCTTACCTCGAGTCTCTGTGTCTGGCCCCCAGGAGCCTCGGATGGTCCTGCCCTGTCCCTTGTATCATTGTCTGGGCTCGGTCGGGGGAACTGTGATGTCCATCGTGCTTGGCACCACGCTGATCATTTCCTCTCCGAGCTTCCAGGGCAAGAAGGCGCTCGAGGCGATCACCCGGGAGAGGTGGGCACCTGTTGGGCACCCCGCCGTACCCACCCCTGCCTAGTGTTTACGGTGCCCCCCTCCCCAGACCAAGGTCCAGAGGAGAGGGGGCACCGGGCATGGTGCCCTAGGGTCCGTAGTGCCGGGTGGGTAAGGTGTGGCTGGGAGGAGAGGGATGGGGTGTAGGCCGTCTATCTCCTCCCTGCTTGTGACCCGGAGATTCCCCCGCCGTGCCCCAACAGGGCCACGTTTATCTACGGGACTCCAACCATGTTTGTGGACATGCTGAACCAGCCTGACTTCTCCTCCTTTGACCTCTCCACCTTGCGAGGCGGTGAGCGGCGTCGGGGTTCCCCCGGGTGGGGTGGTTTGACCCAGCCTGCTCTGCCCCGATGCCACGCAGAAGCCTCCCACGCTGCCACGCTCAAGTGGAAGCTGCCGTGAAAGACGGTTGGCACATTCGAGGTCCCGTCGCCGGCTTCACGCTCGGGTCTGGGCTGTGCTCACCCCGGACTTTGAGGTTCGGAAGGACAGTTGGGGGGCACCGGTGGTGTCATTCTGAGTGGGGACCCGCATGACTCTGGCTGTGTTCACGCCCTCTGGGGCCTATGGGAGCAGCTGAAATGGTGGGATCTAGTCTCCTTTTGGAGCCCTTTCCCCTCCATGCTAGGTAGTTCCAGGCCGGGCCAGACCCGAGGCTGATAGGAAAGCCTCCAACTTCCAGGGCTCCCTGAGTCTCCATCCCTCCTCCCAGGAGGAGGGATAGAGAGGGGGAAGGAGGGTTAGAGGAGGGGAAGGCTAGACCAGGAGGGGAGAGGGTGCTCACAGGCTCCCTTTCTGATCCAGGGATGATTGCGGGATCCCCAGCACCCCCGGAGCTCCTCAAGGCCATCATCAGCAAGATGAACATGAGCGAGATGGTGGTGAGTCTCGGGGTGTAGGGTAAGGGCCCCCGAGTTTGCAGAAAGCCCCGTCCTCCCACTAATAGCGGGGGGTTGTCAGGTGGGGCCTCTCGCCCTGCAGAATGTGGGGACCGACTGGGATCCCCGAATCCGAGAGGGGAGGGAGGGAGGGGCCGCGGCGAGAGGCAGCCGGTGGCGGAAGCAACCCACGGGGACGGAGGAGGAAGAGTAAAATAGCAATTCTGTATAAACCCCCCACATACGTACACAGCTGGACCGCGTGTCCAGCCACCGCCGGACGGCCGTGGGCAGAGCTGGCCAGCGAAGCCCAGCCCTGGTGAGAGTGTGGGGGTGGGGGAGAGAGTGAAGCCCCCTTTCTAATTTGGGGGGAGAGCAGGAATGGGCCCGGAGCCACTGGACTCTGGGGGCCTCCTGTCCCTGTTGGGCTGGGCTGGCTCGGGCGCTGACTCCGGCTCGCAGCGTCAGTGCCCGAAAAGGAGGGCCTCCCTGTGGCGGTGTGGGGAGGCGATAGAAAGCGAAGACCCCCTCCACCCCCCCAAAACCCCGCAACCCCTCCCCGGGCGGGGGAGGCTGGGGACGGCCCGTGGGGCTCCTCGCGGGAAATAGCTGAGTGTGCTTGGGGCGCAGGAGGCCGGGGGGGACGGCAGCCGGAGGAATCAGTAGTGGCTCCGGCGGAGGCGAGGGCCGGTCACCTGGACCGGGTAGAGCCGGACCTGCCGGAGGAAGAGGATGCGGGTCAGGGCGTGTGGGGAGGGAGGAAAGCCGGAGAGAGGAAGGGAGGCCATCCCGGAAGAGGAGCCCAGAGAGGCGTCACGAAAAAACGTCTCCTCCGATCGCTGCTTGCAGCCATCCAGGCCTGTCCGGGGCCCCGTCCCCAGGTCGAGGGGAGAGGGTCAGGATGGAGAGCCCGCCCCAGCCCCCTCACCTGCTTAATGGCGACCGCCCTTCCTGGACCGCTTGGAAGGGGACCTGCAGCCGCGCAGGGCTGCGGTGTTGCCGATGCTCTGGCCTCGGACCTTGGCCGGAGACGCACAGGTGGCTCCGGGGCGCGAGGGCTTGGCCTCCAGCCACCTGCGGGTAGAGGGGAGGCAGGCGGGTTGTAGTAATAATAATAATAATATTGGTATTTGTTAAGCGCTTACTATGTGCCCAGCACTGTTCTAAGCACTGGGGGGATACAGGGTAATCAAGATTGTCCCACATGGGGCTCACAGCCTTAATCCCCATTTTCCAGATGAAGAAACTGAGGCCCAGTGAAGTGACTTGCCCGAAGTCACACGGCTGACAAGTGGCGGAGTCAGGATTAGAACCCATGACCCCTGGCTCCCAAGCCCGGGATCTTTCCACTGAGCCACTCTGCTTCCGGGGCCTGCTTGGGCTTCCGTCCGGTGGCGGAGGCTCCGTCCTTCCTTCTCTGGGGGCAGAGAGAGGGCACCAGGACCCTCTCCGCCCCTTGCTCCCCCAACCCAGGCCTGGTCCCTGGCCGGAACAGGAGGCGCGGGGGGGGCGCGGAACGGGGAAAGGGAGTCTTCTCTTCGGAGAAGGGAGAAGGGGGCCCGGAGGGGAGCCCCGGGCCTTACTTTCGGAGACCCCGCAGCTGACAGGTGCATTTCCAGGGGTTGTCGTTGAGGGTGAGCGTCTCCAGCTTGTCGAAGGGGAAGCTGGCCGGGAGCTCGCTCAACCGGTTGTGGTCCAGATGTGCGTGTTTCAGCGCAGTCACCCCCAGGAAGGCGCCGTCTGAAAACTGACACGAGGGAGCCACAGTGGATCCTCTCCCTCTCCAACCCGCCTCCCCCAACCCCTTCTCCCTCCTCCCCTCGCCACACCCATGCCCTTCCTATTCTCCTCCCCCCTCCTACTTTCATTTCCTCTCCCCCTGCCACCCCAGGCGACCCTGGGGATGGAGTCGAGAGGAAGGGCTTGTGGGGGTGTATTTTGCACGGCTTAGTGGAAAGAGCACGGGCTCGTGAGGCAGAGGACGTGGGTTTTGATCCTGACTCCTCCACTTGTCTGCTGTGTGACCTTGGGCAAGCCACTTAACTTCCATGTGGGATAACCTGATTTCTTTGTATCTGCCTCAGCGCTTAGAGCAGTGCTCGGCACTTAGTAAGTGCTTAACAGATACCATTATTATTATTACTTTGGTAGAGTCGGGGTGCTGCATGAGGGGCCAGGGGCAGGGAGATGGGTGGGCAGTGCCACGCTTTGGATGGGGTCTGTCCTAGAACCGGGGACGTCACTCGGTCTCGCCCAGCCCCTAGGCCCCTCCAGACCCTGCTGCCCAAGGGGCAGGGAGCAGGGACCCAGGGCACCGTAGATTTTGGGTGCCAGGGGGGCCAACGGAGACTGCCCAGCTGCCCGGTAGGTATTTTCTGCAGCCTGGGTTGAGGGCAAG